>NC_045159.1:2239090-2609090 GCF_900700415.2 Clupea harengus | reverse complement strand
CCTCCTGCACCACCGGTACTGTGTTTAAAATGCTAATCATGTGTCTTTATGATTGAATCAATTCATTCCCTCATGTAGTAGTACCATCAACTAAAATTAAAGAGGGTGATGAGCATAATTTGCTGGGCAGTTCGTTCTTCTAGATGATTCTAACATGCCCCTTGGGTATTGTTGTGATAGGTAGTGGATTAGACTGTGAAGAGTCACTGTACATGCAGTTTTCAACCTAAAATAGGTTTTTACATTAAACCAAACTGTGGCTACACGGCTGATTTGATGCTTTGCTTGAATATACCACCAGACCCCCACTCCACAGGCCACCCCACCTGCTCCAGTGGTAGCACCCGTGGCTGTCGCAGCTCCTACACCAGCGACACCCAGAAAAGGCAGGACCTTTGCCAGTCCACTGGCCAAGAAGTTGGCTGCAGAGAAGGGCATTGACCTGGCCCAGGTTTCTGGTGAGTCGTCAGCTGTAAAGTTGTGAAACTGTGAAACAAGCACGTTTTGAACCTCTTCTAATGGCCTACAACTTGGCATTGAGTGTCACTCACAAGGTTCAATAGGTTTGAACCGTGTGAAAGCATTTTTGTTGGGTTTGGGTCTTTGAACAGCTCTTTCACCACAGGTTCAGGCCCAGACGGCAGAGTAACCAGGAAAGACATCGACAGCTTTGTTCCAGCCAAAGCCGCCCCTGTGAGTCACTCAACTGTCATCATTGTAAATATGACGCCTTACAAAGTGGAAAAGACAGGAACACGTCACTGAATATGTTTTCCTGCCAACAGCCTCCACCTGCTGCCACCCCTATGGCGGCTCCTGCGGCCCCTGCGGCCCCTCCTGCCCGGGCCGTGGCTGCCGTACCCGCCGGCACCTTCACCGACATCCCCATCAGCAACATACGCAAGGTCGGTGTGACCACTGCTGGTTGTGTCTTCACCATCTGTATATTTCCGGATACCTTTATTAAGCCTGTTATTCTAACGCATTTCTGTCTGTGCTGATGTCGTTGTAAAGGTTATTGCCCAGAGGTTAATGCAGTCTAAGCAGACTATCCCACACTACTACCTGTCAGTGGATGTTAATATGGACCACATTTTGGAACTAAGGCAAGAGCTCAATACGGTGAGGCTATGGTCTAGGCAAGTGGAGCACAAGTCACTTGTCAAGAGAATGGGGGGGGGGAGTATGTGATTATACTTAAAGTGTGTGTGTGTGTGTGTGTGTGTGTGTGTGTGTGTGTGTGTGTGTGTGTGTGTGTGTGTGTGTGTGTGTACTTATTTCAATCCATCCTTTTTCAGGAGCTTAAACCTGAGAACATCAAGCTGTCGGTGAATGATTTTATAATCAAGGCTTCGGCTCTGGCCTGCCTGAAGGTACCTGAGGCAAACTCCTCATGGATGGACACAGTCATTCGCCAGTGAGTTCCTGTCATCAGTGCTGATTGTGTGTTAACCCAGATGAGTTTTGATGTTTCACATTCACAAGAAATCATCAGGCTTGTTCAGGAAATGCGGAACATTCATGTATTTTAAGAAAATCTACCTTGAACACACAACAGAATGAGGACAACGCTTAATAAATCAAAATTAGATCCATTTACACTAATTGCACTACTTTTAAGTTGAACTGTAGGGTATTTATTCTTATGTAAAAATGTTAAACTAACAGTTTAGATTAAAAAGGCAGGCCCCACAGTAGTAACTCAATGCAACAAAAGTCAGTACTCCTTTTTTTACTGAGATTCAAATCTATTTTTATTTCGTATGTCCACCTATATTTTTGATGACAGACTCAATCCTCCTCGGATTAATATTGCACACATTTCTGGAGAGATATTCTGCCATTCTTCAAAGACAATTTATTTTTATACTGCCTTTTGCTGGAGGGGTAGTGTTGCTCTACCTTTCTCTGTAAAATACCCCAATGGTGTTCTAATGGATTCAAGTCAGGAGGGACATTCCATGTCAAATCACATGGGTTCACACCTCAAAGGGTTTTCTTTCTTCTGGTGAAAGATGAATCAATGTGATGGGGAAATCCCAAATATTAGAACCATGGGGGAATTATTTATGAAGTTATGGTCTTTTACATGTGTGTCCCACATTTTATATTTTATTTTGTATTCTTGAGCCATCTTTACAGGCCAGTTTCTGCCAGATTAAATCACCTCTGGCCTTGAAACTGTACAGTAACCTTCCACCAAGAAAAACAATTATAAAAAAAACTGGTTGAATTGTGGCCAGGTCATAGTTTTCATCTTTAGAAACGTTTGTGTTATTTTTTACTATCGGGATGATGCATTCACTGTGGTACTCGTGGCCAGCTTCATGCCAAACATGCTAGACCCCATCTGAGCCGAACAGATTTATCTAGGTCTCATCTGACCAAAGAATGTGCTTCCAATTCATCAGGCTTCTTTTCATGTTCTTTAGCAGTTTAATCTTGCAGTTTTTTTTTCTTGGATGCCATCCATAGAGGTTGACATTATGCAAGGTCCTTTGCACTGTTTGAGCGGTCACAGAAACTCAGATTTCCAAGCCCTGTGACAAGTGAAGCACTTGCCTGTCTGTTTGTCAGAGCTAGATTGTGCAAGTAGCTCATTGTCTGTAGCGTCCTTTTTGGAGGACGGCCACTGACTGCCACTGTGGTACTATGGCACTGATTAGTGGTGCTATGGCACTGATTAGTGGTACTATGGCTAGTTCTATACCTCCGGTTTACTGCTGCAACTTTGTTTCGACTGATTTCAGTTGGTCACTCCCTTTCTTATATCCTTCTCCATCCTTGTGAAGTTTCACAATCAGATTTTTTAAATTCCTCTAGTTCTTTTTCATGTGAAGCCATGAGGCAGACATGTGGATGGACACAGCCCATAGGTCCACAACTGAGAAAGTGCTGATGTTCACATGTCATTTTATAACCAAGTTCATGCAATAATGCAGCTATTGAGAGGTGATACTATTTTGAATCATTTCACATTTAAGTAAACTGACTTCTGTTGTATACTGTATGGTGTGAGAAGACAACAGTAGTTTTTTGGCGCATTTTTAGAGCGATGTGACCGATTGGAAGGTCATATTGTTACAAAATCTATTTGTGGCTTTACTGTCATAACTTCATTATAAGATAGCCATTGCTTTGGTACACAACCGTATGTGAACATTTTAGCAGTGGTAATTGAAACCCTACTGTTGATCACTGATCTTTGGGTTTCCATGTGTCCTTCACAGAAACCATGTTGTGGATGTCAGTGTTGCAGTAAGCACTCCTAATGGCCTGATCACTCCCATTGTTTTCAACGCCCATACTAAAGGCCTGGCATCCATCTGCAAAGATGTATCCTCATTGGCAGCTAAAGCGCGTGAAGGTAAACTGCAACCTCATGAATTTCAGGTGAGTAAAGATTTCTTTATGATTTTTGGATAGATGGGTGTCTGTTTTATTAGCAAAGGCATTTGTTCAATGTTTTCAGCTAAATGAGATTCTTTCTTTTTCAGGGTGGCACCTTTACCATCTCAAATCTGGGCATGTTTGGAGTCAAGAACTTCTCAGCCATCATCAACCCTCCCCAGGCCTGTATTCTTGCTGTGGGCGGGTCGGAGAAGAGACTTTTGCCAGCAGACAACGAGAAAGGGTAAATTGGAGTATCTAAACAAGCACTGTAAATCTAAGTGTGTAAACCTGCAGTTTACCAAATGTCTTCCCCTCACTTCTCTCCTGACTCTGTGATAGTATCTTGAAGGAGACCTCTTATGCTCATTTTTAGTGTTAATAATTTTATTTGGGGTTAGGCTAAAATAGATTTACATGCTTCTGTGATCCAAAAACACATTATTTTTCTCACACTGAACCTCTCTATTCACCCTCGGTCTGAAACGCTTTGTCATTGCTCCTGTCTTTATGCCATGTGGACTCACACTTGGTTGTTTACGCAGGTTTGATGTGGCCAACATGATGTCTGTGACGCTGAGCTGTGACCACCGGGTGGTGGACGGAGCAGTGGGTGCCCAGTGGCTGGCAGAGTTCCGCAAGTTCCTTGAGAAGCCAGTCACCATGCTCCTGTGAACAGTAGAAAAGCAACAAGAACGTTGAGACTTGAAGGGACCTTACACATTGGTTCTCACTTATTTTTTTAGAGAATTACTATAATGACCTCTCTTCACCTCTGTTTATTCCCTCAAACAAACATTCATACATTCATATATTATGTGTTTATTTAACATTTATTTCTCAAGAGCCAGAAACATCAACATCAGAACGACATGTTACAGTGGAGTTCTGTTTAATGGATGATAAGGTTCAGCATATAAAACTGGTATAGATACTTTTTTGTCTTTTTTAAAAGGATAATTGTTACAAGCACCTCCAGTCTGTACATTTGCTCAACAGCTACTATTGTAATATTTACTATAGGAAATATTTATCAAGTTTATGTTACTTTGCACGTACCATAGACACAACATTTTGACACAAATTAATATTTAACTTTTTAACAAGATGATGCATAGCAAGAATTTGTCCTGCAGTCCCCTCATGGATATCATGGTCCAGTTACATCAATACACATTTAGGGGAATTGAGTACAGTTTGAATTTACTGCAGCTCTAAGCTCTTGGCTTGGTAGGGCAACCACACCCAGACTTCACATTGTAAATGTGAAGTGTCAGTTCATTCATTTCATAGAACATGTTCTGCTCCAGTCAGAGCACTGGGTGCCTTGCTCCTTTCTCTGTCAAATTTGGTGCTTTTTATGTTATTATATTTGATCTTAATGTTGAAACGCACAACAAGCAACATAGGGTGAAGTGCTGTCGAATAAACTTGATAGTTACAAGATACAGTATGGTGAAAACGTATAGTGTACATATTTTTGAATATGAAATATAGGGTAAAAGTTGGTTTATTAAACACAAAAGGTTGCAAGATTTACTTAAGGGAAAAACTGTAATATTCCAGCTGAGAGTCTTTCAGGAGGAACTGATGTGGGGGAGAAATTGTGTGGGGGAGAAAATGTATAATGGTTCCAAAACATACAGACGTGGACAAAATTGTTGGTACCCTTCCGCTAAAGGAAGAAAAAGCCACAATGGTCACTGAAATAACTTGAAACTGACAAAAGTAATAATAAATACAAATGTACTGAAAATTAACTAATGAAAATCAGACTTTGCTTTTGAATTGTGGTTCAACAGAATAATTAAAAAAAAAAATGAATCTAACTGGCCTGGACAAAAATGATGGTACCCCTAGAAAAGATTAAAAATAATTTGACCATAGGGACATGTTAAACTAAGGTGTGTCCTTTAATTAGCATTACAGGTGTCTTCAAACTTGTAATCAGTCAGTCTGCCTTTTTAAAGGGTGAAAAGTAGTCACTGTGGTGTTTGGTATAAGGATGTGTACCACACTGAACATAGACCACAGAAAGCTAAGGACAGAGTTGTTTCAGGAGATTAGAAAGAAAATTATAGACAAGCATGTTAAAGGTAAAGGCTATAAGACCATCTCCAAGCAGCTTGATATTACTGTGACTACAGTTGCACATATTATTCAGAAGTTTAAGGTCCAGGGGACTGTAGCCAACCTCCCTGGATGTGGCCGCAAGAGGAAAATTGATGACAAATTGAAGAGACGGATAATACGAATGGTAACCAAAGAGCCCAGAACAACTTCCAACGAGATTAGAGGTGAACTCCAAGGTCAAGGTACATCAGTGTCAGATCGCACCATACGTTGCTGTTTGAGCCAAAGTCGACCGAGGAGGACACCACTGTTGGTTGAAAGCAAATCATATAAAAGCGAGACTGGAATTTGCCAAAATGCATATTGACAAGCCACAGGGCTTCTGGGAGAATGTCCTTTGGAAAGATGAGACAATACTGGAGCTTGTCAGTTTCAAGTTATTTCAGTGACCATTGTGGGGTTTTCTTTCTTTAACGGAAGGGTACCAACAAATTTGTCCACGTCTGTACCTCAAAAGGGATGTGAGTAATAATAAAAGTGTGAATGGTCAACTGCAGTAACTTGATTTTTACTGATGTGATGTTTTCATGTACAAGTAAATATTTTATTGTCTGTATCTATGCTTTTAATATGTGTCTTGCAAACCATTCTTTAAGACATTTGGGAAAAGATGGTTGAGTAACCTTATGTCTACATTAGAGTGTATTTATATGAGAAGCAGAGGCATATCAACATCAACCTAGTCCGTTCTTCCCTATCTAGTCTAGTGTGTTCTGAATAGCTAATGTCAATATTTTTTTATATCAGAGTTACCTACTCAGAAATGGTGGAAGACTGGTGAAAATGAATGCGCTAGAATTTATTTAACCATTTCCTCGCAATTCTGTTCAAATCCATATTCAATCTAGTCATATTAAGAATAGTAGAAGACGCATACACGTATTACAATTGCACAATAGACCTCTAAGCCACCAGTTATATTAAACCATGGTCAAAATGGAAACAAAATGCAGTCGCGGAGGTGATACTTTTCATACACGCTGTCACGCCTGGACAGTACAAAGAAGTCTGAAGGCGCATTTTCCGCCGGAAGTGACGAAGAACGGAAAGTGCGACACAAACAACGCGGCAAAACTCCTGGCTATTTAAATATTATAAGAGTGAAGTGGGTTGTTGTCACATATTTTGGTAACGGAAGGGAAGGTGGATTGTCCCTTTTTTAATACACGATTTCAGGAACAAATTCAAGGAGGTAAGAACCTCAAAATACTGTTACGAAGCTTAAACTGTGCATTTTGGTGGCAGACAGTTTTCGGTAACTTTTCGATAACACTAGCTAAGCTGGCTGTCTAGCTAAGTAGTTGCTGGTCTGTTATTCATCACAGCTAACTAGTTACTGTTTTAAACAATGACAGCAGGAGTAGCCTCAGGGAAGGGACTTTTCAAACTCATTTCAGCGTAGTCACATCTTTCTTTAACTCATGGAACTATTTACCCAGTTTATATGTGTATATGATTTTCTGTTCTCCTCAACGATTTATGACATTAACGATAAGCCTTCAAGTAGCAAGCTAAGATTAACTTATTTCAGCCTTTTTAGATAAATTGATTTACTTTTTTACCTCTCATTGTTTTACCATTTTGCTATTTGAGTTATAGCTACTCAAATGACAGTTATGCATTAGTGAAGTTAGTCAACTATTGCATCGTTTTCAGATAAATCATGGGGTGCTCCTTTGGCCTCAATTTGTAAATCCAGCAAAGATTTGCATTTCTTGGGATTGATGTTTCAATCGTAAAGCTAACGTTACCTATTAATGATTATTTTGTAACCTAATCTGCCAAAATGTCATTTTTGAGATTAATGTTCCTTTACCCTTGCCCGACAAGGTTAATAAGTTGTTGATACTTTATCAGTCCTGGTAAATTATTATGACAAAAAAGTCCTTGTGTACCATTCCAGTATATGTCCATAATTCAAATACTCTTCCTTGAGGAAAGTGTCCTGTGTTATGCTATGAAATACTATATGAAACACCATTGAATGTAGACCCCATAAAAGGTGCTCACTGCATTGATCACAGAGGTGAAGTTGCACACATCTGTCGATTCAACGCGTCTGTCCAATCAGTGTCAGTTCTTTGTTAAAAAAATGTCCATTTCAGTTTGAGAGCAACATGTCTCTTATGTTACTACTTGTAGATCATGGCAGTGCCCTTCGTCCAAGACTGGGATGTGGTGCAGGATCTTGGAGAGGGAGCATATGGAGTGTATGTATCATTAAACCTGTTTTCTTCCATTTTCACGTCTACATATAACCAGTTTATAGACAGTATAACCAGTTGATCTCATCTCATCAAATGTCTTCAGGGTGCGTTTACTGATGAACAGAAAAACTGACGAGGCAGTGGCCGTGAAGGTCCTTGACACTCAAACTAACACAGATTGCCTTGAGGTTGTGAAAAAGGAAGTTTGCATCCACAAGATGTTGACGCATACCAACATAGTGCGTTTTTTTGGACACCGAAATGAGTCTAATTTACAGTATATATTCCTAGAGTATTGCAGTGGAGGAGCACTCTTTGATCGCATTGGTAAGTACATATTGTTGTACTGCTTGTAAATGCAAATCCTCTATAATATATATATATATATATTATTATTATTATTTTTATTTTTTTTAATCACCCAAACATGTATCTCATCTGTGTGATCTTATTGCCTGTTACTGATAGAGCCAGACATGTATCTCATCTGTGTAATCTTATTGCCTGTTACTGATAGAGCCAGACATGTATCTCACCTGTGTGATCTTATTGCCTGTTACTGATAGAGCCAGACATGTATCTCATCTGTCTGATCTTATTGCCTGTTACTGATAGAGCCAGACATTGGTATGCCAGAGAGAGATGCCCACCGATTTTTCACCGAGTTGATTGCAGGAGTGGTGAGTGCAATTACAGAGTAGTGTAATTTTACAGCCACTCGGTGTTCCAGTGTTAAAACATGGTTACTTGCATTAGGAAAGCGTTTGCTTTCAGTTTATCGACATATATCATTCATTGTTTATTTATCTGTTGAAGGAATACCTCCATGGACTGGGAATCACACATCGTGATATAAAACCAGAAAACCTATTGCTGGACGACAAAGGTGAACCACGCTAATGTATATGTCTATGTTTTGGTTAAAGTTACTCAAGACAACATAAAAAGCAATTTTTAAATGCCTTTTTGCTTTTCAGATACTTTAAAGATTGCAGATTTTGGGCTGGCTACAGTTTTTCGTCATCGAGGACGAGAGAGGGCGCTCGGACGGGCCTGTGGCAGTCTGCCCTACATAGCCCCAGAGGTCATGTCAAGGTCACAGTTTAGAGCCCAGCCTGCCGACATCTGGTCTTGTGGCATCGTACTCACTACTATGTTAACAGGAGGTGAGGTGACTGACTTTATCAGTGAAGGGATCTTGCACTTTCAGAATTGCAGTTAATTAAACTCTGTACCAACTCTGTACCACTGGCCATCTTGTTTCAGAGTTGCCATGGGATCAGCCAAGTGATAACTGTCAGGAGTACGCAGACTGGCTTCAGACGAAGACCTATCTGAACCCGTGGAAGAAGATAGATGCAATGCCTCTTTGTAATGTGGCTTTTAAGTATTAATCTGTGTAGTGTGTGTGATGACATGCAGGCAGTAGGATAGTATTGCAAAATAGTATTTGACGTTCTTGCATTGCCTAGATAAATAATACTGGTTGCATCGTCCTGGGGGGAGGTTATTTAGTAGTAATAACTGTCTGGCTGTTTGTTATTGCACTTACGATGTGGATTCCTAACAAATTAATGAACTATTTCACTCACAAGTGAATGGAACGGATATTATAATGGATCACCTCACTAGCTTTTGCTGTTGTTCCTTATAACTCCATAGCTAGCACTGCTATTGCTATTAAAAAAACAAACACCACCATACAGTCAAACGTCAAACAGAATTGAATATTTCTCAGCATAACTACAATTACTCTTTGAATCTTTAATTAAGAATTGCTATTACAGATGGGTGTCTTATCACTGAGATTGCTCTATACATTGTTTATTGAGTGTACTCTTTTTATCCCACGGACTCCTTGGTTAGGCCTCCTCACTAAAATCCTGTTACACGACCCTAAGAAGAGAATCGCCGTCCCTGAAGTTAATAAACACCCCTGGATCTGTAAGAAGTTCCGAGCAGGTGCTAGATTACAACATCATGTTACTTTCATATTTTCCCACTTTGTTTTTCTATCAGGCTTCAAAGTTGCAATATGTATATTTTGTTATGTGAATAAAAGTTTTTAAGACCCACCATAATAATGTTACTCAGAAAGAACTATGTCAACATTTCCCAATGTCTTGTTTCTGCTTTCTATCCATTTTAAAATTATTTTGCTTTATTTATTATTAGATTAGAAGCAGTTTTATTTTTCGACAGTAAAAAAACAACATATTGTACCTTAATTTGTTTGTCTTAAGATGTCAGTCCCACCTCCAAGGCCCAAATAAAGCCGTTCTTTTTTGTTATGTTTTATTATATTTTAATTTCTTTTTAGGAATCAATCAGTCACCCAACAAAATACTGAATTCTGGCTGCCGTCTCGGACGGACCAACAGGTCAGACTGCCAACCTTGTCTCCAAAAAGTATTATACATTATTGAAAACATAATATGATTGCATAAATCCATCTCTCTCTCTCTCTCTCTCTCTCCATGGTGTATGTGCGGTCTCCTTCACTTTTTCCTGCCTCAGTGATGACCGAACACAGATCTCTAGCTCTCAGCCAGAGCCGCAGGATCTCTGGGAGCTGACCGGTCCTGTCAGCTACACTGATGGGACCATGGTCAGCTTTTCCCAGCCAGTCTGCCCAGACCACATGTTGCTTGGAAGCCAACTGCTTGGCACACCAGGAGCCAGCCAGGTAAACCATACAGTTTACACCACCATCATTACACAATGTGTAATGTCCTTTTTAGGCCTTATTATCTTATCTTATCTAAATATAACACTTCAAAAAGAAATGTTCAGATAATAAGAAATAAATCTGTACTTGTTATTTTATATCATCATAATAAGATGTGAAATGATAATAAGACACTGCTGTGCCTGTTTCAGAGTCCCTGGCAGCGGCTGATAAGGAGAATGACCAGGATTACTACTGCACTATCTGCTGAGGAGGCAAGCAAGGATCTCAAAACTGTCTGTATATCGCTGGGCCACACATGGAAACAGACATGCACCAATCAGGTACAAAGGCTTTTCAAACTACCAGTACACATTGTGATATAAAAGGGTAGACATTTGTGCTAGCAGTTTATGTAATGTGGGCAGTGCTAAGGGCACTAGTGCTATAGGGGTGTGTGTAATGTATCATACTCTGATTACCCTTTTTGTCACTTGCTTTGTAGGTGACAGTCACCACAAATGATCGCCGTAATAACAAGCTAATCTACAAAGTTTATTTCCTGGATGTGGATGAAGGAACCCTGGTGGATTTCAGACTTTCAAGGGTAACGTTGAAAGCATAAACAAAATGACTATTAAGATAATCTGTTGTAAAGGTGTGTTTTCCTCTTCCAGATGTTACCTAAACTACTGATTCCTTTTTGTAGGGTGATGGATTGGAGTTCAAGAGATACTTTGTGAAGATCAAAGAGAAGTTTTCTCATATTCAGAAGCAGAAGGTCTCCGTTTCCTGATGAAGGACCAGGCTGTTGGTGCCCTCAGACTTGTGCCACACTGTAACATATTGCATCATGTCTTGACCAAAACCCAGCACACATTCTGTCAATTATGTCAAACAAGATTTCTGTGTTAATAGGTTTATTAGTTGCACCCATAAAACCATGAAAAATAAAAAATGAAGACAATATTGGTGAGTTGAAAGTGTTCAAGTGTAGCTCTGTTTTTGCCTATACTGTATCAAGACATTTGGTAATGTATTTAATGTGTAAACCTTTTCTCTGTTTTCTATGTTTTTTCTGTCCTCTTATTGTCTGGCTCTAGAAGTATGTCTCTAGATGTTCCTCTGGTTGTTGAGTTGCAGGCTAATAAACTTAATCCAAACAAAATAGCATGATGAGTCAGGATTATGTAAGAATTTCCATGTTAGCAACTGTGTAATGTGAGATGCTCTATCACTGTCACAGTAATCCTAGTAGCTGCTGCCACACTAATGAGGGGATCCTATTGATTGGAGTTAATTGACTGACCTGTTAGCATGACCTGGACCACAATAGATTATCTAGTTGGGGGCATGTTTGTTTTTAATGAAAATGTTATTCTTATCACTTAGTCACACAATACACAAATACATAAACAAAAATTGTGGTAGAAAATGTATTCTCTCAAACTCAGTTCAAATGTAGGCTATCCAAAATGGATATGTTAAAGTACAATAGAGTGACCTCATAAATGCTTTTTGGTGAGTTACAGTAAAAAAAATGTGTTGTGAATTATTAGTCAAACCAATAACTGTTGATCTAATTATTTTAATTTATAAATTGTGAAATGAGTTGGCTCTTCATTAGATTAAAACCGTTAAACACACAATTTGACAGATCTGGAACTTGTAGCCATAACTGTTATGATGCGGTCGGAGGGCCTTGTAGTGTCGGTCTTGTGGTTGCCACTATTGGTCCTGAAAGAAAATGTCCACTCAATGTTTAGCAAGTCTCCATGCTCGTTAGAGTGGCACTAAAAGGTCATGAAGAAGGCTTAAGAATGTGGGACTGTACAGTGTCTTGGGGATGACTGTACCTGGGCTGTGTTCTCTTCTGTCCACATCTTCTGCCCCACCAGTGACCTCATCCTCAGGGAAGTTTATGTTCTCCCTGGACAGGCTGTTCCTACTTTGGTTTAAAGCACACATACACATTGTGTGTACAAGACGTAACCATAATCAAATCTGAAACTAAATAAGGACCTTTCTTTACCTTGATTCAGGAAGTGGTATACTTTATAATACATAATATGCATGAACTGTAAGGTACAATATTGGACTTTTAACTGTACTTACCTGCCGAATATCAACTCATGCAGTCCTAGAGAATTAGACAGAAATGGATTTGGTCAGAACTATGCCTAACCTTCCTTATTTAATCAACATAAACTAAACACGGCAAGCATCAATGTGTCTACTAGAAAGGACAGTAAAATGGCTTCTCCCCATGCAGGTAGCTCATGGGCTTTCAGCTTCTTTCTATTATGAGGAACACACACTCACGTGGGCTGTTGTTACAATGCCTCACGAAGTACATGAAGAGCAGCACTGTGGCTACTACTGCTATGATCATGCCCCCGATGGCTGCACCAATCACAGCAGAGTAAGAAGTGAAGGGTGGGTCAGCTGCAAACAATCACATATCGACATTTTTGTAAAATCCTCAGTCTCCCTGTCGGGCGGATTACTTCACAAAATAATTACTCTTCTTTTTTTAGACAACATTTTATTTTCCTAGCATAGCAAGGCTCACCTGGGCTCTTTACTTGTGATGGATGTCCTATGGTGCGATGATTGACAGCCATGATTCGGACTGCATAGAGGCCAGTTGGATCAAAACCACTCATCCTGTAGCTGCGGGTGCTAGGATCCAGGTTTACTGCCACCTTTTGCCATTGGGGATCAACATCCCTCTTTCCCTCGGGCTGTGGTACCCGGCGGCGCTCAATAATTAACCCGGTGATGTCTTCTTCAGTCTTTATAAACCACTCCATGTCAACCTCTGTGCGCTCACGGCTACTATAAACAATCTTACTGATGGTCACGTTGGGTGGCATAGGATATCCTAAGTGAAACACGGGATAGACAGTGCAACACACAGTATTTATATGAGTATGAGGAAGACAAAATAAACACATTATTGTCCTTCATTTAACTTTCATTTTAGTCTAATGCTAAGTGTAGGGAAATCAAGCTTAGCATCCTTACTCTTCACCAGCAGATGAATGGGAATCTCTGTTCCCCCCACTGCATTGGTTGCTGAGCACCAGTACTGGCCGCTGTCAGTCAGGCCGTCTGTCTCCTTCACTGTGAGGTTGGACCAGGCTGCTGCGTGCTGCAGGACATACTTTGTGGGGGATTCTATGACGTGCTGCTTCAAGTTGTTGTACCACGTGATCTCTGTGGCAGGATAATTAGCCTTCAGTATGCAGGTAAGCTGCACATCACTTCCTTCATAAACAGAGACCATGCTGCGCTGTGTCACTAGGACTGGAGCCTCTGAAAATATTATTTGAAACATTTTAGAAGTTAGTTTAATACATTATATTTAACAGAATGATCTACTCCTGATGAAGTGAATGGATATAAGCTTTTAACACTGTCATAATGCTCTAATCTACACACAGCATGTGTCGTATATTGAATAAATGCCATGTAAGTGCTGCTGCTTAGTAGTATGCCATATATTATGTATTGATAAAGATATTTTGGTGCTTTGAGTCTCACCAAGTTTGAGAACACACTGCTTCCCCTCTGAAAACAGTGGATGCTGAGCGTGACACACAAAGGACTTGCCACTGTAGGTAGCACTAGAGCGCAGTATCAGAATGTTAGAGTTCTCCTCAGACTTTCCATGTGTGTCTCCAGTGGTGGAGGACCACCATAGCAACGCTCTGGGAAAACCCCCTTCCCAGGAACATGACAACATCAGGTACTCATTGTTGCGAGTGGTGTAGGCGTAACATTGGGGCTCTCCTGGAGGATGCCCTAAGAACCACATGGGTTGTGAGATGTTATAGTAAATAAACAGTTTCGATGCTTTTTCTCAAGAACCTTTCATCCTTGATGATTATTGATTGATTGATGAATTGCTGTGTAAATGTGAAATACTTTTGTTGGTAAGTTTATTTTTCTAGATACTTTTCAGAGCTAACCTTAACAGAAGACTTGGGGTTTGCTTAACTATGTTTCTCATTTAAAATGCAGAGCCCTGGGTGTTATAATCTTACTTTATTCAGGTGTCCACTGAGAAACAAAGTATCTGGTAATGTCAGAAAAGGCCTATATTCGCATTATTATGTTTCATAAAGAAGTGCCTGTCCAATGAAAAGCAGCATATCATCTACTAGTCACAATTAGTCTGTAACCTAATCCAATCTCTAATCTGTAAATAAAATGCATCCGATTCTTCACTCACATGTCCTGGCGCTGCAGCTTGTTGATACGTTGAGGGCAACATGGGACCCATGACACACAAACACAGAGTTGTTTGCGGTGCCAGGCCCTCGCTGGATGAAGCTGACATTGGCGTAACCCTGCCCATTTACGCCTTGCAGGAATGGACTCCAGCGCAGAAGGGCTTGGGGGTATCCTCCTTCCCATGAACACCAGAGCATCAGGTCCGTGTAGTTGTTGGTAGGAAGGATTGTACATGATGGAGATCCATCTGGTGGATCTGTAGGAGTGGTATCATTTTGTACCGGTTAGGCAAATGGGTGTTTGGGGTGTTTTTGTTACCATTTTATAAAGAACAAGTTAGTCGCAACCTGCACACTGGCCCTATGGGGTGTGAAATCATCGTAGACCCTGACAACATACCCTGGCCCCTTTCCACTATGGTCAGCCCTGGTTTCTGGCGTTAAGAATATATAGTTTTAAGGAAGAATACATAATTGAACAGATGTACATAACCACGAGACAAATGAAGAACAGAGAGACTGGTGAGACATAGAGTTTGATTGACTCACAGTAAACTGAGAGGCTGATGCTTGTCGTAGAGCGAGTGTTGAGGTTTGTATTCTGAGCCATGCAGGTGTAGTGACCTGAGCGGGTCCTCGGGATCTTGGTGATGGTCAGTGTTTGTCCCACGTGAACCTGGGAATTGTTGTAGAACCAGACATACTGACTAGGAGGATTGGAGGACGCTTGACACATGAGGGAGACCATTTCCCTCTCCAAGGCAGAGTAGCCTCGTTCCATGACAGAGTATGGGGTGACCTCAATGGTAGGCACATCTGGCCCAACTGCAGAGAATAAAACACTTAAACTCTCTGATTTTCACACAGACAAAAACACAAATATATACAACTGTGCCCATTAGAAGGTACAAAAAGCACAAGTTCATCGACAAATGCACAAAACCTGCAAATGGTAAAGGAATGCCATAGTTGGTTGGAGTATACAGAGCCCACTTACAGATGACATTGAGCGAAATGCGTTTACTTTGTTCTTGGTTGACCTCATTACTCACGATGCACCTGTGCCAACCAGCATGGCTACGCGTCACCCAGGTAACATTGACCAGGTTGTTGTTCCCCTGTGCCAGGATACTTGTGGTGCCTTCCTTATTTTCCTGCTCCCACCTGTAGTTAATGGGTTCAGTGCCATTTTCAAGGTCACAGCGCATCCATATGGATGAGCCTTCTACTGGAGAGGAATCACTCAGGGCGAGGGCTGGCCTCGTCACTGGCACTGCTTCAGGAACTTTTTCGTCAGAAGGATTTCCTGGGGTTCGATGATTGACAGCTATGATTCGGACTGCATAGAGCCTTGTTGGATCAAGACCTCTCATCTTGTAGCTTCGAGTGCCAGGTGCCAGTTTTGATGCCACTTCTTGCCAGGGAGGCTCAGTCTTTGTCTTCCCATTGGATGAAGGGAGCTGGCGGCGCTCAATGATAAACTCAGTGATTTCACCATGAGTCAATGCATCCCACTTCAGATCAGCTTCTGTCCGCAGATGGCCACTGAAGATGATCTTGCTAATGGTCACATTGGGTGGCGCTGGATGTCCTAAAATACAAAAAACAGGAGGTGTTGGTTTTGGATCTTCCTGATCATCGACTGAATCGACTCAGTGTCAATCCAGACTGAGGAATCCATGCTAGCCTGCTGGTAACAGCTCTTTTTAAAATATATGTTACGTAGTATCCTGATTGATTGACATGAGAGAAGTGTTTTCTTTGTGACAGAGGCTAATCAAATAATAGTTTTTGACAGTTTTAATACAGTAAAACCTTCACACTAAAAGCATTTTACTGCAAGTAATGATGTGTATGTAAGTCTTAACATCCTTACTGTTGACCAGCAGTAGTATAGGAATCTCTGTTCTCCCCACTGCATTGGTGCCTGAGCACCAGTACTGGCCGCTGTCAGTGAGACCTGTTGCCTTCACGGTAAGACTGCTCCAGGTTCCTGCATGTTTTAGAACATACTTTAAAGGCAATTCTGTTGCATGTTGTTTCAAATGGTTGTACCAGGTGATTTTTGAGGTGAAATAGTTATCCCTCGCTGTGCAAGTGATCTCTACGTCACCTCCCTCATAGACAGAGACTATGCCACTCTGTGTCTCAAGAACTGGAGCCTCTAGGGAAGAGGAGGAGATTTTAGAAATGGCAACATATTGTGTCCAAAGAGGTCATATAAGCAATATGATGGACAGTGCTCTTTCAAATTAATTTCCTGTTTATTAAATAACTCATTCATTCATTATTTTTTTCATGACTGCAGATTTTCACACAGCTGAGATAAAGCTATATACAATAATATGGTCAGACTTCAGCAATTTAGCTTATTTTACCACTCTTGTTGATCTATCAAGTTCAACCACAAGAAATTAACTTCTGACACTTTTCTTAATTGAAAATGACAATAGGCTCGATGAGAGGAAACACTTAATTAAAATGTCAAGCATTATCTACTGATAATGTACAAAGACAAATGTCAAATATCATCAATACTTTTGTTCCAGATATTTTATACATGTGTCCCATAATGTGTATGTACACACACATATATCCTGGTTATTGTTACAGCACCTCATTGCGGCCGTTCTTACCTAGGTTTAGAACACACCTTTTCTGCTCTGCAAATAATGGGTGCTGAGCATGACACACAAAAGACTTGTTGTTGTAGGTAATATTGGAGGGCAGCACTAGAGTGTTGGTGCTCTCTTCATATTTCCCCAGTGTGTCTGCCGTGGTGGAGGACCACCATAGCAACGCTCTGGGAAAGCCCCCTTCCCAGGAACATGACAACATCAGGTGCTCATTGTTGAGAGTAGCATTTGCATTACACTGGGGTTCTCCTGGTGGATACCCTAAGAATCATAAGTATAATATCACAGTCAAATATTCTTTCAGTGACCTGAGTTTTCTGGATACTTCCTATACTCTTGATATTTTATGGTCAACATTAGTGACATCACTTGATGTTTAGAAGTCATTTAGGACTATTGTCTAAAAAGTAAAGGGATAACTCACATGTCCTGGTGCTGCAGCTTGTTGATACTTTCAGGGCAACATGGGACCCATGACACACAAACACAGAGTTGTTTGCGGTGCCAGGCCCTCGCTGGATGAGGGTGGCGTTGGCGTAACCCTGCCCATTTGCCCCTGGCAGGAATGGGCTCCAGTGCAGAGAGGCGTGAGGGTATCCCCCTTCCCATGAACACCAGAGAGTCAGATCTGTGTAGTTGTTGGTAGGACGAATGGTACATGATGGAGTTCCATCAGGTGGATCTGTAGGAATGGAACATCTAATAGATTACCGTAATACTGAGCCAGTCAATGTGGTATGTTTTCCCGAGTGTTAATAGAGTAATTCACCAATGATATAAGTGGTACAACTTTGGTAGGGGGGTCTTTAAAGAAAATGCAAAATCCCACAGTACTGAATAGGAGATTTAACATATTGAGTAATTCACATGGTGGTGGAATTACCTTATAACCTTTTGCTTTCTCTTGATTTACTTTTGTAGACCAGGTGACATTGCATTCTTACATTGTAGTTGTTGTGACACCGAAGTACTTTACATAATGCTTTTAAATGTCACTTTAATAATGCTGTGATTGTGCTACCTTAAAATTCATATGACACATAATTACGATGATTTGTAAGGGATTTTCAGGATTAAGAGGATCTGTTTCATTGTGTAGTCAGAACATGTCAAAGCCAGCATCAGACTTTTCATTTTCTTTATCAGTAAATCAGTAAAAACGGTTCTAGACCAACTATGAAATATATCCTCAGCATTTGTAGCCCTTTATCTACTACCTACAGTAAGTGTCATCACTATTTAGGTACACTTTGTTCTTTTCAATAGGTTTGTCTGGACTGCAATTCTTACCTATCTTCAAAACACACTCGCTTCTCTCTGCAAATAATGGGTGTTGAGCAAGACACACAAATGAGTTGCTGCTGTAAGTGACATTGGAAGGAAGCCCCAGAGTATTGGTGCTCTCCTCTGGTTTTCCCAGTTTCTCTCCAGCACTGGAGGACCACCATAGCAACGCTCTGGGAAAGCCCCCTTCCCAGGAACAAGACAAGATCAGGTGCTCATTGTTGAGAGTAGCATTTGCATAACAGTGGGGTTCTCCTGGAGGACGCCCTAAGAACAAATGGGAAGTCAAGTATTACTATTATATTTTCAATGTACTCATGATATTTTAAGATCAACATCTCATGTTCAGTGACATCACTTGATGTTTAGAAGTCATTTAGGAGTATTGTCTAAAAAGTAAAGTGATAACTTACATGTCCTGGTGCTGCATCTTGTTGATGCATTCAGGACAACATGCGACCCATGACACACAAACACAGAGTTGTTTGCGGTGCCAGGCCCTCGCTGTATGAGGGTGGCGTTGGCGTAACCCTGCCCATTTGCCCCTGAAAGGAATGGGGTCCAGTGCAGAGAGGCATGAGGGTATCCCCCTTCCCATGAACACCAGAGAGTCAGATCCGTGTAGTTGTTGGTAGGAAGGATGGTACATGATGGAGTTCCATCAGGTGGATCTGTGGGAATTCAACACCTCTATGTGATTTTTATGAATAATTGTTTTCGGGTTTAGGGGCCTAAATGTGATATCTCTTAATAGGACAACCTTTGTAATGCGAGGTATAGTTGGAATATTGACACATTGACAATTAGCCTGTCCTGTCCTACATAAACCTATTTCATTCTGCCTGTGGAAAGTTGTTGGCGAGAAGCACGAGAGACAGCATGTTAGCAACTTGTAAGCATGATCATAGCAAGCATTTGAGAGTGAGGGAAACGGATTATTAATAATAATAATGTCTGAAATATTTCACTGATCAGACTTAAAGTGTAACTTATAACGTAGAGCTTAAGTTAACTAAATCGTTACTTGTTGACTATCATTAGCACCAATTTATTTAAGCTAACTTGCTTGCTTGCATAGACTGGTCTGTGTCAGCTGTCACCCTGGCTAGCAGAAAGGCATGATTCTAGTAAATTCTGGAATGTTCGCGTGAAAACATCATCAGAATCAAACATCTCGCGCAGTTGGATTCATCAGAAGCTCGTCTTTTGCTGTGCAGAGTATCTTCTAGAAATTTCATTTGGAATTGCTTGGTAAGTACTCTTTTCCTGTCAACATAGACTTGAAGCCTTACAACCCGTGCAAATATGACAGCCATTGTCTAGGCTACTAGCTAATGTTGGTCTGTAGGACATTTTACTTTTTCTCAAAAGTTGTAACGTCAGCGTCAATACTTTTGCAATTGACGCTGATATTGTAAAGTTAGATGTGCATACATATAATCTGTTGTAATGGGCCAGTAGAGATATTTAATGCTAGTCATGCTACTTTTGTTTCTACAAGAATTCTAGTTAGCACACTGGTCTGAAACTTGACCAATAGAAACGCATTTGCATCCTACCTAACTTTAGAATGCACGCTCTCCTCTCTTCAAATAATGGGTGCTGAGCGTGACACACAAAAGACTTGCTGTTGTAGGTAATATTGGAGGGAAGCAGTAGAGTGTTGGTGCTCTCTTCATATTTCCCCAGTGTGTCTGCCGTGGTGGAGGACCACCATAGCAACGCTCTGGGAAAGCCCCCTTCCCAGGAACATGACAACATCAGGTGCTCATTGTTGAGAGTAGCATCTGCTTGACATTGGGGTTCTCCTGGAGGATGCCCTAAAAATGAAAGGGAATGAAAGATTTTACAATGTTTGTTGCTGGTTCAATAAATTAAGGATAAAAAACACAATTCAATAATTGGTCAAAAAACTTTTTTTTTTTGGTGTTACACTTGGTCTGGAGGGCGGCGCCTGGTCCAGCTTCCAGTGTCCAGTGTTTTCACCCTGACCACATGTTTGTGGGAACATGTATGTCCAATTCTCACCTGAAGTCTAGGAACTGACCCCTTGTCTAAAGACCGTAGCAGCATTTTAGCAGACAGAAACAAAATTACATTTATAATCTTAATTCGTTATTGTATTATTTAGACCTTTATGGCGGTGCTACAAACAGATTACATATATCATGTTGTCAAAGGAAACCAAATTTGATTAAATGTAGTGATGAGTTTGCCCCCTGCCAGAAGCACACCTCAGTGATCTACAGACCTGTTAGGGTCAGGCTTGCCACAGGCTAAAGCGAAATTTATGGTCGTCCGTTTACAGATACACGGAGACATGGAGAGCCCTCTCCGTCGTGGCAAACCCTCTCCGAACACCTCTCCGTGGCCTGACGTGCACCTCCCAATTTTTGTAACTATCCGTCTCCGTCAATCCGTCAATACATCGCTGTTTACCTTGTGGGTAGTAGTATGCCAACATTAGATAGCTGGTTCAGACTCCTCGCAAATCCCCTCAGACTTATTTTTCAGTTACAATAACGGGGTTTTCACATTGCACATTGCACATTTCACATTGTCTATTTCTCGGAAAAAATCGAAGCAAAAAAAAGTAAAACAAACAACTTTTATGTACAAATACGACCATCTACGGAGTTTGGTCCACCGCCATCTTTTTTTAAAATTATTATTGCTTTGCAACACCCACAACCGTCGGAGAACAATAAATGAAAACGAGTCCGTCGAGGCAACTGTGTGACCACGGAGAAACAGAGTCGTAGAAGTATATTTCGGCCTTAATACTGTCCTGCATAGTTGTGAAAAGAAGTGTGTTGTTGGTGTGATCTAGACCCACTCAGGGCATCTCGTGCTGAGGCATAGGTAAGACACTACAGCGAGAGCTTCCTTTAGGTGGTGTAGACCTAGTCAGTTCTGCCTTAACCCACCTTAGCCTACATGGCTGTAGCTATGTACTAAATGGACTCATGGCAGAGAAGGCTCCTCATTGCCAAAACAAGTGGGATCAGTTAGCCTTTTCCAATCTGCGTGTGAGACCATACTAGCAGCTTGCAGCATGAGTACAGGGAAATAGAGCTGAAGTTTGTCTAACAGGTCTGTTCAGTAAAGTTAAACCACTAAAAATGTGTTCACTGGTGCTGATTGGAATTGTAAATTACTAAATTAACTAATTTTATTTTATGGTATCACACCAGGATAGTAAACATGTTTGGAAGATTGACTAATTAGAATGTAATTAGAATTAGAATTAGATTAGAATGGAGAAATTTCATCTGTACTAAATCACATCACTCACATGTTCTAGTGCTGCAGCTTGTTGATACGTTGAGGGCAACATGGGACCCATGACACACAAACACAGAGTCGTTTGCGGTGCCAGGCCCTCGCTGGATGAGGGTGGCGTTGGCGTAACCCTGCCCATTTGCCCCTGGCAGGAATGGGCTCCAGTGCAGAGAGGCGTGAGGGTATCCCCCTTCCCATGAACACCAGAGAGTCAGATCTGTGTAGTTGTTGGTAGGAAGGATGGTACATGATGGAGTTCCATCAGGTGGATCTGTGAGGAGAAGAACACGGTATGATAATGATCTGCTTAAATGGATGTTTGATACAGTTTTGGGCATTTTGTACAGAGCATGTACCAACATGTGATGATGGTAAATATGAGGAATGAAGATGTAGCACATTTCAATAGATGATTCAGTGAGAGACAATACTAGTTGCCAAGCCTAAAATCACCTCAGGGTATATTTTATGATACTACCCTCCTACATGAGTGAGAAAATACAATTGGTTTAACCTAATTTACATTTTATTTTTTGCATAAGTTCAAATTGTCCATTAGTCTGACAGATGCATAATTGGTTTGGGTGCCAGTGGACGTCCAGATGTGAGAGTTCAGAAGATGGAGATCTAAAATGAGAATACTGTATTTTGCAAAAAAACATCATAATGGCGCAGACACTGATTCTGATCTAGAAAAACAAAGAGGGATGAACAAATCGGGGTATCATGATTGAAGCTCAGAAAGATTGACAGGTTCACTCACAGTGAACGGAAAGTATGATGGTTTTCTCAGAGCTGGTGTTGATATACTTGTTCTCAGAAAGGCAGGTGTAGAGGCCTCTCTGCCCACGCAAGATGCTGGTGAGGGTGAGCATTGGTCCCCTGTCAACCAGGGAGTTGTTATACAGCCACACATACTGGCTTAGAGGATTGGAGGATGCTTGACATGTGAGGGAGACTGGTTCCTTCTCCAAGGCAGAGTAGCCTTGTTCCGTGACAGAATAAGGGCTTATGTCAATTTGAGGCAAATCTGGTCCAACTGTAGAGGAAAAAAACCTTTCATAAATCTGCCTTCACCTTCTCAATCTCTGTCTTTCTCTCTTGCACCTTTGCAGGTACACACGCAGACACACACACTGAAACACACAAACATATACACCTATATTCATAAAGAGTTAAAATGACAATAACTCAGCACAGAGTATGAGAAGAGGTGACAGACTATTCAAAATGGAAATTGGTTGTAACGAATGACAGCTGCTACTTACAGAAGACATCCAGCCAGAAGCGTTCACTAAGCACTTGGTTCACTTCATTACGTGCCAAGCACCTGTACCAGCCGGTGTGGTTGCGGGTAACGTAAGCTACGTTAAGCAAGCTGTTGTTACTCTGTGCCAATATACTGATGGTGCCCTCATTATTTTCCTGCTCCCACGTGTAGCTAATGGGTTCAGTGCCATTTTCAAGGTCACAGCGCATCCATATGGATGAACCCTCTGCTGCAGGGGAATCGCTCAGGACGATGGACGGCCTCGTCACTGGCACTGCAGGGCACAGAGCAAGTTCAGTGGTAACCTGGAACAACACACAGCACACCAGACATATAGAAGACACACACACACACTCTGTGCCACTAACCTAAAACACGTAGATATATATAGTAATAGTACAGTCTGGCTCCCTCGGCAGTGTCATAAAGAGCCTGGCATGTGTAAAGGCCCTGTGCAGCCAGGGGTAGCTTGGCAACGGAAATAGAGGCACTGCTGTCATTGACACTCAGCTCCCCCAATGATTTGGCCAGTCTCTGTATCTTGGGACCTCTGCCGAAGTTGTAGACCACTGCTCTGAGGGTCTCTGTCCCTGGCTTAGTGAAACCCCAGATGTAGACATCTGGGAGGGAAGGACCACACTCAAGGATCACTCCCTTTTCCACAACACCGTTAGTCTTGACCTCTGTGTACACCACTTCCCAAGGGTCATTGACCTCCAACCCTGAAAACAGAGTAGATATTCGACCATTAGTCTAGAACACACAGGTGTAAAATCTCAGAGTTTATTGGTTATAGTTACCATAATTATTTGCTTCTCTGTACACAGGTTCTCCACCAGGCTGCGAGTCATTCAACCCTGAAGACAGAGAACAGTTCATTTTTTTAATAAGAAGTTTCCATTTATTTATTCATTATTCATGCTTGTTATTCATTATTGATCACTGTATTTGTGTGCTTTGTAAGACACAGCACAAAGAAACCCATGATGAATAGCAATCATTAACAATCAAGTGTAAATTAACAGTTAAGTGTTAACCATCAGACAGATATCAGTGCAAATGACATAATATTAAAGACAGACGTCTTTGGACAAAAATACAGAATTGCTAAAAAAAAAAGTATAGATAGTAGATTACAGATAGATAGATGAATGGCTAATTATTTATAGTTGCTATAACTAAGTGTGAAGGTATGTTAACAGAGTCATCCAAACATCTCACAAATGCACAGAACAATACGAGGAAGTAGGGGAGTCATTTAGTTACATGTGGCCGAAGTCAACAGGTAGTGCTAATGTTGCTTATAGCTGCTTTAACTCATGATAAGGTTAAGCACATGATTCACAAACACATTATATATCAGCAATCTGGGTCTAGTTACAATGTGTACACTTTATAGGTATTTATCTAGGGTCGGCATTTTACAATGTTAGTTGTGGATTCCACAAATAATATAAATCTATAATTAAATACTAATAAAATGTCCTCAAATACACATACAATTATATAAACATGAAGTATTCAGAGTGTCAAATCCATTCATCTATCATAAAGTCTTTGGATGCAGTAACCTCAGTTTAAAAAAAAACATAAAACACTGTCTCATACTTGGTAAACTGCCAAAATACTGACATCACTTTGCCCTGGTAACAGTGTTTTCTACAATTATAGCAACAGATACATAGCTAAAATGGTGGTTCCTAAGGTCAAGTTTTAGTTGTTGTTAAGGACCAGAACCATAAATAGTATAGATATATGTAGTCACATTTCCCCACCCTTTCGCATTACGTGCCCCATAACCGGTAAATTTGAAACTGATTTTACCTTGCAAAAGTGGAAGCAGAGCGACGATGAGGCAGATGTTTATTTGCCCTATAGGTTTTCGCACCATTGTCCCATGACGCTCCTGTGTCCAATGCTAAACCTAAGAGAAAATGTGTGGTACAAAGTATGTAAGGAGGACAGAGCGAAGTGGCTCCCTCATTCCCTCAAACACACTCTCCAGTTGCCTTAGACATGGTAAATTAGACTGAGTAAAGGATACTGCCATTTCTCACAATTTATTTGGCTTAAATAATTAATGCAGGGATGCACTGGAGCAGAATGGCCTGGTTTTGGATGACACAATGATACCTGTTAGTCATCTATTATTGAATACCTGCGGGAAATAGCTGGGTTCTGTAACATTCCATCACAGTAAGAGCAGGCAATGCATAATCATTCACGCCTGAAAACAGGGTGAAAGATTTACACCCTCATTCAGAACATACGTCAGAACATTATTATTATTATGTGTTTTTATAAATATATTATAACTAGTAACATATGTACGAGTTATAGTTATAGAAATATTTTAATTTGCAGGTTAAGTACACCCCAGAGATCATTCGAAACAAATAAAGATCAGCAAATAGGAGAGAATTGAGAATAATATCAATAATAGTTTCACAATAAAAAGGCAGATGCTTTTGTTAATACATTTAATGTTTTGAAGACAACTCAGTTGATTGCGAAAGGCAGAAATTAAACATTCTATGTTTTTATTACAGTCTGATTGCTATAATCCTGAAGGAAACCATATACATTATTAGGACATCAACAGAGCTATACATGACAGATACTCTTTCTGGAACACAGCAATAATATTCTCCATTTAAATATCATAATGGTTTGTTTTTGTTTCATTGCCTTCCACTTAACAATGTGTGACTGCCTTTGACTAGTTTCAGTTAAGGAGACTTGTTTTGTCTGTAGAGAATACAAGCAATGATATCCCAGCCTGATTAGGAGAATAGGAAACTATGTATGTATGTATTTTTTTCTCTACACAGACTGGTCAGTTTAATGGATGCTGTACTGTTATGTTGCTGATGCCTTCATCAACAACAAACTGAATTTACTTTACCAGATATAGTGTGGCTGTGATCTTCCTCAAATTGTTAATGAATTGAATGAATGCTATGCATAGTTCTGTGACCTGCTAGAAGACTGTTAAGTGGCATGAATATGGACTAATCCCACTTCTTCCCACTGTTGTCACCAACCATGTGCCCTTGTGCCGTGGGTGGGGGTATACGTATCCTATTTCATGGGTATTTGCATACTGTTATAAAAAGGTATTTGTATCCATGTTACATTTTTCTCTAAAGTCCTCTCTCAGTTAAAGGAGTTGAAAATGTACTCTATCGCCTCTCTTGTATCTGGAGCTGAGGGTTAAAAAATGAGACGCGCTCCACCTTGTCTATTGTCTGTTAGGACATGGAGAATAGCAGAATAGCACAGAGGGCGAAGACCACTGGTCCCCTGGAGTGTTTTGTCCCTCTTCAAGACACATATTGTGCTGGACTAGTGTTTTCTAATTGAGGTGGTATGAGGTAACCCTTATAACAGGCAGCTCAGGTAATATATGCCTTGTAATCCCTCTGCACCATCCAACAATAATGTGCGACATAAAGAAAACTAGGTGTATATCTTGTATACTGACAATGGTGACCTGGGACATAATTATCAGTAGAAGTTGTTGCAGGTGACTTTTCACCTCTCTGTAGCTGTATGTCTTAGATAACCTGACCCTGCGTGATCTCTGACTCCTCTGACAAAGAAATGGATGAGTCAGGGAGTCCAGTCTGTGTGGTGTCCTGGACCAAACTCAATCTCCTCTTCCCCTGGTGTTACTGTAATTCTGGTTGTGATGCTGGGATCCCACTTCTGACGCAAAAAAAGTGTTTGAGCAGTTGTGGCAGAAGTAGCCTTGAGTGCATTTCATCTGGTGCCATTCATTCACAGTGGATAGTAGACAAATACTAACCCGGGAAAAAAAGAAAAACTTGCCACCACACATAATGTATTTTCATTATATACAGATTAACAACAAAACAACATTGCTTAACAATACAGTGCACCAACTTCATCTTGCACACTCAAAGTGAGCTGAGCTGAAATAGATTTCTGCAAACTCACCTGTAAACATACTAGCATTTAGGATACTAACCACAGTTTCTTCAGTAAGAAATGCTTAGTGCTGTTGTGATACAAACAATGTGTAAAAAATGACAAACCAAACAGTTCAAATCAAATAGTAACTTTCGTAGGCCTGTGTTGTTAATAAAAATTATCAGCACAAAACAAACAATATTTTTTTTATGGATGTGAATTAAATAATAATAATATGTATTATCATTATTGTTGTTTAATTCACATCCGTAAAAAAAATATTGTTTGTTTTGGGCTGATAATTTTTCTTAACCACGTCATTATATGTTTTATTTACATAGTGCCTTTCTAACACCAAAGGTCGCTTTACAACAACTTTTATACATGTTAGGTCTTTTAGAAAACAAATTAGTCCTTACAACACAACCTGATATGGAGATGGACTGTAATATAGGAATGTGAATGATGACTGAATTGGTCATGACACGGTCAATATTGAATAGGTGATAAATACTAATTGTGTGTACTGAATATGACAATAAGTCCTCAGTCCAGTAAAGAAGGAATAATACTACTTGCAGTAACACTTTCTGAAATTGGCTAGCTGGCTTTATTTCCTACTCCCACAGAACACAAAAGGTTTATCATATTGTTAACTCGTTGCCATGACTGTAATTGTTACATTGACGGGCTCATTATAATCGCTTGGCGGCAGTTCTGGTGCTGGATCAGTGGGTCTTGGGGATGTCATGGCTGGTCCTGCAAAATAAAATGTCCTCCCACTATTATTTAGAACTTGTACCGGTCCTGATGTGTAGTGAGTGTTGGTGGTTGGTAGTGTGGTGTTGGTGGTGCAGTGGTTAGCGTTAGTAGTGGGTGTTGGTGGTGCAGTGGTTAGCGTTAGTAGTGGGTGTTGGTGGTGCAGTGGTAAGCGTAGGTAGTGTGGTGTTGGTGGTGCAGTGGTAAGCGTTAGTAGTGGGTGTTGGTGGTGCAGTGGTTAGCGTTAGTAGTGGGTGTTGGTGGTGCAGTGGTAAGCGTTAGTAGTGGGTGTTGGTGGTGCAGTGGTAAGCGTAGGTAGTGTGGTGTTGGTGGTGCAGTGGTAAGCGTAGCTAGTGGGTGTTGGTGGTGCAGTGGTAAGCGTAGCTAGTGGGTGTTGGTGGTGCAATGATAAGCGTTGCCACCTTATAAACTCGGGTGTGATCCTTTGTAAGTCTCTTCAGATAAAATCATCTGCTAAATGTGTAAAACAGACAATATCTTCAGGGTAGGTTTTTTACCTGGACTGTGTTCTCCTCCAATCACATCTCCCTCAACTCCACCAACAGACTCGTCTTCAGGGTAGTTGATATTCTCCCTGGACTGACTGTTTCGACTATGAAAGGAAAATACACATTGCATATATAGTCTATATCACACATGTAAACCTTTCAGATGTACACTAGAAGTTAGAAGTTAAAGAACCGGCCTTTTGAAAAGCATACAGTACTTACATGCCAAATATCAAGTCATGTAGGCCTGTAAGAGTAAACCAAAATGGATTGAATCAAGATTACACATAAGCAGTTTCATTTATCTAAACTATAAGATTTCACGTCATATAATTAACAGCAGACAACAGAAATCGCATGGATAGGGACATGGACATGAAAAATGCATTATGGTACTTGTAGTTTACCATCGCTTCACACTTACGTGGATTGTTGTTACGATTCCTCACAATAAATATGAATAGCAGCACTGTTAGTATTGCTGCTATAATCATGCCTCCAATGGCTGCACCAATCACAGCAGGATAAGCATTGAAAGGTGGCATAGCTGGAAGACATAACAGGTTTATCAGCTAAACACAGATAATCAAAAGCCTGAAATCCTTAGAGGAATATCCCCAACATCCCTAAACTGGCTGCTGGAAATGATATAGCACACGCTGCTGCTGTTGGTGTCCATGCTCTACTGATTTCAACATTGTATTCATTCAGTGCATCATGTGTAAACGATTTTACCACAATACAGTTGAGATTGGGTGGTGGGTAGTCTTGTATTAATATAGCCACTGTAATAACTAACAAGTGACTAGCTATCATGTTTACTTATCATGGTTTATGGAGAAAGAGATAACACTAGAAAAGTTGATAGGGACACCAGAATAGCTGAAAGGCCAGGGTCATATCAGACAACAGACAGAAAAGAGGAGAGAAGTTAGATTGTGTGGAGAGGGAATAACAGGAGGTGTGGTTATGGAAATGTCGAACGGTTCACCTGAATGGATAAAAAACAAAAAGAGACATTATCCTCAAATACATGTTGAATAAGAATAAAGTGATTTATTTCCGGTTGTTGATACACAGCTCTTTCAACTTCTTTTGTATAAGATAGCCTATTTCACCACACAGTGATGCTCGTGTATGCAGTCATCCTCCAAAGCTCACCTGGGCTCTTTCCTTCTGATGGATGTCCTATGGTGCGATGATTGACAGCCATGATTTGGACTGCATAGAGGCCAGTTGGATCAAAACCTCCCATCTTATAGGTGCGAATGCCAGGATCCAGGTTTACTGCCACTTTTTGCCAGGGGGCATCAACATCCCTCTTTCCCTCGGGCCGTGGTACCCGGCGGCGCTCAATGATAAACCCAGTGATGTCTTCCTCAGTCTTTATGAACCACTCCATGTCAACCTCTGTCTGTTGACGGCTGCTGTATGCGATCTTGATGATGGTCACATTGGGTGGCATTGGATATCCTGATTCAAACAAAGAAGAAGGAATGCAAGCTACATTTGAGGTATCCTGACAGCTTGGATTATCTAATGCTGACGCCGTAAGGGTTTAACATCATAGTCAAAACAAGGTTCTCGACCAAGCTTCTTGTATTTTCTCAGGGTCGAGAAAACAATAAGTGGCGCCAGTTAATCAAAGTTACACATATACACAGGAGCACAGAAAAGCCATGTTCCTGTTAAAAGAAAGGCATATAATGGAATTATTAAAACAAGGCACTTGATTCATATATTCTAAAGTCATTAACAGTGTTTGGTAATTATCTCCATCATATACGTCAGTGTACCAGTGTAAGGATCAAGCTTAGCATCCTTACTCTTCACCAGCAGATGAATGGGAATCTCTGTTCCCCCCACTGCATTGGTTGCTGAGCACCAGTACTGGCCGCTGTCAGTCAGGCCGTCTGTCTCCTTCACTGTGAGGTTGGACCAGGCTGCTGCGTGCTGCAGGACATACTTTGTGGGGGATTCTATGACGTGCTGCTTCAAGTTGTTGTACCACGTGATCTCGGTGGCAGGATAATTAGCCTTCAGTATGCAGGTAAGCTGCACATCACTTCCTTCATAAACAGAGACCATGCTGCGCTGTGTCACTAGTACTGGAGCCTCTGAAAAAGAGAAAATTGCAAAGTGAAACAATGAACATTTCAACAGGATGTGCTAATTCTTTCAGCTCTTGAAAGACAACCTTGGGGTTGCTTGAGTTGTTTTTTCCATTCTAGTTATTGCCACAGGTTTATCTGTGCTGCAGCTCTTACCCAGCTTTAGAACACACTGCTTCCCCTCTGAAAACAGTGGATGCTGAGCGTGACACACAAAGGACTTGCCACTGTAGGTAGCACTAGAGCGCAGTATCAGAATGTTAGAGTTCTCCTCAGACTTTCCATGTGTGTCTCCAGTGGTGGAGGACCACCATAGCAACGCTCTGGGAAAGCCCCCTTCCCAGGAACACGAGAACATCAGGTACTCATTGTGGCGGGTGGCGTAGGCGTAACATTGGGGCTCTCCTGGAGGATGCCCTAACCATGCAGGGAATGTAATTTGTGACAAAATACAACATTAGATTTTATTGTACCGTAACTCACTAATGTTGTAAACACATTAAGAACCTTTACTAACTAGAATGTAACACATTGCATCAGTTATACATTTCTTCACTCACATGTTCTAGTGCTGCATCTTGTTGATACGTTGAGGGCAACATGGGACCCATGACACACAAACACAGAGTTGTTTGCGGTGCCAAGCCCTCGCTGGATGAGGGTGGCGTTGGCGTAACCCTGCCCATTTGCCCCTGGCAGGAATGGGCTCCAGTGCAGAGAGGCGTGAGGGTATCCCCCTTCCCATGAACACCAGAGAGTCAGATCTGTGTAGTTGTTGGTAGGACGAATGGTACATGATGGAGTTCCATCAGGTGGATCTGTAGGAATAAAATCATTGTCTAATACTTGTTGGTTAAAATTTTACCAATTTACTGAAGACTACAGAATGAAGGTATATTCCCTTTAAGAAGATGATTCAGTGAGAGGACATGCTAGTTACCATTGAAACATTTGAACATTAATTGGCAAGCCAGAATGGAGTCGATTCAAACTCAAATCATAAATACATTAATTTACCATAACATTAAGCACTCTAAAACTGGATTAGGCATTTTACATCATAGGAAAATAAGATAAAACCAGTGTCAATGACATAGATTACTCAGGGATCACCGATCACACCGATCAGTAAGCCCACAGAAGGTCTGGTCATATTTTTGCATATTTATATATTTATATATTTTTATCTTTGGTATGTTATTATTATTATTATTTTAAATACTCCGTCTTGCTCACAGTTAATATGCAGGACCAAATAGTTAAAACCTGCTTAGAAAAAATAAACAATTTATGCCCAACTTTCCCTAGAGGCATGTATTTTGTTTATGTGTAGAGTAGGCAATGTTGAAGCAAAGCAAATATTTCCATAGTATTTAGCCTCATATTATTGTGAGGTTACTTGCAGACTACAGCAGGCTACTTGTCTACTGCACCAGGCAGATTTAAGGACACCATTTTCTTTTCTCTGAAAATATAATCTGTCTCCCTTACAGCAAATTTGTAATCCATCAGACAAGAAAGAGTGAGGACAAGAGAGGGCCTCTTGGCCTTTCAGTGTTTGTCATGACAGAGTGACAGTCACACTGGTTTTATACCTTAAATTCTCTGCTGTTAATTTTCGGTCACATCCTCCAGATGATCCACGGGGCGGGTGGGGAGAATGAGGTTTTCCTTCACTTCCCCAGTTTGGCCAGATGTTTGACTGCTCTGTGTGTGATTTGTGTTTGTTTGTGTGTGTGTGTGTGTGTGTGTGTGTGTTGTGTGGGATTGCAACAGATGGAGCTAAAGCCAGAATAATGGATTTGAAAGAAAGAAGAAGCCCTGATAAAGGAGAGATAGATACCAATTCAGGAAAAGAAAGACAGAAATGAAGGAGAGGCGCTCATCACAAGTAGAAAACTGAAGTACTGGAGGAGTGACTTACAGTAGACCGTGAGGGTGATGGTTTTCTTGGAGCGGGTGTTGAGGTACGAGTTCTGGGCCAGGCAAGCATAGTGACCTGTGTGCATGCGCAGGATCCTGGTGATGGTGAAGGTTGGTCCCATGTAAACCTGGGAGTTGTTGTAGAACCAGATATACTGGCTAGGAGGGTTGGAAGACGCTTGACATAAGAGGGTGACGGTCTCCTTCTCTAGAGCTGAATAGCCTCGTTCCGAGACAGAGAAAGGGGTGACCTCAATTTGAGGAATGTCCGGCCCAACTGAACAGGAAAAACCTTTGTAAGTCTCTGTCCATGTGTCTCTACCCTATATCATGTATTACAGCCCATTGATTGTCCATGTAAAAAAGCTTATGAATAGCCTACATCCTGAACAGTTATGACATAAAAACATGAGATGATGAGAAGAACTACAGCGGCCACTTACAGATGATATCAAGCCAGGTACGGTCACTGCGTCCCTGATTCACCTCGTTACGTGCCAGGCACCTGTACCACCCAGTATGGTTACGGGTAACCAAGGTGACATTAACTATGCTGTTGTTGCCCCGTGCCATGATACGGGTTGTGTTGTCAGCTGTTGTGTGCTCCCAGATGTAGTTAACGGGTCCGGTGCCATTTTCAAGGCCACAGCGCATCCACATGGATTTGCCTTCTGATGGAGAGGAATCGCTAAGGACAATGTATGGCCTTGTCACTGGCACTGTAGGGTATAGAGAAAAGTTAAACATTAACCAAAACATCACGTGGAATACCACAGTCGATTGTTAGAACGAGATAGAGGTGTCGCTGCCACTGACCTAATACACGAAGGTGTATGTAATAATAGTATAGTTTGGCTCCTTGGACTGTGTCGTAAAGAGCCTGACAAGTGTAAAGTCCTTGTGCAGCAATGGGTATCTTGGCAATGGATATAGAGGCACTCTTCTGGATGATACTCAGCTCTCCTAGCGTTCTGGCCAGTTTCTGCAGCTTGGGGCCTTTGCCAAAGTTATAGGCCAATGCACGAATGGTTGCTGTCCCCGGCTTGGTGAACCCCCAGATGTAGACATCTGGGAGCGTTGAACCACATTCAAGGATCACTCCCTTAGTCACCACGCCATTAGTCCTCGCCTCCCTGTACACCACTTCCCCTGGATCCAGGATCTCCAAACCTGGAGGACAGAGTGCAGGTCAGAAGTCCACATGCTGTAGTTTCTCTCTCTTAAGTGTCACACCAATACAAGTACTAAGTGGGTTGTCTATTCAGTGTTACCATTATTCTTCGCTTCCTTGTATACTGTGTCTTCCCCAGTGTCCAGGACCTCTGAGCCTGAGAAAAGAATACTCCATTTCTCTCAATTTCCTTTCATGTTTCATGCACATAAGCACTTAGGACCAAAACATTCAAGCCTTACAGTGCATTCACACGTACACATTGCATTAACGCTTGACTGTGGGCTTGCCCGACATTTGGTGGTGTGTTGATAACGCTTATAGCGAGTTTGACAGGTCAACAACTTATCACGCTGCTATGAGTTGCTGACCACTGTGTAACTTTGCTGGCAAGCTGTTTACTTTGTGTGTTTTACTTTGTACCTTGCTATCGTGCTAACATTAGATAGTTAGCTCAGACACCTTGTACAGTCCCGGACCTCTAAGCCCAAACACCCTCTAAGTCTTTTAACCTCCATTAACCATATTTCATGCATATAAGCATGTAGGACCAACACATTCAACCCTTACAGTGCATTCACACGAACACATTGCATTAACGCTTGACGGTGGGCTTGGCCGATATTATTTGCATAAACGTGATTTGATTGACTGGTGCCTGCGTTGCTGCTTGAAAAGTTTAACTTTTCTCAACTTTCTACCGCAAGAAATGCAAGCAAAGTGAAGTAACGGAACCACAATTCAGTTTGGCAACGCATGACAAGTGAATGGAAAGATTCTCGGTTGAAACCCCCAACGCGTGCGTGTGAATGCGCCATTACTTCTATACAGTAAAAAGATAAATATCATGTTGTCAGGCAATAGCCAGTGGATATCAATACATAGTCAAACATACAATCTTATGCATTTACACTATTCTATAAAGATCTTTGACCATTGCAGGAGGCCTAATATATAAGCAGAGAAACAGAAAAGCTTTTCTCCAAGCTGAAGTTTACATGGAGTCGAAGACAGGGGAAAATGATTAACCATCCTTCCTGGGCCCTGAAATATGTTCTGTTGTCAAAGGGGATGTGGGATGCGTTTGGGAATCTGGCATAAACCGGCTTCTGCAGCATCAATCCCTCCCTGTGTGTCAGTGCTTTCATTCTTGCACACTTGAAAAAATGAGCATATTTCTATGCTATAAAGCTGCCTCAAGCCCACATAGGCGACACCACTCATAAGGAGAGAAGTAGGGTATCGCTGTACCCAGCCATCATCGGCGTGGCTTGAGTTACGGCGGCACATTAAAGGTAATCACCAAGGATAGAGTTCTTGGAATCTTACAGAGGTCAGTCAGTGCTCTTACACAAGCAAAGATGATGGGATGCTCACAAAAGTCTTCACTTAACCTTACAATTACGACAGAAAAGGCATTCAAAATGATCCCCCTGCTTTATAATGAATGGAACTCTATTACTTATTGGGTAAATTGTATGAAAGCATCAACAAAAAAAACCCAGCGGTAGGACATTTTACCACATAAAGATTTTGTAGAGCTACACTTTTAGCTAGAAAAATTATATTCTCACCTCAGCTGCAGTAAAAAAAAATAACCTGAAATCATCCTTGTGAATTAACACAAAGTAGACATAACCAAATTATAACCAAAATTGTTTAAGTATGTCCCTTAGTCTCCCTAGATATGAAGTGAAAGTTTTTACCTTGCAAGAGTGGAAGAAGAGTCAAGATAAGGCAGAAATCAGATTGCCCTATAAGTCTTCCCACCATGGTGCCATGATGCTCCCGTATCCAGTACTGAGCCCAAGAGAAAATATGCTGCACAGTCAATGTCAGAATGACAGAAAGAAAATGGGATCTCTAAGTGCGAAGGCCCCGTCCAGTTTTGGAGACCATTGCCTACTGCTTTGGGGAAACAGAGTGAACTAGACTGCGGGACTTGTGGCATTTCTCGGAAACTGATTTGGATTCAATAATTCATGGCCCCCCTCCCTTCACTTGTAGGAATGTGTAGGGATAGAGATACTCGGTTTTGGATGACGTGACGATACCTCTCATGTAATCTATTATTGAACATGGGGGGTGGATGGGTACTCTAACTTTCCTTTACAGCAATAGCAGGAAATGTCTTCTGATAAACACAGCAAAAGGAGGTCAAAGATTTGTTCATCTTTAGCCGTCTCGGGTTTTAGCCTGTTAAAGACAAAAGAGTATTCCCTAACATCTAAACTTGAAAAATAAATCCTAAAGAAAAATATTTTCTGTTACTTTTATCTAGACTTTAGACTATAAATTATTAGTACTATAAATGTATCATCTTAACTTGTCACTTATGCTTTGACTTACACATCAGCAATAAAACGTCCTGAAACCTATTACATTGTGCTTGCCAGATCTCGCAAATCGCAATGTCAGTACCGCAGAATTACAGCGAATGCTCTTGCTTTTGTGTCATATGTCAGTTCATGGTTGTTACACGGAGCTCTTGTGTGCCTCCAGGGTGTTAGCTTACTTTAGCTGCATCGTCATCATCATCATCATCATCATCATCATCACAGATTAAGAATAGGATTCAGAACAACTAATACAAATATACTGTAGGTCACTATTATGGAAAACTTTTTGAGTTGTCATGGTTTAGTTTCATGCACAGAACTACACTGTGAGGTGAAGTGAGGAAAGCTGATCGGCCATCTACATTCATTCATGAGTTTCTCACGTTACACTTGAGTGTATTGAGTGTATACACACACAGACACACACAAGTAAAATAGAAAACGCATACACACGTTAGATTACATATGGGCAGATTGATTTAAAGGAAACTGGGAAATGTGTTCTTTATCCTTGAACATATATTTACACAGGATGTTGCACACATGAAGTAAAATATTAAACAAAAAAGTTTTTTTCAAACGGGCCTCATTCACGTTCTACAGCTTGTCAGTTTAGGATGGGCCATTCCACTGAACTGGTGCAAACTGCTGTCTCGTAACTAAAAGACTAGAAAAAGATTGAAAAAGCTTTTACATATGCAGATCTAAGATAGTTCTAAGATCCTTCAGTGATCTATTCAAATCCAAAGTATTATTTAAGATAGCAGTTACCTTAATGTATTTAAAATCATTATATATAGGTTACTTTCACTTGGGAGGTGGCTGTCACGAACCCTAACCCCTGAACTTCAGCTTATGAAAATGATGCTGACATTTTTTTGTATAGTTATATATATATACAGTATATATATATATTTTTTCATTTATTTTAAAAGTGAAGTTTAAAAAATACAGTAATTATAGATTTCATTTGTAAATAAATAAATAAAACTCCCAGATTTTCATGTCACTACCGAAACAAGTTTTAGTCCATAAGCTGAGACTGATTTGAGCCACACTCTTACATTTTCCTCAGGAAGTAAAGCTGTGGCCTTCTCTCTCATGGCTGCCGGGTGAGTAGATAGATACCGTTGTTTTGAAGGGAATGTGCTCAAGTCTGAGGATCAGTGTGTAACATTAAGGAGCGTCACTACCAAACACGTATTTCCTGCCATTAAGCAGAGCTGGGGAACTTTATTTCCATGATGTTGGGAAAATAAACACTATTTCGGCAAAGCAAATCAACAGTATTCTAGTATAACTTCCATGTCAGTTAAGAGTCTGTAATGTTGTTTTTGACACATGGTTTGAATGCCAGCTCAAATATTACACTTAGGTCAGCGTGTAACATTAGTTCAGCTAGTATAGATAAAGGTGATGGAGATCATTACCAAACACTGTTAATGACTTTAGAATATATCTATTAAGTGCCTTGTATTAATAATTACCTTGTATGCTTATGTTAACAGGAACATGGCTTTTCTGTGTTCCTGTGTATATGTTTAACTTTGATTAACTGGCGCCACTTATTGTTTTCTCGACCCTGGGAAGATACAAGAAGCTCAGTCGAGAACTTTATTTTGACTGTGATGTTAAACATTCATGGCGTCAGCATTAGATAAATCTTAAGTATATAAACCTTGTGGGCTGTTTGTGAAATTGCTTCACTTTCATCCTTGTGCTGGGAGTGAGTCCGATTGCAATTGTTATTGAATAAATATACTGATCTACAACTCCGGAGTCCTGAGATAACTTAAGAGTGAATTTTCACCTAACAAAAGGAGTGTGAACGTAAGCACTATAACACAAGTACACTGAAACAAGAGGAAAGATAATCTGCAATTACATTCCATTATAGCTGTAAGTAAAGAAATCGTTTTGAGGCTCAGACTAGAATTGTTTTTGCCACTGCTTTCTAATCAGTATTACTGAGTTCTTAAAACATATCAGTAATGTTCATTCCTATGGTTAACCTCTGGAGTTAGAAAGAAAAAACATGCTGTAGATCACCAACATGCCAAAACTAAATAGAAAATCTGTAGCAGAGAGACCGAGAATAATATTTTATATATTTCTAGTGGCATATTACAAGTAAGCTAGCACCATGAATGATGCACCATGAAAAGCCTTTAAAGGATTCTTGAAAATGTCAAGGCCTTTGCTAGAATGGACAGAAATAGGTATTTCATTCCACCACTAAAGACCCACAAATGAAAAATGTCTTGATAGAGATCATACTTGCTGCGGTGAGAAGGTCAAAACAACCATCGTTCATCAAAAGAACAAAGCGGTCGGCAGGGGAATGCATCTGAATGATAGAATAGAAATAGGTGGGTACCGACATGTATTGAGGACAAGAGTCAGAGGTTTGAATTGAATTCTAGCAGCAACAGCAGCAATAAAGGGTCGTCAGCAGTGGAGTTACATGTGTCCTCATTGGCTGATCACAGACCAGGAGCGCCGCCATGTTCTGGATCATCTGCAGTGATCTCACCAACCATGCAGGAAGGCCTATTAGAATACCATGTTTGTCATTTCGCTATATGCGCTGCTTACATATATGCTACATTTATGAGTTATTCATTATTTTGTTATTATAAAATGTTGACAATCTGATTCAGCCATGGAAACAAAATATTGTGTTCACTATGAAACACAGGATGTTTCGTCAAAAATTAAATATGTTCAGTAACTAAAAGGTTATGATAATGTTTATTTCATCTAATGAGTCTGTAACTCTGAAATACATATGAGCAACTTTAATGCCCTTTACAACGGAATATTGGATTCAGAATATAATGAATCCTATAAATTAAACTTTAAAAGTGGCTAAAATCATTAATGTCATATATTTAGAGGGTAGACGTAAAGAAAATCTTCAAAGGTCAATATAACCCGTTATTATTATATATTACTGTATTCCAGTAGTGACACATTTTGGGAGAGGAAAAATTCCAAAACTGTCTAAACATATAATACGAGAAATAATGTGTCAAGATGTTTCCATCTCTGACTTTGAACTAATTCTGTAGAATGGCATTGGCTAGTTAATGTTACAAATGCATTTGACATTGACTAAAATATGTGCTTATGCACAAAAATAAAGTTGACCTCAGGGTAAATGACAAAAAGCAGAGAAAAATATTTATTTATAAAAATGCATAACAATTTCAAGTAGTACACCATAAGTATAACCTTTTCACTTTACCTTAGTGATCTGCTGATTCTGAAACCATGAACTTACATACACAGTCGATTCTGTTGTGATGTTTCCAGTTCTTATCCACAAAGTGACCCATTAGAAGGTAACACTTAAGCATCAAAAGAAATGCTCAGGACATAATAAAGATATATTAACATAATTAAACTCCTTTCAAATGTGTCCTGCAGTACTGAGCAGAACATGTTTTTCTCTATTTCCCCCAAGACATAAATTATCTATTAATTTTCCATCCTTGGCCAGAGGATAAAATTAGGATTTTTTCCCCCCGAACAATTCAAATAACTTTAGGTTCCCACAATCCATACGCTATATCAGAAAAACTGCAGCAAGACCTCATAACCTCCTACACAGTCTTTCATGTATAAATGCTCTAAGCAGAAAACAGGAAATGTATGTGAATCTTTCATCAGTATAATGCTGAATAAGACTGTCTCTCTGGCTTTACAGAATGCATATGTATTTCCCTTTTACACTCTTGACGCTGGTTAATTACTAGCTAGCACAAACTTCAATCAGAGGACTGAATACATTACTGGACCCCTCTTTTATGATCTGCCGTTCCAAATAATTTAAGCCTAATGGTGCCAGGCCTGAAATATTGGCACAAACCCAACATATATCTACAAAACACTATTAATGAGTACGTATAGTCCTTGGCCTTACGTATCTTTTGACATCTGATGATTTAAGAAAACTACAACAACACTAGAGATTAAATGGGTGAAATTTCATTACATTCTTTGAAATACACATCAAAATAAAAATAGCATATTATCTACATACAGTATGAGTAGTATTGACAAAGATACATCTCTTTTTTTCTTTTCTTTTAATTTCAATGGTTGCGGCTTTCGTCATGCATCTTTACTTTACCCTGAATAACTCTTAGAGTCCATTCTGCTGCTGGTAGGTTAAAGTGTACCATAATTGGCAGAAATCTGAAAATAATGTATTATCAGAAAACAAACAAACAAAAGCACATTTGCTAACATGATGTGTAAAAGACATAAGAGTAGAAAAATATGGCCTCCACACACATGACCTTCTCTAATGGAAAAAGTAGGTAAACAAGCATGAACGAGGAGAGCATACTTGCATACTCTGAATGCTATCAATAGGCCATGACACAACACAACTTGTATTTTCGCCCGCTTAAAAAAAGCTTCAGCTACTTTCACATTAGGATCCCATATACAGTGGATCACAATCAAAATATCACAAGAAATCAAAATCACAATAAAATGGTCGGGTTTCTTAAAAAATTGAAAAGACCAAAAATAAACGACAGCTCATCTCTGTTAAATTCCAATATGAACAACGTGTACAAAAGTATGAAAAAACAAAACAGGTAATAAAATATCAAAATTTAAATAGAAATGTGTCTGTATATGGGGGCGAGAGAGAGAAAAAATGAGAGTGATATACAAAGAGAGCGAGAGAAAAAAAGAGAGTGATGAAAGATATCAAGAAAGAGAGCGAGAGGAGGAGGTAACACTTGTTCACTTATACATACTGCTCCTTAGGGAAGGTGTAGGGAGGGATGTTGCCTGGGGTGGGGTACTTAAAGACGGCGCTCTCGCACTCGTGCTGAGTGCAGGGGTTCTGGGGCAAGAAGGAGAGCGGTGGGTGGATGGGGGGGGAATGCTGCTCCAGATAGTCCTCTTTGTGGCACGCCAAACGATAGCTCACATAGTCCGCTGTGTTCGGAAGATCATCAAAGAACTTTCCAGAATTCTGCAAAAAAAAATGTAATATCCATAATTATATAATATTACATCAGGAATATTTTAATAATCACTTACTTATCTCTGTTGAAACTATACAGAGTTATTTTTTGTTCTCCAAGTTTACTTATGGTAACTTTACTTAAGTGTTATAATTATGTTTGACTGTTTAATTGCAATTTTTATCTGAAAATGACAAAAACATGTTGGATGGTATTTTATATATTTTGTAGCTATTCAACTTCAGCTTTTGGAGAGAAGTGAAATGTGACATTATCAATTACCAAGTAAACCTTGAAAATGTAGCTTTGAAATGTGTCCTGGCTTAGTCATAAAAGACCACATCACCAGTAGGGGGCAGTGTTTGCTCACTGCATGTAAGGGCCATGGGGGTAAGGCCGTGTCCATGATCTATTACTAAAGCATGAGTACACCTTTTCAGCAGGAGGAAGCCAGTGGGCACTGGTGCATTAGTGCAGAATGTCCATTCACTTGACAGTGGGCTTACTGAAATGTAATGGGGGTGAGTGTGTAATAACATACCTGGAAGTCATCGTTTCCTCTCTTTTTCGATGCCTTCTTGTGAGCGGGAGATGAGCTGTTCCTGTTGACAACAAAGACGGCACATCTAAAGAGCTGTAGGGTAGTCTCTGCTTTTCACATCTGATTCCTTTTAACATCACAATCAGAGTCGGACAAAAGAGGAACCATATAAAGTAGGGAGCATATTGGTCACAGCATATCCACTGTGTTCCCAAAGTGTGTTCACATTTATTCTGACCACTCATTTCAACCGACCTTTATCTGTGTTTACCACCAAGCATAAAGGTGACACGCTGTGTTTGAATGGTCACACTTCAGTTGTTGAACTGATGTAGCTTGAAAGTTACACACGCTTTTGTAGTGTCAATATCTTATTTAGCTCCCCTGTGTACACTGACTTTGAGTTTGAAGTAAACTATATTCTATATTTCTGTGGGCATTATCAATGACAGAAGAGGGACTAATGGGTCACATTGCAAGCGGAGTGTAAAAAACACACTGAAAAAGGGGAAGTGCAGAGCAATGAGCCAAATTGTGAAGAAATGGATAAAGCCCTACATGCCGTATCCATCATTTACGGGTAACTTACTGGTTACTATCTGCGTCCGAGTGCCTTTTCTGCTGCTGTCGTTTGGCCATGAAAATGACTAAGACCACACCGACGATGATTCCCAGTGCCACCATCCAGCCAAGGACGCTCATCATCCTCTCCGAGGCAGTCAGTGGCAGCGGGTTTTCTGCAGGGGGGGGTGGGGGGGGGGGACAGGAGATCAGTCAGCACTGCAGGGCTTCTGGGCCCTAACATGTACTCCAAGAACAGTGCGGAGATGCACCACTGTTGTAGTGCTGGAATTTAGTCTGCATCTGTTTCCATGTTCCTCATCCCAAGTATGTACGCATTCATACACACTCTCACCCTGGCTCTGGAGGATACAAGATCACAACAGTACATGATTGCATAATATACAAAGGGCTAGTATTGTACCTATGATGTGCATATACTGATGTTTATGTCCATTATCACTTCTGACAGGGAAAATTTAAACCACAAGTGTTTTTTGTAACTTACTGCAAAGTCAACCCTGAAAATGGCATTTATGTAATCCTTGCCTAAAGTAATTGTGTACATAATACAAAACAGTGATGTCAGTCCCAGTGAATAGAAAAAAATCCCCCTTAATCTGTTGGGCTAGAAGTGTTGTTGTTATTGTTTTAGAAAGGCATCAGTTGAGAGCCAAAAGAAAAGACAATAGTCTGTTAGAGTAAATACCAGGTTCCCTTTACAAAGCGCGTCTGGCTCAAATCTGCTTTGACATCTTTCATTTAGGGCCGGCTTTTCTGGGAATTGCTTTACAAGTATGTTTTGGATGTTTGCAATCACAGCAGAAAGTATGAAAGGGGCTCAGTGGCCACTTCCCCAAAGGCCAACTCACTGACCCTTAACAGAAAGCAGTGGGCAGAAAAATAAGATTGGTCCACATTATCAGTTGCGCAACGGGGTTCTTGTAACAACATGTGTATAAATGGATGTTACAGGATGTGTTTATGGTTAGGGTTAGTAATGTATAGCAAGATCTACTTACATGGAAGCTAAATTATATTACAACCCTTAATTACTGGATTACGTAAGTACATACAGCAATACAGTTGTGCATGCCTGCAGTTGCATTTGCCCTCTTTCACTGTTTATTTGTAACAGAGCTCAGCTTAGGGACCTCACAACACTATTCTGGTTGTGTTAGTAGCACTGCTGTAGTAGTGAACACACAGAGAGATATACCTTGTGAGGAAAGTATATTTAATTATATGTGAGAAATATCACATCTGTAAAGTAATGTAGTGGTATAATATGTTTGCAACTTGTACAGTATTTATACAAATGATGTAATACATTGTATGCAATTGTGCATAAATACTGTAAAAAAAAATATAAAAAAAGGTTATGGTGGGATCTGTCTTTATAAGCAAAATTGAAAAATAGTGTTAGTGAGTTTCCATTGCAAGTTTTATTATTTGCATTGACAGTGCAGTTCATCTGTGGAAATATGTGCACATAACCATGTTAAATAGGCAACCACATGCTAATTCACAGTCAAGTTCCATACACATACATATTACTGAGCTCTGGATGTAATCATAAAATATATTACACTGTGGCAAGTATTAAGCCCCACAGGCTTGTATGGCAGAAGCCATATGAAAAGGAGAAATGTGATGTTGGGTGTGGTGTGTGCTACCAGATTATTTATCCTTCAAGACACTCATATTAATGGCTTAGATATTCAAGTGATAACATAACCGCAAAAATTACTGTTAGGGACTGCCAGGGACACTTGAAATCTGAAGGACTGAAAGCTGTATCCCAGATTCTGTACAAAAAAAGATCGATAACATCATACATACCCATGTTCTGTGTAGCAACTGAACCACATTAGACCTAGTTTCTGTTATCTAGGAGTATGGTTTAGTTTGGAGTGCATTCACTTGTATTTGCAATATTGAAAACATTTGTAAAAATGATATAGTCCATTGCATTTCATGCTGGCATTTTGTGAATAGTGAGTAATTGATGGATTGGATGTCCACACACTCAACAAACTCATATTAATCCATTGTTTCACAGACGGAATCATCTAGTCAATGGGGGCAGATGTCAGTCAACTGCACCATTTTACTATGACATGATTAGAAAAACACATGCAGTATATATCACCCTTATCCATTTATGTCCATTACATTGTCCAGTTAATTGTGTAAACATCTCTGGTCTACAGTACTTAGTAGAAAATGTTTTGATTGTCAAAGTTGTCAGAAAATGCCTAGAAAGTACCTGTCATTCTAACAAACTGTTAGCAACATAAGTTAGTTTGTGAATACTCTTTTGAAAATTTCCACAAAATGATGTGTCATGGGAGAGGGCGGAAATAATTAAATGCACAATTCATTACAGAACCTTCCACATTATAATAAGACGTCTTAAACCGTGAGTGTGCTTGGGAGGACAGCATTTTTACATATTATTTACAGTTATCCACAGCATAATTTATGAGAAACTACATGAATCATACCATCCACTAAATACCAGTGCAACTTTTCACCCAATACTGAAAACAGTTCATCACCCTGAAGACATATTACAGATCTAAGGCAGACTACACGTCTGACTTTATGTCTGGACTATCACTGCAACACAGGGCTGCTGCTGGCCATATGTGTGTCCTAAGTGGAATTGCTTATTGTGGTGCGCCCCCAACCCCAATAAAAAAAAGCATTATTGGTATAGTCGTAAATGTGAATCTCTTAGCGTAATTAATATAAACCAATAACACAAGAATGAGTCACACAAATGTTAATGCAAACAACTAAAGCAAACAAAAGCCTACACCTTACAGGCTACACGGATATTCTCTTCTTTGAGCTGTGTCTTTGTTGTTTGAGTGTAGGAGTGCTACAAATCATACTGCACTTTGAAGAATGCCAGATCAGATGAGATGTCGTAGTAACATCTGAAGCAGGAGAGACTGGTGTGTAGGCTAACCTTTCAACGGACGGTATGCGTTAATTAGTCTTAGAATCAACAACACTCACTAACTTAAATGCTGGCTAGCGTTAGCTTTTTGCCCCATAGACGAGGTTTGTAACATTAAATGCAGCCTATATGATCTTTAGCTTCCTAACATTAGCTAATTAAACATTGATGTTTTTTGCCTGGTATACATGCATTGTGTAGGCTAATGTTCCAGTGTTTTAAGAATGAACAGGTTCAAACATACAAGATGTAGGAGCGTCATCCCACTACAGCATTGTCTGGCGCAATAACAAAAACTACAAGGGAAAGGAGGGGGCACCACAATCTATTATATCTATTTGAATTTATATTTATATATTTATTTTTGGTGCCCTTTGTGCCCCTGTGCCCAGCGTATGACCTGCATGTAAGTAGCGGCGGCCCTGCTGCAACATAAGCTTAAAAAACTGATTGAATTAGAAAGGAGTTGAACACTTGTTGCATTTAAAGAGGCCACAGTCAGTGCTTGTTTCAGTTTGTAAGTTATAGGCTTCAAACGTAGCAAGGGAGCACATAAAAGTGCTGAGACATTAACTTTGTGCAAAATTCATGATTACCCTAGGCTAGAAATATGCAACACTTCTAATGACTGGAATTGTTGAAGGCAGTCAAAATGTAAATCAATATAACATAAAAAAGGAAACTGCTGTCCATGATAAGATGACAAAACAAAGAAAAATATATATATTTGGTAATGCCTTTTATGCTTATCCAAAATGCTTGTTATTTGTCATTTAATTTAGATCATGTTTTGTTAATTCCCATTGTAAGTTTATTTTCTTGTCAATGACAGAGAAGGAGGTAGGCGAGTGAAGAGCAGTGACTGGGAGTGAGTTGATGAGATTACAGCCTAGGGAATCATTCGCTGATTTTAGACATACCACTCCTCTTTTGAGATGACAGAACCATCAGTTTGTGGCACCATGTCAACAGACATTTCAAGTTCAGTTTCATCATAAAAGGCAAAACACTGTTCGCCATACCCACATTCCTCCACCTTACTCTCTACACTGAATGATCGGTTCATTTGGTCAGTGTTGTCTTGGAGTTCATGGATGTTTTCGGTGAGACTTATTGGTCTTCCGTACATCTCTGCCTTTTTCTGATCATCAAAGTCCTCGGGACAAATGAGGACCTGGGGTAGGGGAGGATAGGGTTGCAAGCTGCCGCCCTTTCGGTAGCTGCTCCCTAACACGTGCTTCTTGGTGCTGTAATCGCCCTTGAAGGTGCGCTGTCGTCGACGGAACAAAACTCCTAGGAGAGTGATGGCCACCACCAGCAGTGAGCCCCCCAATGCCACCATTCCGATGGCAGTGCCCAGTCCCTGCTGCCCTTGTGTGATGTCATGGGGAATTATAGGGAATTCTGAGTAGGAAAGAGATATGGAGGGGAACAGGGTGTCAGTGTTCAACTATGGGAAGGAACTTATTAAAAAAATTAAATTAAAAAAAAAGTGAAAAAAAACAAAAACAAAAAAGGATATCGGGGTAAACAGGGATACGAAAGGTGGATGCTTTGGTATCTCAAAAACCACTTCAATACAGATTCTGATTTCACACAGACGCTTCAAGAAAAACGAAACATGCAATGTTCACAGCAGCCAAACATGTAACACGTGCACAATCCATGCATGAAATGCAAGCATGTCCAGCTAGGACAATGCTGAGCTGCAACTGGACGATGTCGTCTGGACCCCGCAGAGAACTGGTATGCCAGCATAATCCCATGACCATGATGTGACAGATAAAATGATATAGCCAATGGCACGTCGCATCTTCCTATGAAATCTCCGCTGACCTGAGCAACCAGACACACAAGCAGGTTTCCAACAGGTAAACATCTGTGAGGCTACATGTGTAGCTTTTCCTCTAGGTCCCCGTGGCCAAGCTGGACATGTTGAGCTCATACCATGTTGGCATGCTGCCCCTAGCTAATGGTGATGGGACACAGAAAGCAATGCTTTTCACCACTTTCAGGCAGAAGACACGAGAATTAGTACCTTAAAGGTGCAGTCCTTGATTGTAATCCATTACACTTTTCAGCAGATTCAGCTCAATTCTGAGTGCGCTCAAAAAACTCTGGTGTTCCTGCACCAGAAAGAGGCAGCGCCTTCATTTGGAATCAAACCACATGAAGACAATATTGTGGCCTGTTAAATAGGATGCCACATTTGGAACCATTTTGTCATAAAACGCGCATCCGCATGAAGTTGTGGGAATTTATGCAAAGAGTCACCTTTACCAAAAGACAGGGTGTTATGGCTCATTTCCCCTCTGGGTTAGTTAAGCTGTACTGTGGTGTGCCACTGTTGGAAGGACGCACATAAAATGATATTTCATTGCTTCAGACAGGATCCGTCCTGCAGACATACAACTGAAACCAAACCAACCCAAAGCAGAATTGATAGATTTGGTCAGGCTGTTACTTGCGAATGCTTCAGGCCCTGCGTCAACTCTGGAGGCTTACTGCCAAAGCATGTATTGTGCTTACATGTCCTGCGAATGTTGTGAGCAGAAAGCTGTTTTCAGAGTCAGTTAATCTCAGCCTTCCAAAGGATTTCAAAGGGCTGTATACACAGGTTTGTAACATGAACATACACTGACAACCGTGATGTGTACATTGTTATAATCATGTGGGTGACTATCTTTACATTCAAGCACACTGAACAGTGTGTCAGATGGCAACAATCTATAATCTATAAACAATGTTTATGCATACTTAATAGGGTAAGATGTACACACACACTGTCAGCAGACAGAAATGCGCCACTGAAACACTGAAATTACTGTGAACATCAGAAATGATATCACACTTGGACAAATGACTTGACAAACTGCATCCATTCACAATCTTAAAGTTGTGGGTAATAAAAAACACTATGTGTATGGCAATCTCTAATATCTTTTTATAATACACTAAACCACTGCTTCAGCTGTAGGCAGTGCCAGCTGAATAAGTATAATGTGTTTGTTCAGTGAATGTGAACACATACACACCACTCTGAAAGCCTGCTATAACTATAAAAGGACATGACAAGGGTAATGGCGTAATATGGGCATTCAGGAACTCAGGCAGAACCCACGTGGACTGCTGTGAAAACACACAAATACTCACATGCCTAAATATCACCAATGTCTTACACCTTGTAAGACATGTAAGCCATGTTAGAACTGACAAACTAAACAAGATAGTCACAGTATGCAAATCTAGCAAGCAGGTATTAACACATAAAACAACGACCATTAAAGAGACAACGGTGCGCAGCTCTGAAATCCAAATATTTATGCTCTGGAGTTTGACAGTTTGTGTTGGCACAGCGTGCCGTGGAGGAGGTCAAAGAGGCTGAAGTTATATTTAGCCAGCAAAGGCAGAAAAAGGAAAGCAAATGCCAAATCCTCGTTGCTCGATTGATCAGTGCGGGTTTGATTACTTAGCAGGGGGATCTTTTCTTTCTCATACAGAGCTCCTCTGTCCCTTCAAAAGCATACAAACAGGATGCCCTTGCGATGCCAGGATTCAGTAGCTGGCACATAAAGCACAGCGAGCACATAAAGAGCACAAGTTGTATCAAGCCCATGCAGGATAAAGATAAGAGAACACTGGGAGAATAAACGCAGGAGTCTCCCGGACCCCAGAGTAACACTGGGGCTGTGCTGATAATGCATGCATCTCGCCTCTGCTCCCTCCCAGGCTTAGGGATGAGGGGAAGGAAAGGGAGCAACTCATACTTGAGTGCTGATGAAGATCCCCCTGCTGTCAGCAAACTCTACAGAACTTCAAAGACAGATCACTGTGCTGAGACAAGACCTTTATCCGCGCATCGTTCGGACGTAATGATTTCCAACGATTTGCACTACACATGAGAATGCTGGCGGATTCCTAGAGGGGCGATAATGAGCTCTTCCTCTGTATCTACCAGAGATGTAAACGGCTTTAATGACAGGAGATGGGCATCTGCCATAGCCATAAAACACAGGCTATCCCAAGCAGTTGTGCTGACTTTGAGCAGCCTTGGATATTGACGCACAAGACAATGGATGTGTTGTCTGAGCTTTCTGCTGCCTGACGCCTGTCCGGAGGCTTGGAATGCAGGCATTTCAAGAGTTAGGCACACAGTGTGCAGAAAACCGATATGTGGGAGCATCATAGTCCCAAGAAAGAGAGGGACTCCACAAGAAAGCCTCATTAGTTACTGTGAAACTCAAACTTCACACTATGGTATATTGCCGTGGACAAAGAGAATTAGATGTGTGCTGCTACAGAATCATCAAACAGGAGCCAGTTATACCGAGAGGGCAAGATGCAAATATCACTGCAATGCAGAAAATGTGAGACGTTATGAACAGCAGTGAAACTCAGCTCAGATTCTGCGGAGGTCAACCACTGCAGACCTCAGATCATGGAGAACACCCAGCAGTGGCTGACTCACCTGCTATATTTAGTTAAGGGGAACATCTCTGAGGCAAACAAAGATGAATACTACTGAACACCTCAGGCAGTTTGTGTGGGAAAGATAGATCAAACAGAAAAGGGAACCACCTAAGTCCCTGTTAGCTGCATAGTCTCCAGTATTTCTCTATGTGCAGCAGCCCATATCAAGGCAAGAAGATGTGACACTCACACTGGGCTACACCCTCCTACCCATGTGACACGTTCATACGGTGACAGCATTAGTTTACCCGTTTTTGACACGCAGGACCAGACGGCCCTCTCCAGTCCACACACAGCTCAGCCCTGGCAGCATCGAGACAGGGACACATAACAAGGACACTCTGACCCCTCAGGCCCATCAAAACTACGTCTTCTCAAGTGAAATCTATGTAGTTGCATGTCATACGAAAAAAAAACAAAAAAAACAAAGACAAGCAATGGCAAAAGAGTGCAAGGCGTCACGACAACAACACCTTTAAACAACAATAATGTCCATGCCATACGTATATGCCACATGCAAAACAACAATGGTGTCTATTGTCATCTCAAACACATTCTTTCTTTTCTTTTGGACAGTCCAGTTTATAACATATCACGTCTGTCATTAAAATTATACAATACTTAAATTTGCTGAATGATATATATTTTGCCCAAATACAAAAACAAATAAAAAGATTTAAAGCAACAAGACAGGCTATTGGGAGCAGAAATTGCTTTTTGCTGTATTAACAATTATAGGTAAATGATTTCACGTATGGCAGATTTGACATATGTCAGAAAGCAATGTGTTCAGTCATGATAATGTCCCATGTCATCAACATTCACTAAGCATGCATTATAGGCCTCCTGTAAGTCAGAACACAACAACATGCCGAAGCACAAGCACTCTCTCTCTCTCTCTCTCTCTCTCTCTCTCTCTCTCTCTCTCTCTCTCTCTCTCTCTCTCTCTCTGCAGCACCAGGCACACAGCACATTTACAGGGCAGGTTTAAATGCAGGATCCTACCAGTGATGTTGACATCCACAGAAGCTGAGCGGGTTCCAATGCTGTTGGTGGCATCACACAGGTATGTGCCTGCCAGGTCATAGGTCACAGGCCCTTTAAAGAGCAGAAGGTTGTCACGGATCTCCACTCTATCAGGGATGGAGCCGTTTAAGCTGCATGGGAGGAAAGAAAGAGATACAGTATCACCAGAGGAAGTAGAGAAACAAACACGGAAGAGGAGAGTGAGGTGAAAAGCTATAGTTGAACACGCCATTTTTAGTCGTTTAAATGTTTAATAGTTTTAAAATGCAGACCTTGAATTGGTGTATATTTAAATATAGCTATTTCTATATTGCTATATTGCACTGAGCTACACTTACAATTTCCACTGATACAAAGAGACAGGCGGGTTAGCATCGGCCTGGCAGATTAGTTGAACACTTTCTCGGTTCAGGTACCAGTTGCCATCATACCCTTCAATAGTTATGTCCGGCTCGTCTGCAAAAAAAAACAAAAAAAAACATCAACTTCACTGCAAGATCAAATGCCTTCAATGCATGCATTTTTCTTCAGATGTCCTTGACAAAAGAAATCTATAATTCCTAGCATTACATTATGCCATCTAAGAAAAACAATAATACTGAGTATTATTAGTTCAAAATATAATACAAACTACCTATATATGTATATATTTTCACTTCTCATGACAAAAAAAAGCAAAAAACATTTCCCTTACACTGAATGTTAAGGGTCACACTCTCGCTGAACCTCTCATTGTGGTAAGTTGTGATGCATGTGAGCTTCTGATTGTGCGTCTGCTGGGTAGGAATCATTATGTAGTCGCTGCGCACAGTGAAGGTTCCATCAGAGTTCCGGACCTCCGAGTCACTGGCCTCGCCATCCAGACTAGTATCCCATGTGATCACACCAGGAGGTTTTCCGTTAGCAGACAAACAAGACGCCACTGTCATCTTCAGATTGGCTGGTCCAGCCACAATGGTTGGAGTAGATAGACTCATTTGGATCATGGGGCGAGCTTTCACACACACACACACACACACACACAAAACACATAAGATATAATAGGCCAGCTAATTTAGTTTTAAGTATGTAAGTGTTTAGTGCATTTATCATATTTACATATTCAGAGATGGATAATATCTAGGCCATACTAGACATTGTGCAAAATATTAAAGCTAGGAACTAAAACAAGTATATGATTGATATTCCATGTTGCAGTGAGGTGAAATTTGAGGAAAAAAAATTTGAAATCAGTTTCTGTTGCTCAACTGCCAGAGCAAAGTGCTAACAACGCCCACGTCGCTTTGGAGAAAAGTGTTTGCTGAATGTGTGAAAGTGTGATTTCCCCCCACTCACCATACACCGTGAGGTTGACTGTGTTTTCACGGTTGCCAGCTGGGAATGTGGTGTACTCGCAGATGTAAGCAGCCTCGTCAGTAAGCCGCAGGTTGGAGAAGGTGATAGTGGTGTCCTCCAGGGACGGTGTGAGGCGGCGCACAGCCGGGTTTTTAAACCGCACCCGTTCCTTGAAAGGCGCCAGCACAGACACCCCTAGAGCAGGATTGGCAATGGCCACATTCTGCTTGGTGCCGTTGATGAACTTCTGCCAGGTGACCTGGGAGATCTTCACCGGGGGGTCACTGTTCACAAACTGGCACCCAAGGTCAACCTGAGAACCAGCGTAACCTGAGCGAATCTCATCCACCTGGACCATCTGAGAATAACCTGAGAGAGAGAGAGAGAGAGAAGGCATGGCCAGAATATAAAGACCGTATAATGCATTATATAGGATCAATATAAGATGCGGTACAGGTACAAATCTGAAGCACTGTGCGTATCCAACTCAAGTGCACTACACAGTGGAGAGGAAATTGGATGTCCGCACACAGAGTATGCAGCCAATCTGTCTCATTGTCTTCAAGTCTTCAAGACAATATTGCATGCACTAATACATGGGGAAAATATATTCATTGTCCATGTGCTTGCTCTAGGGGGGGTCAGGCCTTGGGCTTTGTAAAGCACTTTGAGACGATGTAAATTGTTTTCATATATCTATTTTATTGTCATTGTAAAAAGGCATCAACCACAGGAACGGTGTGACAATGGGCTAAACACCAGTCCAGCATAACACACTGTGCTGCTGACTATATGGGTAAGTGGCCCCAAGTGTCCTTAGTCAAAGTGCAAATGATGGACTCAGGATTATTCAACTGCGACAGCGTCCACAGCACATGGCTCTTCTGTAGCAAAGGCTGCTACACAATAGTGTGTTACACATGTCATGGCACTATGTTCAGAGAACGATATGAAGTGATGCTTATTCTTCTCTGTTTGGACTGGTTTGAGATGGCAGTGCCAGAACAATTACTCAGATGATGGCTGGCCTAAAACTGTCTTCTGTCTGTCTGTATCTTGTGAAGTGCACACACAGAGAAACTCACATTATCTTTTCATCTGCACTGTCGGGGAAATGAAGGCTTCACGTCGGGCTGAGGATAACATATTGTGATGTTCTTAGATGTTGCATTCTTTTTCCCTCTGGGTACATGTTAGGAGTGTTCACAGCCCTTAAAGAAGACATTGTCTCGCTCGTATCTACAGCAGCATTTACCATCCCCACTAATAATCAATTAGCCCACTTTTCTTTCAGTAATAAAGATTTAATTCTTAATAGCAATTTAACCATCATTATCCTCAGTCATCAACACAGTGCTTGTACTTGAACAATTAGCTTTGTCAATGCTGTGTTATGAGTATGAACACTGTAAGAATACATTCTTAAACAGTATATCCTGTGCAAACATAGTTTATTAATAGTAAGCCTCATCCAATTAGAAAACGGCAAGCCTTTTAAAATGGCACATTAGTTGCAATAAACGCAATGTAAGAAACCTTCCAAAAATAGCTCCTTAGGAGAGCCCCAAACCTCACGAATGAATATTTATAGCTGCACAGGTTGAGTCCCTGCTCATCACTAGGCAACTGCGGAGCCCTGTACGCTGCACTGTATCTGAAAGACTGCAGCTTAAGGAGCAGGCTAAAAATAGGAGGGTTTAAGAGCTCTGGGCTCTGTAGGACACTGACTGGGAGTAGAAACGGGCCCTTAAAGCCAATCAGGGACATCAGATCTGACTGAGGGGCTATAATGGTAAACACAGATTCCTCAGCTTTCAGTGAGATGCACACATGCAAAATGTCCCCAAGCCACAGATGAAGGACACCGGTTGGTGAGAGCAAGTGTATGACTCTAAATAAGTGTAAATAACTATGGCACTTTTTTGAAAAATCAGCCTGCCACATTAACACTGAAATGAGTTTAGAGTCTAAAAGGTACGGTGTAATTCTGTGTCAGAGTGTACAGTGGTTGATGTAATTAGATCTGTATTCAAAGACTAGCAATCTGTGTCACCACAGCCAGCCTTGACTGAAGATGCACATTGTGTTAAATATCCAGTACATATCAGAGTGACAAGACTAAGATGAATTTGGGTGAATGAAAATGTTGGGTCTCTTTTTAAAGAGAAACTAATCAGACTGAGTGATGAAGTATAATGGAGACAAACACATTATACGGATAACCAAGTCATCCTTTCCCTGGTCTCTGTTCTTTCCCAATGATGTTCGATAATAACAATTATTGGGAGTTATATTACCAAATGCAAGATCATTGACATGGGGGTCAAATTCTCTTCAAAACACATTCAGTTCTTTTGGGAATGGGCATTTAATAATACTAAATGCTGTCCTTAAAATCTGTGGTCACCACCAAACAAAAAATAAAAAAAACGCAGACTAAATAAATGGCAGAGTGCAACAGGCATTTGGAGGGACAACTAGGATTAACGATGTCAGTAGGAACACAGCCTGGCTTTGCTTGGCTTTGGACTGTCCCTGCGAGACCACACAAATATTTCAAAGCCATGCGAAACGGGGAGGGTGACACATGGCAGGTTGGGAATGATAGGGGAGCAGATTAGAGCACTCAGGATATTGAAGTCCAGGATAGAGTCCAACAGCGTGAGAACATCATCCTACTATGTTGCCGCATGTAATACCTGTGCCATTCAGATTGACCCACAACCCAAATCTCTGGCAAAACAGCAAAAGAAACCCAATAATAACAACAAAAAAACACAGCACAGATATGGCAACCTGTTCACAATGGGGTGATAACAGCAGAAGACATGGCAACTGGATGCTGGTAAAAGTGCTGCAGCCAGGCAAATCCTCCCTCCCCCGACCCAACCCCTCCCCTCCTCCCCTAATCTATACAACTGTGTACATCTAAGGATTAAGGATGATTAGGAATCCCAATCTATACAAATGGAAACAGTAACATTCAAATCTGATTTTAGATGGTCCTCAATGGATCATATTTGCCATTACCCACCTGCATGGTGTCCATCTACCAGGGCATGAAACCGTTTTCCTTTTGTGTTTTTTTTTTTCTCCTTCGAAATATGCACAAGAAGAGCAGTGAATTGTTTTCAAACATTCTGTCTTTGAAACTGATGACATGACTGTGGTCTGTCAGTCGTTGTGGTCAGAGAGGCGCTACTAAGCTGCTGAGAAATGAAAGATTTCCATCAACGAGGATAAAGCAGACCGAAGCTGAGTACGCAGCTCAACATCTCAGGCACTTTCTGTGTCCCTGTGTGGGCATCTAGGGTTAGGGTTAGGGTTAGGGTTAGGGTAAGTCATCTCTGCTCATTTCCATCATCGAGGATAAAGCAGACTGAAGCTGAGTACGCAGCTCAACATCTCAGTCACTTTCTGTGTCCCTGTGTGGGCACCAACTAAACATGCATCATCTGATACATAAACAGATCATTCAACACCAGTTGATCTGACAAATACAATATTGGCATGTGATCATGTGGCGAAACACAGGCAGATATGCATGCTGTGCTATGAACTGTAACATTTACACATATACAATTCAATGTAAACAAGTGTCTGTTGTTTCACTGTGAGATAGACATGCATGGCGCTTCAGTAGATGAGCGCTCTACTTGAGCTGATTAAAAGGTCAAAAGGTACAGCCCACACCTGCCAAACAGGGAGCCCTGGAATAAACCACGGTTGCTTGTTGACGGGGACCTTCTCCACTTCCTCCTCCTCGCAATCTTATTCATGTACTGCCACTCATTCATTCTGCAACTGAACAGTAACCCCTCCATCTTCTGATAATATAGCTTTTCAGGCCTACTGTAAGATTGAGTCCCTGTAGGTGGCTTTTTAAAGGAAGACGCATGGCAGGGCTTTTTATAGTATAGGGTAGTAACATAGTGGAGGACCTACAGCTAATCCAACAACACCGTGGTTAGTAAGGGACGCTGTTATTTCCAGACAGCGGCCTGGTGGTACACAAGCCAATTATCTGTCTACCATTCACTCTTTGCCAGAGCACACCATGCCTGCAGTGCCGGGATTAAGCCTGGTTCACCTCACACTAGGTGTCAGCTCTTCTGATTGTACGCTGAATCAGTGATGCAGGTTTAAAACAGCTTTACCTCGAGTTATCGAGCTATCATGCAGACAAGGATCAGGTTCAGGTTCAGGTTACTTCATTTGTACCTGGAGGTAGATTTGGTTTGCAGTACACGAGTCATCATCCATCTTGACACACATTTTACAAAACATCACAGACAACTGACCCACAGAATAAGAGTATTCAGGGTTCCAATGCTTTCTAAACCCTATCCTTTCTTAAAAATGTATAAATAAATGTTGCTTCTATATCATCTGTGCAATGTTGCTATGAGTAACGTCTGCTGGAACAAAGCTATTTTTATACCACTTTGTTCTGCACTTTGGGACTATAAACCTTCATCCAGAGGGAAGAAGCTGAAACTTAATGTGCCAAAGGGTGGGAGTCAGTGTGGTCGTAGGACGGTCACATTAAGAGAGTTTTCATTCCAGAACATGGGCCGACTAAAACAGGTCAAATAGTTCAGAAAATGTTTCTCAACCATGTGGAGGAACTCTGCTAGAATGAATCAGTAACTTTGTTAGAATGAAGTGATTTCAGTGCTCAGTGGGTTTTATCTTCTGGCAGTTTGACAAAGATGTGCATCACCACACTCATCTCTGCACCACAGAACTATTACCAGGTACCAGTGCTATCATTGGAAATCTCTTGTATTATAGTATCTAGGCACCACATTTAGATACATGGAAATCAAACACTGACAGGGACATATATGGGAATCAAACACTGACAGGGACATATATGGGAATCAAACACTGACAGGGACATATATGGGAATCAAACACTGACAGGGACATATATGGGAATCAAACACTGACAGGGACATATATGGGAATCAAACACTGACAGGGACATATATGGGGAAAAAATGATGTGTTGGGCACCTGAGGTGCTGCCAGTAACTCACTAAGATAAGAAAGGTGTATGAAACAATGAAATAAAAAAGAAGGGCATACTTCTTTGATTGCACTCAGTCACCTTGTTACAGATCAGTAGACAAGTCTATTCTATGCAGCTTTGACTGTATGTCTCTCCAAATTTTCGAGATAATTGCGTTTGGCAGTAAAGCGAAGACAGTTAGCATTAGTAGACACCTTGACTTTCAGGTGCTAAAAAAACAAAGACCAAGTCCGAAATCATGCTGTTCTCATAGACTCAGATCTCGCTTTCGCTAGTCGTATCAATGCAATCATCAAAACCTTCTGTCATCTTAAAAAATATAGCCAGAATAATGGGTTTGGTGTCCCAAAAAGACCAAGAGAAGCTCATCCATGCTTTTATTTCCAGTAGATTGGACCACTGTAATGGTCTCTTAATTGGTCTGGCCAAACAGACCATTAAACAGCAGTTTTATGTCCTGGATGAGACAAGAGAAAAGAGCACATTACTACAGTTCTAAAATCTCATCACTGACTTCCAGTTAGTTACAGAATATATTTTAAATGGCTGCTATTCGTCAATAAATCACTGAATGGTTTAGGCCCTGAATACATATCTGATATGTTTAAAGGCTATAAAAGGAGTAGGGCTCTTAGATCCATGGACTCAGGTCAGCTAGTAGAACCCAGAGTCAAAAACTAAACAGGGTGAAGCAGCATTTAGCTGTTATGCTGCATATAACTGGAACAAACCACCAGAAGATCTTAAATGAAAGGAGGAATGTAGCCATTTTTAAATGCAGGTTAAAAACATTTCTCTTTTCATATTCCTATGATTGAGCACTGTACTGTGATTTAAAATTCTATAATATTTTTTTAGTTTAATGTAAATTATTTAAATTATATATCTTTTCACTTTGGTTTTATTTTTCCTTTGGATGTTGCATTTGCTTGTATTTCTGTAAAGCACATTGAATTGCTTTGTATGAAATGTGCTTTATAAATAAACCTCGCCTTGCCTTGCCTCTCTGTAACTGCTAGACTGTCCTTTCCAGCCAGATAGCTGGTGCTGAAATCCTACCCTGGTAATGCTCTGGCGTGTGTTTCTGCCTTCCTGAGCCATCAATCCCACAACATCAGAGAGAATTGAACCATAACATGCAAACATCCAGATGACAGTGAGTTTGACCTCATGACCAATGGATAAAAGCTCAACAAGCCGAGGATACAACCACGGTAAGTCTTTAACATCATGTCATCATGTTATACCTGTGGGCTTGGGCAGCCTAGGTTGCTCACCCAAAACACAATTTGTTATACTGATTTATAAGAGCACCAGGACTTCTCTTCTCACGTATTGGTGTCCACATGTTTTTGTACCTGTGAAGTTGGAAAGTATGCACCAAGCTAGGCAACACTATGTGCTACTGAAGCAGCATAGCCATTAGCGAGTGTCCCCAATGAGTCGAACTTGCTGCCAATCTCAGCACAAAACGAATTAAGGCTTCCTAGTGTTTTCTCTCCTTCACCATTCTCTAAAAGCAATTGTATATATTCCACTTTAAAATGATGATGGCTTGTTTATGCCCAACACCAAATGGGTGGAACATAGTTACATTACCAGAGCCTCAGACTTCAGTCAAAACAGGTGTGGTCTTGAGTCTCATCTTTTTGGCTTTGCCTCTTTATATTTCAAAATCCATCCCCCTTCCTTGTCCTGTGTGGTTTATGTAAAGAGTCTTTAAATGATGCCATGCTTGTCAAAGGTATTCATATGCTATAGGTGAATCTGTTAGGTTTCAACTGTGAAGCCAGAGCTCAGAGTTCCCTAAAACATCCCCGTCACTGCCCAGCAAGGTTCCAAACCAATATCTCCATGGCGGGAGTCCAGAGCGTAACAGATGGCCATCGTGTGCTCAGTGGCAGCAAAGAGGGAGCATGGAGCAACAGGAAAGTGGGTCAGGATCAGCCAGAGTGGGGCCAGACACAACTGGACAGCGCACATACACACACACACACACAAACACACAGAGACTCTCTCTTTCACACACACACACACACACACACACACACACACACAAACACACAGAGACTCTCTCTCTCACACACACACACACACACACACACACACACACACACACACACACACACACACACACACACACACACACACACAAACAAACACACACACAGACTCTCTCTCTTTCATATACACACATACACACACACACACACACACACACACACACATAGATTCTCTCCTTCACATACACGCATACACACAGACTCTCTCTCTCTCTCTTTCACACACACACACACACACACACACACACACACACACAAACCCAGACACACACACACACATTCACACAGAGACTCTCTCTTTTAAACACACACAGAAACTCTCTTTCACAGACACACACACACGCACAGACACACACACACACACACACACACACACACACACACACACACACACACACAAACCCACACACACACACACACACACACATACTCCCTTCATCAGCTAAACTACTTGATCTTTTCAGTGCCAACTGTGTGCTCTTTAAAGAAACATTTGTGGGAGAGCGGTTTGGGGTACTTTTCTATGTTCCTACTCGCCTATTCCAGACAAGTTAGTGTTCCCTTGCTGGTCTGTGGACATATTCATAACTCATTTCTGTATGTCTGAACAGGGGAAGCTCCAAATGAATGTTTTTAACTTTCACCAGATTAAGGTTAAAGCTCATAATGTATTTTCAAAACCAAACCAGCCCTATTGTAATTACGACATAGAAAAGCACCAGGATGACTTTTTGACCCCTGTTTACATACATACGCACACATACATTATGGTATAATCTATATAAACTATAGGTCAGAATCTAACATGCAACTGATCAAATCAAGGCTAGTCACAACTGATAAATACCCTAAATGACATTCCATGAGATTTAAGATAAATTGGTCACATCTGACATTTCAGAAAAATGATTTAGTGGACTGGTGCTTCAATCACTTACACCTCTAACTGCATGATACATTCTGTCATCGCTCACAGAGACCGATTGTTTGAGTCATGGGCAGAAAACATTTGACAGCTATAGATTTTAAGCCTCTTGGGTTAAACCAGGAAGAGAGATTTAGAATTTAATTTAAACATCAATGATGACTGTGTGACTTATCAGTTTGACCAACCAATGGAAGAGATGACTTTTTTGGTATAAAATCTTCATTCAACAACAGTGATCTTTGATTTTCACTGTAGTGGGCTTATTTTGTTTACGTCAGATCTCAAACCCCAGTCTTCAGCAGGCAGGACTAGTAACTGCTGGGGAGGGGGGTGGGGGGCATCTTCATAGCTCCTAACTGGTTTAGTGTTGGATGTTAGAGAGCACAAGCAATTATCACATGAAAGAGATCCAACAGAAATATAATGTTATCTGTCTGGTTTTTTTTTTCCATATGAAAAATATCAGTTACTGTTGACTGGAAAAGACTACCATGCCTCGTTTTTATGTGGGTCAATGTGCCAACATACTGTGAATGGGCCTGGGTGAGCCAGAGATGCAACATACCATCTCTATAACATGAACATATTGCCTTGGTATTAGCCCCTCAGGATTACATATTGGTGTATAACTTAATACCAGTTTTGAGTAACTACATTTCCACAGCTGGTCTGCATCCACTGGTCAGGGCATTCATGTGTGGTGATAATCTCCTCTAAAATATGGATTTGTAGTGCGAAAATCTTCTAAAGCTCTCTAAAAGGAGAACACACATTCACACATACATACACAGACAAATACAAACACACACCCATCCACACACACTAACACGCACAAACACAAAATCTACCCATATCACAGTAACTGTAGTAGCCTTGGTATACATATGTCCAGAGCTATGTTGCAAATTTTGAAAGAAAAACTAAATGAATGAGTGAAGAATCACGTAGAACATTAGATTGAATCCACTATTCATTTTTCTGCAATGATTTGCAAATGGTCGGACACAAATGTATGGGTATGCCAGGCTCACAAAATTCATGAATATTATTAAAACAGATAAAATACAGGAGACATCAAACAGTGTTTGAACGAGAAATGAAACAAATATGTAATTTTGTTTCCTTTCCCAGTGTGACCTCCAGGGATTTTAAAGTCACATTATAATATCAGCATCTTACTGGGATTGCTAAAGGCACTGTTTTGGCAGTAATCTACTGCTGATTGCTGGAGAGGCACTTTAGACTCCTTCTATAAAGGATAATAAATAGTCCAAGGTTTATAAGGCTGATGTAATACTCTACGCTAGCTGAACCAGAGGGATGCTGTTGGTACAGATGCATCTAGGAACACCAGATTGCTGCTGCTCCTAACCCAAACAAAACTAGAAACACTGGAGAAATCATTTTCAAAACAGCATGGCATTGGTAAAGGAATGTACTATCAGTGTCACACCCAGAGAAAAACAAGGCCGTCTTCTATTTACTCTAAGTAATGTGCCTGGGACTGGGGGACATAACCACACAAACTATAAGTAGAGGAAATCAGTGCAGTGGATTTTGAATGGATGCAAGGAATCCCACCAAAACATTGTGAGGTCCTGTGCAACTGGCTAATGTGATACTCACTGCAGTACCATCATGGTGCAAAATGTTCCCTACCCATGTTAATTAGAACATGAAACACTGCAGGGACTACTAACTAACAACAATTAATCGGATTATCATTAAATATATTTCAAATAAACCTATATTTATCTTATATATCTTTTCAAGTCTACACTGAACTAATCGTTCAAGGATGGTCAATGTTCCCTTTTTATGATAGGCCTACCGAGATAGCATTTATGAAAATATGGTGACACCACAAAAGAGAAGTCCACCGCAGAAGAGAGAATAGAGAGGCACTTATATAGGCTACACTAAATCCACACACTTAATTCCTGTCATATAAACTAAAGACAAGGACAGGCTTAAAGTATTTCTTTTGCTTTTCACTCTCACTGATTGCTTTAATTTTCCACAAAAAAAGCAATCTTACACACCAGATGTTTGGGCATGGCATTTTCACTCAATCTGAGGCAGGGACTTTAGCAGGCTTTAGAATAGCGTCTGCAAGACAGGCTATAAGCCTTGAAGTGTACTGAAGTTTTTCTTGCATCAAGTTGGATTATGTTAGATGACAAAATCTTGACTACTGATGAAACAATAAATAGTATGGCAAAATAAACAAGGAACAGAGTTGTGGCTACTATGTAATTTACCTGATGCCAATACAACACAGAGCTGAATCGATTAAATGGCTATTACCATCAGCCTGAGATTAAAAAACATGGCTGTGTTGAGATGTGTACACGACTAAGTACCCAACCAAAATATACTGCCCCTTGATGTGCAGTAAACGGAGGACTGATTCTAGTTGAGGAGAGGATTACTTCAATGGAAAGATCATACAGAAACAGTTTTACCTGAAATTATGACAGCCGAAAAGTACATGAAGATTTTGACCACCATCATAGTCTTGCTTCTAGCGTGATTCGTTCAACAGAAGAAAATGTCCCTTGTGAGAAAAAGATTATACCTAGTTTACAGAAAATAGTCCATTGTTTCCTCTCATTTGGGAGAGAATCAAACCAGTGGGCTTTGCCGATGCTTAAAGTTCAGTTCCTCTCCAGGCGTGTGGCACATCCAGGCGCGCAGTCCAATGGTGTCTCCGCGGTCATCATAATTGCGCGCAGAGAAGCCTGCGATGCTGCTTCACACGTCCTATGAACTTTCCTCTACAACCCAGGCGAGGGATCGAACAGAAATCAGCTTAAGACACTCACGATTACAGCAGTGACGCAACCTATAGGATGCTGTGGCGATGTCTCCATGATGACAAATCCGTTGGGTGTGTAGATTATCAGCAGTGAATTGTCTTGCTGAGGGTGTAGCCTACCGTTTGGCTGCTGTTATACAGCATGAAACTGAGGCATCGGTTTAACTGTCACATTCGAGCATTCTGGCCGTTCCCATCCACCCTACCCGTTTACCTTTTCAATCTGCAGGAGGAGCTCTTCTAGCTTCAACTGCGGTGTTAACACAAGTAACTGCAGTGGGATGCCTGCTTTAGAAACGTTGCCAGTTAAATACAACTGAGCTGTATAGTGATTCATGATTCATTTTGTTCTCAAAGCGAAGTCAGATTTGATCCAAGCACACCTGTATATGCAAAATAAGAGGTAATTTCAAAAGAACCGTGATTTAATCAAATGTATCTTAAATTCACAATATTCAAACTTCAGGGACTATTGACTATTAGGCTACATAGCCAATGCAATAAAACAACAAGCGTTGCATTTTTATCTCCTTTGAAATAATGACTGGCTGGTGGGCACATCTCACGCCAGATTTACAAAATACTTACAGCTCCACCTTGTGGTCAAATTTTACAGCAAGTGACACAAAAACGTTCATTAGTCATTGCCATTGCACTGAGAGTATTTTTTAGCTTTTATTTAATTTTAACGTAGGCCTACTGGAACTTTATATGTGTCTGTACATAATAGTTGAAAAATTCCTTGCTTTATTGTTTCACATAAAGTAATGTGTTGAGTCTGTAAACATGCCTATGTGTGTTACAAAAATGGCCTTGTCAAGAGCCTGATGTTCAATGAAGCATCTTAATGTATCACCGTCACCACATTATGTTCTTATACTTAAATGGTGAAGATACTTTAACCAACTGTTGCTCATTTCGTCCTGAAATGTACATAACTTATATCTTTTTTGGGCCAGAGCATTTCCTGAAGTAAGCTCAAATTAAGCAGGAGGTCAGCACTAGTAATCTAAAGCCTTCAAAATCAATATAAAATATCACTTCACATATTTGTTGGCATTTTTTTTGCAGTGCATTGGCATTTAATATAATGCTGCTTTCAGAAGCTTGCAGTTGCAGATACATGAGACTCCTACTGTGAATCCATTGGCGAACACTATTTATCACTTTTCATGGCCTCCTCAAGAGTAGCCCAATGTAGTCAGAAACACTCTTCACATATTCATTTACGTCTGCATGAGAAACAAATCATGTATTTTTGTAAATTACAGTTGTTCCCCCTACAGTTGTTGACAGTGCCGCCGCTCCCATAACGCGAACTACGCGCTGTGCGTAGGGCACCAAGTCCTGAGGGGGCACCAAGAAATAGGCAACTGAAAAATCATCATAGTTATAATAATTATAATGCCGATATTATTTCAGTATAGAAATATTAGGCACATTTTAGGCATGTATATCACAAAACAGGCAGAACAAGAGATATATTTAATTGCTCAAAAAAAGTTACGATGGTGCCCCCCTCCCAAAATAAATAAAAATACACACTCAACTTCCCAAGCTCGCCGTGGGTGCCCTTTCCTATCTCAGTGGCCTGACGAACTTTGACAGTAGGCTAACTTTTCGAAAATGGCCTCAAAAAGACAACAGGAGTCAGGGGCACAAAAAAGAAAGAGAAAGAAACTGCGAGATGATGCCCGTGCATCACTTTCAGGTAAGTCCATGTTTAATCATTGTTAAATACGGGAAATGTGCTGCTAATTTAATGGTTAGCCTATGCATAAACCTCAAACTAGCTGACGTTATTGCTAATGTTAGCACACTCAAATATGTTATAACTTAGGTGCAAGTAGGGTCGCCAACCGTCCCGAATTGTCCGGGACATCCCTAATTACGGGTGATTTTCATTTGTCCCGTCAGGGACAGCTCCAGTCCCGTATTCCAATCACAGCCTTTTTTATTTGTATCCGTGAAAAGAGAAAACAGTTAAGTGTTATGTGTGCCCTGGAGACAAGCGCCTCTCAACTGCACTTGACTCCACAAGCATTTGTTACTCCAACACGAACAGGTGAAACTTCTAGCGAGAGATCATCATGCCTCGACTAAAGGACAGACTGCCCCAACTCAAATAGAGTATCTTAAATCATGATTAAATTGGAAGCTTGCACATTGACTACTGGTTGTTTTCATATTTCATGTCAGCATTCTTTACACATGATGAACTGGTGTTAATATGTGTGAATATGAACTCATGAAAACTCGTTCATAAGAAGTGTCACAGGCACCCATTATAATTGTAGAAGTTAAATCGAGGAGACTATAACATTAGCTAGATAACTAGCTATCATTTCCTGCAAACGGGAATCTTCCATTTAAATCGTTTAAGGTTATTAAGAGTTTCCTTAGCTAGCTAGCATAGCACCTTGATAACCATAGCAACCAGGAATCACAACTTTAGCTGCAAAGTTATGGATCTGTAGTGACAAGAGGTGTTTTAGCTGTTCTACATAGTGTGTTTACAAAGTAAAGTAAAATTGTGTGAATTTTCTGCTTTTAAATCTTTGCTTTATTGAAGAAGATTGCTTACTTGTATACTTCTGCTTTTACGTTTGTATTTATGGATGACTATTTAATTTCTACGAAGATTTTGCACATCCCAATACTTGTGTGTATGTATGTTTTGGCTGTTCTGTGTACTGTTTTTACAAAGTAGATTCTTCTGTTTTCGTTTTAATAACATGTTAAACTGGCAGAAACAAACGGTTTTTTTTTCTCGGGGGGGGGCATCATAAAGGAGTTATGCTTAGGGCACCAAAATGGCTAGCAGCGGCACTGGTTGTTGACCTTGAGTTTGAAAGTCCCAGGTCAAGGTGAAAGATAATTCAAGGTAATTCAAATTGGATTTATGCCCATAACAGAAGCATTTAAGAAACATATAGTGTGCATGAAACGCTAAACATCCATTTAACAGTAGCTGTAAGAAATGATGCATCAGTGTCATTCATCCTTTCCCAGTTCAGCTTACAAAAAAGATGGTGAAAATGGCATTGGATTTTAGTGCATCAGTGTTTAATCAGTGACAAGATAAAGGTATTTCTTAAAGGTGTTTTTATAAGCAACTAGTACTGGTTTCATCGTCAAATGAATTTTCATGGTATGTGGTCATGTGAAGGACAGATAAACACCTATCATTCGAACTATCCGTCTATGATATGCACTATGCAGTTCTGTGGGCCGTGGTGGACCACCCCGTGAAGTGCACAACATCGCCCAGGCTTTATCGCCAAAAATAGACAGCAAGAAATAATCTGGTGAAGAATGAAATACATTTGTCAAAAGCAGTTTGAAAGTATGTTAAAGTGACATTCTCATGAAATAGGAATCATGGGATCAAAGTTTGTTTTCAGATGCAAAAATGCATTGACCAAATTTATTCTATTTCATCTTGAACATAACTTTATTAATAATTGCACAGCATGTAATCAAAATATCAGTAGCTTCTGTTTGGAATATTTTGTACTTTAATGTTCTTTTTAATGTAAATGTTGAACTTTCAGCAAATTGAAGATTACAAACTTACCTTCTGTTCAAACCAAAAGCTTGCTTGGAGAGACTGGATCAAACCATTCCAGTTGAGTGGGGGAGGAAGAGCAATGTTGAAGTCATCTGAAGAAGCACTATCACTTAAAATATGGTCTGTTTAAGTGGTGTCTCACTTGCTTTTCCATTCTTTAAATTATGGAGATAGTAATTTACAATAGCATCTAGGACGTCCCAGGTAGAACTCTCCAGTCCCAAAGCCCCTCCCTCCCTCCCTCCTCCTCCTTCTCCCTCTCCTCCTTCTCCCTCTCTTATAGAGCCGTGTGCTCTCCCAGAGCAGGTCAATGTGTGGAGAAGCCTCATCAGGGCTGAGCCAGTGTGGGCTCCATAGAAGCACACGGATGCAACGCTGAGGTAAGCCCTTCTAAAACTGCTTTGTCATGGTGTACCTTTATGATGGCTCAGGGTTCTCCGTCATAAGATGGGCCGTGATGGAGGTTATTTGTCCATTCATTAATTCAGGACTGATGCTGAGTAGTGAAGATTCAAAACTCAGGTCGTCTGAGACAACATTAGGACCTGTGATTTCATTCTCAAAATGAATTGTGGCGTGCTTGAATGTCTGTGAGCTCCTTTTACATGCCAAGCATGACTGAGCACAAGCATTGCCAGAATTGCCAGAATAGCCATTCGTCTGAATGTGTTATGGCGTACATGTAGGTGTGTAAGTGTTTGCCTGAGGCACAGAAAAACAACCTTCAGCACATGCCCAGCTGAGGGGACGGAGCCAAATTGCCAGGAGGGGGGGAGGGCGCTTTCCCCGTCTGCACTGCAGCGATGTAGGCAGGACAGGAGGAGAAGATGCTGGGAAATGCACTAGCTCACATCCATGCACTACCCAACAAGGCACATGGGTGGAGCTGTTTGAGAATTTCTGATCATTACTGTTCAGGGACAGATGCATCTAGAAACTCTCCACCCAGCTGTACAGAGGTGCCTGCTGACTAAGCAGGCACAAAGGACACAAATCACACCTGGGTCATGCGGTGATATTGTGCCCTCTGCTGCATTTGTGTACTTATATTTCTCATTGAGATTCATAAAAAGAATTGAGCCAAGAGCTATTTGTCTGCCTCCAAGCTTAACTAATATTCTGATAACCCTGCCATCTGATGGACTTCATCACCTTACCGTCTGATTACCTGACTTGACCTTGTGTGGTCATGACGGAGCAGTAGTCTGTCTGTCCATGAGCACACCCTCTGTAATGAATATCTCTCTATATTCAAGTGTTGATATATCAAACCGGATGCATGTGAACCAGGACATATACATATGCCATATGTTTACACTATACTGTTATACTGTAGGTAGTGGCTATGGTTTAGACATGTCCTCAACAAAGAGAATATTGGACAGTCAGCCCATGCGTCTACAGAACGGGGGCACATACAATATTCATGAGTTATGTTTAATGGTTTGCATGAAACCTTTCGAAAATACAGTTTAGCTCCACAATGACACATATAGCAGAGGACTAAGAAATGTATGATAGTATGGGATAATGCTGTGGACATTTGTGCTAATTGTAACACAAATCCCTGAATATGGGACAAGGACTGTTTACAAATGGCGGCAGTCAACTGTCTGCAAAAGGGAGTCCGTGTGTTTACACATATCTGTTTTTGCAGTGAAGGGTGGGCGACTGGTACTTGTTGGTGTGCACATCATGAACAAACATAATGTTTCTAAACACTGTTTCAATAGTCATTACATTTGTTTTGTAATGTTTGTATGAAATGAAAATGAATCGACTCTCACCGTGTCTCATAATTTGCAGACTGACCGAGAGTCATGTGGACCACTTTGCCCATTTATGGGATCTTACTTGGAGGTAAGGCCCACTTTACAAATACATATATCACTGATCAAACTCATTAATGTAATGCCTTATTTGGATTGTTCCATGGCCCTACAAGCATTCCACATACAGTATATTTTCTCATAACCAAAATATTAAGATGAAGTATCAACTTCTGGAATAGTGGGTCCAACATTTAGTGCAACTGGTAAGCATGGTATTCCAGGGTTTGGTATTTAGGTTGGTAAACGTGTGTAATTAGCTCTGGCTATGGTGCGCTGACTAGCTCATATTTATAGTTCCACTTTTCTTTGAGAAGCCTTGTAACCATAATAGTATGGAATAATACTGCAGAGTGAAGCCACATTAAGTTTCTCAGATTTGTTCTGTTCTTTTGAATAGACTTACCATGAAAAGGTTTCATGGCATACCTGAACAGCATGATGCTGGATTGCTGTGGATGTATGGCCAGAGATTCTAGAAGCCATCTGTTTATCCTAATGGCAGCGATTGAGTAACAATGGATCTTGTTTTATACAGACAGTTTTTATTATAAATCCATAGAGCAAACAAACTGGAGGGAAATAACGGGTCAGAAGAGCTCAGCAAGGTTTAAGTGTTAGGGGAGAAAGGAACCAAAAGTGCAAAACCAGCACAGGCACACAAACAACATTATGCAAGTTACATTTATGGTAATTCAATAAATCCATACTAGTGAATGAGAGTAGGCCTGAATGCACCTGGTCAGTGGAACAGTTACTGCTGTTGTATTAGATCTAAAAAAAAACATCATTTGATACCTGACTACCAGACTACAGCAGCACTTAAAACAAGGTTTATTATACCTGGGCATGTCTTTTTTTTCTTCATTCATGTGAAAGGATGTGTGACAAGGACAATGGTCTACCTGCTAATAACCATAGTGAGGAATAAGCTTGTTAAGTGAGGAATACGTTTGTTAAGACATATTTGTTACAATCACTCACAGAAGTGATCTTTAATCTGTTGTTTGGTATGAACCATGTTGTCTTAAAAAAAGTAGTTAACATCACTTATTCTGCTTTTTCAATAATTAAACAAAAAATGGCTGCCTCACATAACATCCAGTCTAAAAAAGGCAGTGATCATTAGAGTTAGGCAGTAACAGCTAACACAGCACCAGGTACTTTAAACTGGAATGAAATGTGTCCAGAGTAGCATTTTCTTGTTTCTAACAACAAGCCCTGCTTTTAAATCTATTTACCAACATAAACAATACAACTAGTTGGAGTTGGAGCTGACTTGGAGGATACACTGAAGACGAAATATCCCTTTTTGGTTTCAACACTTCATATGTCAACATTACAACCTCTATATAAATAATTCAAAAGTATTGTTCATTGCTTTTCATAAACTGCAGTGATGTAAGCTGTTTACTGGAGACATTTTGACTGGTCCTAAACCCAGTATTTGTAAAGCTTGATATGTTGGTAGCTGAACTTCACACAGTGAGACATTTTAAAAACATTCTGCCTTCTTTTTTTTCAGTTTCTGTGGCCTCTGTTCTGAGTGAGAAAATTACTGTGTGCCAAGAGGGCGACAATGACCTTCGTGTGGACTGTCAAGTTGATCCCGCTCCTAACCCCATGCGTGTGGAGTACGAGTTCTCCATGGCCAGAGGGGGCAAGGAGACCATTATAAACACCAATGTCTCTGGCATCATGGCGGACGACAAATTCAGACGTGACAAGGCATACGCTGAGTTTCTGGATGAAGACGTCATCCGGCTTATAATCACAGATTTCACTCTGTCAGAAAACACAACATTCATGTGCAAACTATCAGGAAATTTGGAATCTGTTTTTGTTGAACCTGGTAAGACAGGAAATTGCTACGATTTACTAGTCTGTCTGATATATCTTTATACAATTTCTCAATAGCTAACATGTTGTCTTCCTTTTGCCTTGCAGATCAGCTAGTGCCATGCTCTGCCATCAGTGTGTTTTTGCACTATAGTCCTCTGATGCTTTCTCTGCTGTTCTCCCTCTACTTGCTTCTGCCCTCGTGGCTGGTGGCCAACTGAAACCTCTGAATGGATCCACAGCTCACTAGGAATAGGACCATACTGGATAACAGTAGTCTCTTAGGTTAATCACTACTGGGATTATGCATATAATTACTATACACACCAATCATCAATTGTTGCAGTTTTTTTTTTTAAATATGCTTTTGGAGCACTAGTAGGCATTATGCTAAATGTGCAAATGATGGTTGTCACTAATCCTCACTGATCTCAGTTGCTTTGTGCTACTCAAATGGTAAAACAAACTGACAAATAAATCCCTTTAAATCCCTACATGTTTCTGGTTATTTGTTTTCTCAGTAGTCAGTAAATGTAATGACCCTGATGGTTCTTACTCTGCGTGTCAAATTACTGACACATTCACAGCTGTGGGCTGGTCAGCTATATCATACATTTCTCATACAAACATGGCTATTGCACAACAGTAGGAAGTCATTCAGGTGCTTCAGAAACGTATTCAAATGTGTCATAAATGTATTAGTAAAATATTTGTTTAAACTTTCCTGTCCCATAGAAATGAATTAATTGAAATTACAGTGTAATTCATGCTATAGGATATAATAACAATACTATATCAGAATGGTAGAAGCAACACACATATATACATTCATGCTGAAATTCTGTGATGCAAAACAGAATACTCATGAAAGCTTGTTGTGAATTATCCTTGAGAAATGAAAGTAAAAGTTCTTATAGGACAAAAACCTGCTGTTGTGATGACTGCTCTGGAGATCCTCCAATGAGGGAGGGAGGCGGAACAAAAAAATGAAAGTGAAACTTTAAGCCGGACTGCAGCAGGGGAAACTTCAGAAGGTAGGTCACGTATTTATGTAAAAAAAAACCTGCTCTTTTTCAATCAGTATCATTGCTATAGGAAATTTCGAGTTGGTTGAACAGCTACTTTTCACAAAACCACATTGGATAAAAACGGTATCAACCATAAAAGTAGTATAAGGACAGCAGAAGTGTGGAAATTAGTCAAGTTGATTTGACTTCACTGGCCTGTCAGGCCAGGAGACTGTTCTAGATTTCAGTCCACCACCATATCATAGTAATGGGAACTAATTGATAATGACAGTTAAGGGTTTCATTCCGGCTGATAAAGAGTGAAAAAAGATATAGTATAGTGATTACATTGGATATGGTCATGCAAGGGTTAATGTTTAACAAATGAAAATAAGTGATTTCTAAATAGGTTAGTGAGTTTTAATTATAATAAAGTGCATGGCTGCATTAATAAACAGCATAAATTGAATAAAATGTATTTCTTGGTTAAAACCACACCCATTATGATGCAATCCCTTTCTTCAACTAGGCATTACAATGTCTATCAAATTCAGCGGATGGGAAGCACTCTGTGACAAATCAAAGCACCTGAAACCTGGCCAGGCACCAAAGGCAAACCATGGCTACACTATGTACCATGGTACACACAAGACCACCGCCACTACCATCATATCATCTGGGTTCAGGCCCTCTGCTGGAGGGACACTGGGTGCTGGAGTCTACTGCAGCAGAGACATCAATAAAGCTATGGGTTACCCAGGATTCTGCTCGGCCAACGACAGAGTGGTCCTGAAGCTCCGCGTGAGAGTGGGGAAGGTGAAGAAGATTGACATCCAAAGCCAACACCTGCAGACCACCTGGCATCAGCAAGGATATGACACAGCCTGGCTGCCTGCACATGCTGGTTTAGAGGAGGACTGTGTTTGGGATCCCAAGCGGCTCACTGTAGTAGGCATAGCGCACTGTACAGACTCAGCCACAAAGGGGTCTCTTGAGAAGCTTATTAAGCAAGAACAAAAGAAACTTGAAGGGGGCCAAGATATGCAGAAAGTTACCAAATGTAAGTTCTGTGGGAATCAGCCACAGTTAAACCACACTGTAGAAAAGTGCTGGGAATGTAAGGATGCGATTTGCCCATTTATGGACAAGCATGTTTGCCATAAACATAGCTGATACAAGAAGCTGTTCCCCTTACCTATCAATAAGCCTTTAATCCTTTTGTCTTTCTTCCTATGATGTGCACATTCTCTATTCCATTCAGTAAATATGAAATAATACTTGTTGTGAAATATGTTTACATATTACTTCGGAATAAAACGTTTTCTGACAGAGGTATAAAAATGCAAGCACTGTTTAGTTATTCTCAGTTTGAAACTGACCTAAAACTGACTATAGCCATGTATCATGAATACATATTTTTTTATCAGAACTCACAATAAATGTTGTGTGTCGTACCTAACAGACATCTAAAGCACAGGACTTTTTCTCTAAGCAGTTCTAAAGGTCTAAAGGTCCAAAGAATAGCACACATTTAATAAGTACCATCACTTTCTGGAATAAGGCTACCATTTTCAAAACCATTTCAACACAGGGGCGGGACCCGTCTTTCTTCCAGGCCAGGGCTGTGATGGTGTACAGGTTGAGGATCTCTTTGGGGGAAGCTTCATCCCAAGTGCCCCGACGAGGGCTCCAGTTAAAAACCCTTAATCTGACAAGAAACACAACACAGGTGTACACATGGGAAACCACAGTAACTGACAGTTATCAACAACATTTGGTGGTGAAGCCAAAATCTCTCTTCAGTCTGAAGCTAGAGTGTAAGTCTTCTACCAAAACTCATAGCCTTTCTTTAAAACTGGAACTAGCATCTTTGAATCCTTGAAGACTGATACTCAAAGTGTACCATCTCCTCAGGCATAACTGTGAGGCCAGCCTGTGGATGCTCACCTGTCATAGCTTCCCAAAACAACAGACTGACCACTGGGGCCTGTTGCAGCCACAGTGAACTCCTTCTCTGAGCAGTCTCTGCTGTAGTCAAACGTCTGCAGGACGTGGCCCTCCTTCCCGTAGGCCACAATCTTTTTATCGCATCCCCCTGCAATGATGCTGTTGGCGCCCCAGGCAAGAGCATTACGGAGGGCAGGGGTGTGTGAAGATCTTGCCCTAGTGAGTGCAGAGAAGAAGAGAATGCTTTGTTGTCCTACCACACGATGCATTCCTCTCTTCACATGTCTTCAGTTTAACGATCTAAGGCAACGTGAAGCCTATTCTAGGCTTCCGCTACGGTGCCTATTGCATTAACTTGGTCCATAAACCTTAAAACATTATTCCACATACAGAAGAGATGGCCTGGAGAGTGGCCAATGTCAGGCCCATCCTGAGATTTACAGAGGAGCAAAGGCAGACACATTTGCAACCCCTGGGACGTGAACCAATAGTTCGGGAGAGCTTGCACCCCAGGGTTTCACCAGACAAGGAGAAAGTCTCCTGTAAGAAGTGTATGCCAAAAAAAAACAATACCTGAGACTCTCCTGAGCCTTCGTCATCAAAGAAGTAGCGCACCACTGTCCCGTCTGCATGGCCCGACATGAATCCTTTCGCAGACACACTGAAAGAGGAGGGACGTTGTGAAAAGGCGCACTCTCTATTGACACCTGTGTTTAGAGGCGTCAATAGGGTAGAATAACATTTCGCATATAAATGCAAACATACTTTGATGTCAATGAAACGACGTAGGACTCTGTGGCATAGACTGTGGACGACTTGTTAGTTTTGGTATTGGCTATCCGGACCTGCGGGGGGGCCAAGGCAGAGACATGTTGTGCAGTGCAGTGTTAAATACACAGTGTAAAAATACGACACAGAGACAGTATGAGTGTCTGAACTTCAGAGACATGTACACTACCTTTCCTTCTGCCAATCCAAAAACAATAGCATGATCTGCCGGCCAAATCAAACAGGTAAGGGCACTCTGCAACACAAAACAGTCATCAACAAAAATAATATAATGTACAGGCTACTAATCATTCTGAAGGGTTGCATCATGGTTTTTATTTGTGTTTACATGCATCATGGTGCCCATAAATGTATGCTTTCTGTGTGGTAAAAAATGCTTGAGTAAACTAAAGTGAGATTTACAAATCATCTTGAACATAAGCATCATTTTAGCAGATACATACCGTCTGCACGAACTTGTTGGAAATTACTTTTTTGTCACCCCTAGAAAGAAAAGGTATTGCAAAAGTATTGCAAAAAGTGCTGTTTGTAATATCTTTTGCATTATTTCAACATATTCTAGGAAGTAACAAGCAATAAGGGAGCGATACTCACCATTCCTCTCCAATTTTATACACATAGATGATGTCATCGGTCTGTGCAATGGCAATTTTAGTGGAATCTGGTAAAAATGCCAAGGCCTTGACGGTATAACTTTTCTTCCCATACTGCAAGATTAAATTAAGTGGATTCAAGCGCTTTCCTACTTGATTCAGGCTAGACCATATGAGCAAATCTGGTCACAGGTTTTTAATGATACATCCAACATACAAGGGTATCATTCTGATGAACAATTCAGGAATACATTGATTTGACAATTAAGTATCATCTCGCATCCAATGGAGTTAAAGATTAGACACTTGAAAACAGACAGAATAAGGGACCCTGCTGACTGACGAACCTTTGGGTCTGCAGCTTTAGTGGAGAACTTGTCTCTTCTCTCTCCTTGTTCGTCATATAACAGAACCACTCTATCCACAGTGCATACAGCAAACCTTGCACTGTTGGGGGCCCATGCCATGCATGTGACTTTTGCTGCTCCATCCTGTGAAGATACACCAAAGGTTTGAGCGGAACAATATTTTTCAAAATTAGCAGTAACCTAATCCCATCTGTAAAATCTTCATCAATGTTGGAATGATGCATTCACCTGCTAACAGTAACCATGCATAGAACTTCAAAACATGATGATGTCCCAGAACCTCAATGCCTAACTCCATGTTGGAATTCTACATCACTGTACTGAGTCAGCCTAGAAAGTGGTTGATATTTGATGTGCTCATGAGCTAATGGGATTTTTGGCATTTTTGATGTGCTTGTGCTGCTGCAGAGCAGCCAAGCAGGAAAATGATATTGATGAATCGAGACGACGTGCCCTCCAGAAATACAAAGTTGAAGACTTGCAAAGAGAACTGGACGTTTTGGGAGTTCCACTCAGTGATGACGGCAAAAAACAAAAAAGCAAGAAAAAGCTGAAGAGGGAGCTCAGAAAACTCCTCATAAAGGAACTCAGGAGAGTTGACCTAAAGGAACCAGAAGTGTCTACTGGGGCTACCAAGGTCCCTATGGCAACGGAAGTGTACACAGTAGTAAAGATCAACGGCAATGACACTGAGGAGGGAAAGAAAGAAGGCAAAGATGTTCATCTGGATGATTTGTTAGAACAGAGCATGCCAGAACAGACCAGCAGACAACTGAAGTCCAGGCCCTGCTGAAGGAGGTGGATAAATCTGCAGGTGAGTATAAGCTCTAAGCATATATTCTCATATTTGAATGCCCTTTTCTAGTATTATCTGAATAATTCTCCATGAATATCTGTGCTGTAGATCAGAAAACAGAGCAGGAAAGTGTACCAGACCAGGGGTCACTTGAAGTCCAGGCCCTGCTGATTGACCTTCTGAATGAGGTGGACACTTCTGCCAGTGAATATGATCTTAAAACAGACACTACAACATTTGAATATGTTTTCCAGTATTGCTTGAATAAACTGCCTGGGATATCTCTGTGCTGTAGATCGGAAAACTGAGCTGAAAGGAAAGAACAAGAATGGGACTGTGGTCATAAACGCTGTGCTTCAGGACGCTCTGGATCAGGTGGACTCAGCTCTAAGTGAGTCAAGTATGAGGTATAATGTATAAAGTATAAGGGCCAAACACATTCTCTTACATTCAACCAATCCCATATTGATCCCTCTTTCGTATGTTGACCTTTAGATCCAACAATAACGCAGCAAGGAGGAAAAGAGGAGGTTACCACTGAGGTGACGGCTGTCCTGAACAATATTTTGGACCAGGTGGACTACAGGACTCAAAGTGAGTATAATGACAAAGGATGTACACATTTCATTGAGCTTTCCAGTATTGCTTGTAATCAACTACTATGCTTATTTTACACTATAGATCTGGAAAGAGAGAAGGGCAGAGAGAAGTGTAAGGAAGCCATAAAGGCTGTGCTTAACAGTATTCATCATCAGATTGATTTCTCTTTGATTTATTATTTTAGCTCTGCCATCCCTCCTATAACAATTATGAAATAAAATGTATGAGCAAATACATATATCAAAGTCTATTGCCTATTACTTTGAATCTGTGTATCTTTCTTGTTAATAATAGTATACAGTAAGGGAATTCTGGAAATACATTTAATCAGTGTCCTCGTTCTCAGTGTTCCCAAATAGTTTTAGTTGTTTGCCTGGTTTGAGGTTAACTGCTGTAATAGGAGCAACTCGCCATACTCTGGTAAAAGTATTGCAGTAAGGCTGCAAAGGAAAACAATATGTTTAAAGGAAATGCCAGTGCTTGCATGGCAACAGAAATAATGCTCTACACTAGCGAGAAATGTAAACGTAACCAGCAACGTTATAGCTTGTTAGGTAACATTGTGGACAATTTTGAGTGAGCTATGCTAGCTAGCTAAGTAACGTCAGCTAGCATCATTGAGGAGAGTTGATTAGTTAGCTAAGTTAACAGTCAACAGGAATATCGTTAGAACCAGCTTTTAACGTTAGGTGATTGTAATATTCTTTTACTTGACAAACAAGGCGGACACGGTTGTTGAGCAAGTGATGACGTTTACTGAAAGTACTCAGAGAGATGACAAACACTGTCGGTAGGAAAACTGTATGATCAGGGAAAGTGTATTAAAACCGGATGTCGTCACTTTAAGCCGGTCTCTGGTTGGATAAAGCTTTTCAGCAGAAATGGACAAGGACCTTTACTTTTTAGTTGAGAAGTTGTGTTGATCGCCTGGCATGCAAACGATCGGTTTTCTTTAAATTATTATTATTTTTGTGAAGTTATACGGCTTATGTGAATAAAGCTATCTACACAACTTTTTATATGTCTACATTGACTCGTTTAGTTGTTCATGTGGTACACGTAGGTCTTAACTGAAGCTAACGCTTAGACCAACAATCCATTGGAACACATAGTAGCTAGCTAGCCTCGCTGCTAATAAGTCTAACGTTAGCATGCTAATATGAATAGACCCATTATAGTCAGGTGGCTTAATGCTCAATTGACTTGTTAACCGAACTTTTACGAAGTCATACAACTAAACACACAAGTGACTTGTTAACCTATGTCTACATTGACTCGGTTAGTTGTCCATGTGGTACACGAATGTTGCAGAGTATTGTCCTATTGTAGGACTTAACTGAAGCTAACGCTTAGACCAACAATCCATTGGAACACATAGTAGCTAGCTAGCCTCGCTGCTAATAAGTCTAACGTTAGCATGCTAATATGAATAGACCCATTATAGTCAGGTGGCTTAATGCTCAATTGACTTGTTAACCGAACTTTTACGAAGTCATACAACTAAACACACAAGTGACTTGTTAACCGAACTTTTACGAAGCTATATGACCAAACACAAAGCTAGCACTGTTAATTCCGCTATAGCTAGCCAGGTCAATTAGCTCGCCTAAGATACTGCAATTTAAGCTAACCAATTACCTCATTTCCCCCAAAACCCATCGATTACATGTGTTTGTGATGTGTAACATATATCCTTAATCAGTCATTCAAGTTATTAACGTTTATTTACCGCTAGCGATTACACGACACAAGAGTAATTCAATCGCTATTAATGTTGAACTTGAACTTCAACAACGTCACACAATATTAAAAGTCAGGCATCGGCATGGTTCCTACAGAATAAATCAAAGGTCCTTGTCCATTTCTGCTGAAAAGCTTTATCCAACCAGAGACCGGCTTAAAGTGACGACATCCGGTTTTAATACACTTTCCCTGATCATACAGTTTTCCTACCGACAACACACAGCTTTATCGTTCCTCAACTTCCTGGGTTCCGCCCCATAGACATAGTATACTGTATACCATCGGTTCCCAAACTGGGGTACGCGTACCCCCAGGGGTACGCGAAGTGGTTCAGGGGGTACGCGGGGAGAAAATTTCCGCGATAACAGAAAACGGACGGAATCCGCAAAATGTACCGTTTGAAACAGAATTGCAACTTTCAGACGGAAACATCATTTTGTGCATCAAAATCGCCCAAATTCCCCTGTATTTTGTCTGGCAAGGCTGTATTTATTTCTAATAAACACAACAACGATTGCAACGATGAACAAGCATTAATTAGAAAACAAAACCACTGAGAAAATGTCACGTCTGTGCTGAACTCCGCTCCGGCCACGCCCCCCTATTCAACACAGACGATTGCAACGATGAACAAGCATTAATTAGAAAACAAAACCACTGAGAAAATGTCACGTCTGTGCTGAACTCCGCTCCGGCCACGCCCCCCTATTCAACAGACAGCTGGATATTAAATGTCTGGAGGGGTACGGGACTGTAAAAAGTTTGGGAACCACTGCTGTATACTATGTCTATGTTCCGCCCCATGTGTGTCTTGCAGCCACGCTACCGACACCGTCACTGTCGCACTGCTGTCGTAAACATTAGGGTGACCGGACGTCCGCTTTGCCCGGATATGTCCTGTTTTTGAGACCTAAAAAATGCGTCCGGCAGGGATTCCAAAATCGTCCGGGACAAAGTAGTTATTACGCCATCCCCACCACCTTCTCTCTTCAAACAGCACCAGTGTTGCCAGGTATGATAATTATCCTCCAAATACGATCATTTTGAGCCTTTGGTACGATATTTCGACATTTCCAATCTGGCAACACTGAGCACCGTGCCGTCTCCACTATTCCTTTGTTTACAACAGCACCTGGCGCCCGGCATCTGCAGCCATGCCGAAACGTAAATGTAAATTCACGGACAAACTAAAAGAAAAATACCCATGTTGTCGCCTCGGCCGTGATGCATGGGAAGCTGAGTGCATGACATGCAGAGCAGGCACTTACGTGTCAGTGGCAAATAAAGGTGCCAGCGATCTGGAAGCTCACGTGAATTCTGCAAAACATAAAACTGCAGCAAGTGGAGAGAGCTCATCGAGTAAAGTGGCAGAGTATTTTGTGATTAAAACAGACACTGCTACTATGGATGCAGCAAGGGGAGTGAAGTGTGAAGTGACAGAGTATTATGTGAGTGAAACAGACACTACTACTATGGATGCAGCAAGGGGAGTGAAGTGTGAAGTGACAGAGTATTTTGTGAGTGAAACAGAAACTACTACTATGGCTGCAGCAAGGGGAGAGAGCTCATCGAGTGAAGTGGCAGATTATTTTGTGAGTAAAACGGACACTACTACGGCTGCAGAGGGTACCCTTGCTTTTCATTCAATAACGCATCACAACAGCTACAGATCAATGGACTGCACATCTGGTTTACTGAGAAAGGTTTTCACAGATTCGGTGACGGCTCAAAGTGCTCACACTAAGACAGAAGCAATTGTTAATGCCGTGATAGCCCCACATTCTGTTGAAGTTGCTCTGGAAGCACTTGAAGAAATTCCATACTGTGGCGTGTCTACTGATGGCAGCAATCGTGGAGCTGTGAAAATATTCCCTCTGCTCATTCAGTATTTTGATTGGAAGAATGGTGGTCTGCAAAGTAAATTACTGGAAATGAAAAGCACCCCAAATGAATCAGCTGACACTATTACACAATACATCAAAGAAACACTGGAAAAGAAAGGGATAGTTTCGAAATGTATTGCATTTACAGGTGACAACTGCAATACAAACGTTGGGGGAATCCGGCGTCATGAGGAAGGGAGGAATGTTTTTGCAAACTTAAAAAAGTCCTTACAGAAAAAGTCTCTTATTGGCGTGGGCAGTCCAGCACACATACTGAACAATTGTGTTCACCAAGGAGCAGACACACTGGATGTTGACATTGAGAACATCATCTTCAAAATGTATCAACACTTCCACATCCACACTGTGTGCACAGAGAGTCTGAAGGAGTACTGTGAGTTTGCTGATGTTGAATACAGATCTCTCCTCTCTCACAGCAAGACACGATGGCTGTCAATATTCCCAGGAATTGAGAGATTGCTACAGATGTATCCAGCTTTGAAAGCTTTCTTTTTGTCACAGGAAAATCCACCCATGCTGATCAGGAAGTTTTTTGAAGATGAGTTCAGTGAGATTTACCTCTGCCAAATGCTTTCACTCAGGTGTGTATTTCAGTCGCACATTCGGGAGATGGAGAGGGAGAACAATTCAGTTGTGGAAGTAAAGAAGATTCTAGACAAGGTCCACACCATGCTTCATGAACGCAAGATAAACAACTTCATGCCTCTTAAAGTCAAGGGTATGCTGGCACAAAAGCAGAAGGATGGATTTGGTCAAAGGTGTGACCATTTCAGTGCTGAAGTACAGGGCCTGTATAGTGTGTGTCTTGGTTATCTGGAGAGATGGATGGCGCCCATGGAGGAGTTCTCCACTTTCATGTGGATGGATCTGAGTGAGATGCCTCACTGGAATGATGTAGAGGGCTGTATCAGGCACCTAGCTGAAAAGGGGGTGGAAATTGATGATGTAAAGTGCTTTGATCAGGTCACCAATCTAAAGAAATTCATTGAGAAGAGTAACAGTGATGGAGATTTCAGTGATCTACAAGCTCACCAGAGGTGGACCAAATTCTTTGAAAGATCCAAAAGTGATGATTTTCATTCAGAGCTGCTTAAGATGGCACAGTTTATTTTTGCCATACCTGCTAACAATGCAAATGTCGAGCGAATGTTTTCACTGATGCAAGCCCAATGGACCAAGGAGAGGAATTGCTTGTCTGTTGATTCACTGAAGGGGATTATGTGCACCCAGTACAATTTCAAACACATGACCTGCAAGGACTTTCATGCCTACTTGATGAGTAATCGTCGACTGTTGGAAAAGATTAAATCTTCAGAAAAATATGCCCAACCACAAAAGAAGGACTGAAAAGTGTCTTTTCTTATTTTAATATGTGGCCATATAAAGAAAATGTATTTTTTTTTTTTATCATTATTGCTTTAGTATATGGACAAACATTGAAAAGGCACACATTAAAGACATTCAAGAACCACTGAAAGCCACAGAAGCACTGGACTAAATGGCACAGAAAGATTTTCACAACATTTTTACATTTCTACTGTTTTAATCTTACTATTTAAAGATTCAGTGGAAAAGTTCAGTTTAAGTAGGCCTATACTGGCTAGTGGCCACTATTGCTTAGGCCAATAGCCTATTGAGGCAGTATTGTTTCTGCAACTTTGTGTTCTTAAGGGTCAATAAATAAATGATCATACTGTATAGCCTATGTCTGTGGACACATTTCATTTGTGCCATTTGTGTGCATTCACATGGTCACGGTGCCGCATGCTTCTGATGCTCCGCATTCACTGAAGCAGCTACACCCCGTTCCATGCCCGCTGCTTGTTGCTCGGACAGTTCTGATGATCTCCAGTGTTCAAGAAGATCGTCCAGGCTAGTGTCAGGCTGCCTGAGCACTCATCTACCTAGCCTTGATGAAGTGCAGCTTTGAATCAGCTGCACTTTGAGTTTCAGTCAATCAGTGTAGGTACAATGGGTAACAGCCATTGATTAATAATTAAATGAATAACTACAACCAAAGTTACCTTATTAATAGTGAGTAAAGGTTAAAAGTCTTAGGAGTTCTGAATAGAAGAGGTTGGCAGCATCCATTATTGTGCAACATTAAATAGACCAGCGTATATAATCAAAGCATTTATTCACAAAATGATCAGAAATAAAACACATGATATGTAACTAATGGGTAAAGGGGACTGTGTGTGTGTGTGAAAGAGAGGGTGTGTGTGTGTGCGCGCAAGCTTTTGCGCTGGGTGCGCACCAGAAAGAATGTATGCGTGTGTTCCTTTGATCGGTCCCCGTAGTCCCACGTGCATGTGTGTACACATTAGTGAACATACGTGTGTGTGTGTGTGTGTGTGTGTGTGTGTGTGTGTGTGTGTGTACGTCAAGGCCAATGTATGTGTAATCTCTGTGATTACGATGCCAAGTTAGAAGAGGGAAATGGTTAGTAATGCATGCAAGACCCTATGTCTCTGGGAAGCATTACTAACAATAACCATTGTATGGTGTGACGAAGCCAACTACCAAATAATAATGAAAAGATGTCCCAAGAGTCACGTTCAGTGAACAAAACAAATCAAATACATGTACTTGATGGCTTAGGTAAAACAGTCTTATGCTTAGCCAGGTAGTGAGTACGCTAGGGTAGTTACCAAGTGTACAAACATCAGCAAACACACAATTATTTGCAGCATGCATAATCTAGTGCACTGCTTTTCTAAATAACTATAATATATGTAAACGGAAAAGCAAGAAAAAGCTGGAGAGGGAGCTCAGAAAACTTCTCATAAAGGAACTCAGGAGAGTTGACCTGGGGATGGTACTAAAGGAACCAGAAGTGTCTACTGGGGCCACCAAGGTCCCTATGGCAATGGAAGTGAACCCAGGGGTAAAGAGCAACGGCAATGACACTGAGAAGGGAAAGAAAGACGGCAAAGATGGACGTCTGGATGATTTGTTAGATCAGAAAACAGAGCATGCCAGAACAGACCAGCAGACCACTGAAGTCCAGGCCCTGCTGAATGACCTTCCAGTTGAGGTGGATACTTCTGCAGGTGAGTATAAACCCTAGGCATATATTCCCATATTTGGAGGCCATTTTCTAGTATTATCTGAATAATCCTCCATGAAAATCTGTGCTGTAGATCAGAAAACAGAGCAGGAAAGTTTACCAGACAAGGCCCTGCTGAATGACCTTCGGGATGAGGTAAAAACTTCTGCAAGTGAGTATAAGCTCAAAACAGATACTCCCACATTTGAATGTTTTCCAGTACGCATACTCCTATATTTGACCAATCCCATATTGATCCCTCTTTCATATGTTGACCTTTAGATCCAACAAGAAAGCAGGAAGGAGATAAAGAGGAGGTTACCACTGAGGTCACGGCAGTGCTGAACGATATTTTGGGCCAGAGTGTATAATGACAAAGGATGTATACATTTCATTGAGCGTTCCAGTATTGCTTGTAATAAAATACCATGCTTATTTAACGCTATAGATCTGGAAAGAGAGAAGGATAAGGAAGTCATAGAGGCTGTGCTTAAAAGTATTCGTCATCAGATTGATAATTTTTCAAGTGAGTATAAGCAGAGCTCATTTCAGCGGTGCCATCTCTTACTGCTGTTGACAAACCACTTTCATAAATCTTTGTTCTTACTTGAGTACAAATTAAGGGTACATGTCAAATGACAATATTACATCCAAAAAGATAAAGCTGCGGTTCAGAATACAAATAGTGAACGTGTGACAGTGAGTTCCCAAAGCACCACTAGAAAGGAGGTGGAGAAAAAGAACAAACAAGTGGCTTCGGATGTGGCAGTAGCAGCAGAGAAAACCAACCAGAAGGACTGGTTTGTTGTTTTCCAGTATTGTTTGGCCGAACACATACTCCTAGATGTAACCAATCCCATATTGTCCCTCTTTCATATGTTGACCTTTAGATCCAACAAGAACGCAGGAAGGACGTAATGAGGAGGTTACCACTGAGGTCACGGCAGTGCTGAACGATATTTTGGACCAGATGGACTACAGGACTCATAGTGGGTATAATGGCAAAGGATGTATACATTTCATTGAGCGTTCCAGTATTGCTTGTAATAAAATACCATGCTTATTTAACGCTATAGATCTGGAAAGAGAGGTGGACTACAGGACTGAAAGTGAGCATCAGGCCAAAAAATATGAAAATATTTTAACAAGCTTGCCAGTAGTGCTTGCAATGAACCACCTTGCTGACTTCATACTACAGATCTGGAAACAGAGCAGGACAAAGAGAAGGAAATAGAGCAGGACATAAAGGCTGTGCTTAACAGCATTCTTGTTCAGGTCGATGCTACTTCAAGTATATATGTGGATGTGGCTGTGCCATCCCTTACTGATGCTGATGAACCACTTTCATACTTCAACATAAAAGATCTGTGCATTTCCAATAATAACATTACCAATAGATCTGGAAAGAGAGAAGGATAAGGAAGCCATAAAGGCTGTGCTTAAAAGTATTCATCATCAGATTGGTGCTTTTTCAGGTGAGTATGAGCAGAGCTCATTTCAGCTGTGCCATCCCTTACAGCTGTTGACAAAGCACTTTCATAAATCCCTATGTTCATACTTGAGTACAAAATAAGTGTACATTTTCATTGGCAATATTGCATTCAAACAGAGCAAGCAACGGCCCAGAATACAAATAGTGAACGTGTGACAGTGAGTTCCCAAAGCACCACTAGAAAGGAGGTGGAGAAAAAGAACAAAAAAGTGGCTTTGTGGCAGTAGCAGCAGAGAAAACCAACCAGAAGAAACAGGAACCCTCACAGGGTAAGTAGAGGACGTGATGTCACTCATTTGCAGATATGTTTTGCTTCTTTTGCTTTTAGATTGCTTGTAATAAAATACCATGCTTGTTTGAAACTATAGATCTGGAAAGAGAGAAGGACAGAGAGAAAGATAGTGATTCACAGTATTTGTCATCAGATTGATGCTTTTTCAAGTGAGTATGAGCAGAGCATTTCAGGAAAGGAAAATCTCATATACAGAGAAGTAGGTTCAAGTGGCTTTGAATGTGGCAGTAGCAGCAGAGAAAACCAACCAGAAGGACCAGGAACCTTCAAAGGGTAAGGAGAGGACATGGTGCCACTCATTTGCAGATATGTCATGAAGAAAAATCTCATATACAGAGAAGTAGGTTCAGAGAAATACTGTCGTTTTACACCACAATTTCTATTATGAAAAGATACAGGGCACAGCAGAGAATTAAAAACAAAGACCAGGAGAGGAAAAAGAGGCAGGGGAAAGAAAAGGACGGGGAGAGGTCAAAATGGTTGATCAAGTGACAACAACGCATCAACACAGCAGAGTAGTTAGAGAGTGGAAAACAGGCCTACCCATCCATACAGCAGAGGGGAAGGAAAGACAAAGACAGCAGAAGACAGGCCTGCCTATGGCCAGAGAAGAAGTAGACAGGAACAGACTGTCTATCACTACAGCCAAAGCAAAAAACAGAGGGTGGAACACAGGCCTGCCTATCAGCAGAGCAGACACAACAGACAGAGAGAGAGATAGTGGACAACATGCCTGCCTATCAGAACAGCAGAAGCAATAGAGATGGAGAGAAAAGAATACAGACCTGCCTATCAGAACACCCGAGGCAATAGAGATGGAGAGATAATAGAATACAGACCTGCCTATCAGAACAGCAGAGGCTATAGAGACGGAGAGAGAGCTAACTATACATGAACTTACATTATCCATAACTGATTTGCTGGCTTTCTATTGTACAAAGTTGCATCAAGCATAACTCAATGATACACACACTTCCTTCTGAATGTAAATGTGCAATTCAAATATCACTGTTTTAGTCTTGAGTAGGAATGTTCACAGTCGGTCAAACCGATTCAGTGGTGCATTTAGTGCAAGCAGTCTTGATGATAGCACAGTAAAATGCATTCATTGGTGTGTTATATAAGCAGTTTGGAAAGGTCATTCAAATACATTCATTGGTATACGACTCAAAATAAACAGTTTTGAAGACGCAACAGTCATTTTCAGACATTCAACTAGTCTTATCAATTTACTCAGTGTAAACAGTGTTAAGGATGGGTAGAGTGACTCATAGTCGTTGAGGTATGATGGGCGCTGCCGATTCCCTCTGGAAGGATACCGTGGGTCCTTTGGTGTGTCTGAGTTAATCTTCATGTTTGCTTTTGCATGGTCTCGCTCTCTGATCTTGATATTCATTTTGCTTTCAATAGTTGAGGGGAGTATTGAGAATCTTCTAGATTTTGCACTGGAACATCAGTTCTGCAGGTGATGATTCGGTGGTGCTGTGTGGTGTAGACCAATACTCACAGGGAAACGTGTTGATGCTGTTTCCAAGGGGATGCTCTCTGTCTTTGCTACGTGGATGGCTTTTCCTAGCTTGCACATGAAGTGTTCTTCTGCTGCATTTGCTTGGGCCCAGAGGGTTGTTTTTTTCCGGTGATAGAAACCTAGATGGTCAGCTAGAAACCTAGATGGATAAGGTCAGCTCACTACTAATCTGTTTGTATTTCTTCAGTGCATCAGCATGTGTCGTCTGTGGTGTTGCTCCATGTATTGTCTCCGATGTGGGTACTGACCTTCTACAGGATTGGGTCTTTGAGTGTTTCCTCTTGTATCTATGCTAGAGTCATTGCTTTGGGTGTGGCGTGTTGTGCCACAAAGTAAACATACTCCTCTACTATCTTCACCAGTCTTGTGTTTTCACTTGTCTGCGTCAGATCTGGGTGACGAGATAAGTAGCCGGTTAGGTTTTCAGCTCCCTTCCTGTACTCAGTCCCCATCTCTCGATCTTAGCGTGTGGTTTTGAACAGGGGTTGTTCCAGATCGCCTTGAGTGCTTTGCGGTCTGTAATGAGAGTGAAAGAGTTGCCGTAGAGGCGGAAGTGGAAGTGTTCACAACTACACACAATGACCAGTGCTTATTGTTCGGTTTGTGAGTAACTTCTTTCTACATCACTAAGTGCACGATTGGTGTATGCTATGGTGCACATCTCCCCTTCTTTGTTCTTTTGGTAGAGAATGGCAAACTGGGCTGGCACCCATCACAAGGTCTGTCTCTTTTTACCTGGGTCGAAGTATCACATGACTGTGTTGCTGGTCAGGTTATCTTTAAGTGCCTGTAGCGCATTGGCTTGTTCTGGCCCCCAGTGCCATACTGTGTTCTTCCTGGTTAGCTCTTTCATAAAGTGGGCGCAGTAATTGGCCATCCCAAGCAAGCTCCGGAAGCCTCTGGAACACTTACGCTGCAGAGGATATCCCAAAGTTTAAACACTTGTAAAGCCTCAAACCCAAGTACAAGGTGAAAGATGTACCTGCTTTCAGGCTGTAGCTCCAGCTGGTGATATCCAAACGTCAGGTTGAGTTTGGAGAATACTGTGGTTAGTTCATGTATGACATCATCCATAGTGTGGGTGATGTGGCATTCCCATTGGATGGCGGTGTTAGATTGTTGCATGTCAACGCAAATCCTGACCTTATCTGGATATTTTGGCTTTGGAGGGGTCACGATGGGGGAGACCTATGGCGTGGGGCCTGTCGCCATCTCAATTATGTCATCGCCCTCTAGCCTCTTCAGCGACTTTTTGTCGGATGTGAAATGGAACTCGCCTGTGAGGCAAACAGATGGGGTGGATGTCTGTGTTAATGTGAAGTTTGACTTGAACGTTTTTTTTTCTTGCCCATGCCGTGGAACAGGTCTGGGTGACTGTCTACTAACTCATCCGCTGACATTTGTTTACTTGAAGAGGACACACAGTTGATCATGTGACCCAGCTCCTTAGCGGTCTTGTAGCCTAGCAGAGAGCAGCCATCACCCTTCATCACATAGAAGTTGCTTGTAGTCATCTCCTTTTTCATCTCTGTGTTGCATGTGAATGCTCCTGCTATTGGTAAGGGGTTGGCGAAGCCATACGGTCACATTTTCATGTTGGCTGGAATGAGCTGATGGCTTGGTCTTAGTGTACTGAGGACAGGTAATAATGAACACAGCCCCAGAATCGATCACAGCTGATATCTTGACACCACTACTCTAATTCATACCTGTGGCTGTATAGCATTGTTGTTGCTACTGGAGCCTTGTGTGTTGTCTTTACCTGTCGTGCTGGTGATGTTGTACACTTTCTTGTGAGCTTTGCGTTGTTTACCAGTGTCTCTAGATTTTAGTTCATCGTCCTTTCCAGGCTACTTTTGGCTTCTGCACTGCCTCGTTTCACCTGGCTGTTGCACTGCTTTTTTAAATATGTATACTAGGTACTCAACGGTCTTTTTAGGTTAAAAGTATGTTCGTAACTTCTGCTTATGTGCTTAACGTCCGCATGTGTGTCTGCCTCTGCTGCTAGCGTGTCATAAATGTCATGCACGAGCTCCCCTGCTGTGCGCCTGCGTTGTTCCTGTTTGTCCCACAAGGCTTTCCGTACAGTGACGTATTTTGATTATGCTTTAGGGAAAATGGCCACCGCCACAGGCAATAGTAAAGGCAACGCTCTATCAAAAGCGGACTATCTGAAACGTTATTTGTCAGGAAATGGAGATTCCAAGAAATCTAAAGAAAAGAGGATCAAAAAGAAAAGAACTCAACAGCTTGGAACAGGGTGCGGAAAAGACAAACACATTCAGTTGGCGTTGCTTGTTTCACTAGCAACTGTTATCGAAAGCATTAGCATTCATGCTATTCTTTTAGTTAGCTGCGTTTGCAGTCTCGCTGAGTTATCGTTCTTACTTACTGATTGTTATTCTACAGCAAGTCTTAAGTTATTATATTTTAGTTGTTGTATAGCAGCAGCAAAATGTACTGATTACCTGGCATGTCTGTAGGATGAAAATTGTGGATGACGATGTAGACTGGAGGCAGTTGGTTGACGACAATGAGGAAAAGGAGAACGATGAAGAAGACGAAGCCCCTGTGGTAATTATATCGTAGTTGATTACACCTCCACTTTACTTTCTGTAAAGTTGTGTTCCGTTCGTGGGTGGAAAGGGTTATGTTCACTGAGTAGCGGCATAGTTTGCTAGTATAACATTGATTCACTTGTAGCTACGCGTCAGTAGGTCGATATTGGAAATATCTTGCATTTTGTTTTTGTTAGTTTTTTGTTGTCCCCCACAAATTGCTGAAACATTTCTCTTAGGTTGCTGAATTCATAGATGAGCGTCCAGAAGAAGTTAAGCAACTAGAATGTTTCAGGGCGAGCAGCAAATGGAGAGTGATGGGAGATGATTCGGGTGAGACAGATGCAGGTGAGACAGATGCAGGCTGTGCCCTACTGTAAAGTAATACTGATGAATGTCAAGCAGTTTCTACTATTTGCACAACTGTGAAGCTATCTTTATATATCTCACATCTTTTAGCTCCGTTTGACCAGTCTCAGGAAAGTCAAGACTCAGTAACCAGGTACTTTGAATTTAACAAAATTCCTGAACTTGTTAGTTATGTTTTCGTTGTTGGCGGGAGTTGCTTACTTGATTGTCACTGACATTTTTCACAGTTTCGAAACAGCCAAAAAGCAAGCAGGCTCAGGGAATCGTCCACTACGACATGATTCTCCTGAAGACTCCATACTGAGAAGAGAACGTCATGACTCTCCAGAACTCTCACCACGTAGACAGGCACGCAATGATTCCCCAGACCTGTCGCCACAGAGAAAAAGTCGCCATGACTCCCCAGATCTTTTACCACAGCGAAGAGCACGCCATGATTCACCAGACGTTTCACCACCAAGATCAAATGTCAGACGGCATGACTCTTCCTCACCTTCACCTTCAAGGAAGAGTTCAAAGAATCCCTCCTCTAGGAGTACTAACAGAAACAGCAAAGGTGCATATGTTTGTTCAAATATATTTTATTGCTTTTGCATTGCACAAAGTTAAAATATGTCAAATTGAAATAGTTTTGTGAATTGTCCCAGATGGCAAGCATATATTGGTCCACCGGTGGATTTTTGATTAGAAGTATAAAGTATAAAAAAAAATTAAAAGCACGTGTCCAAAGGGTGGCCCATTTGTCTGTAACTCACCAGTGGACCTCCTGAAAACCGATGAGCAAAGGCTCAAAAGCAAAAGGCCAGCAGACCGCCCACTCTGCCCTCAGTGGGGTGACTGTGATCCACTGACCTTTCGCTCTCTGCCTTGTGGATAGCTGTAGGGCCTTTAGCCACTTGATGGTTATGGAATATCCACCTATGCAGAAATTACTTTGCTTTGAATCACACTGGTGGCTTTCACTGACATGCGTGACTATTTTAGGCTAATTTAGTTTCAAACCTGTTTTGCTTGTTGACAGACTCAAAGACATCCAAAGGCACCACTAGAGATCAGCAGAAGGGACATCCCTCAGACCCTGATCTATCACCCCCCCGCAGAAAGGGACCGAAAGGCAGGGGCTCAGACTCTGATCTTTCACCTCCGCGAAAGAAGAGGCAAGGTGGCAGGGGATCCGACTCTGACCTGTCCCCTCCGAGGAGACGGGCCCGTGGTGGAGGAGGTTCTGACCCGGACCTCTCCCCTCCTCGCCGCCCCGGCTCACAGGTACGGTCCAATCATAGGCCAGCTCTTCACAAAAAATGACCAGTATTGTGAACAAAGTGTAATAAGTTGAATAAGATTGCAGAAGATTTTGAATAGTGTGGATGTCGTTTAATTTACCTGTTTATGGCATGTAGGCTCCACGGATGCTGTCTGGGGGAGCTGCAGGTCTTGTGTCCGTGGACATTCTTAGGAAGGAGCAGGAAGAGAATCGACGGAAGGAAAAGCACAACAAACCTCTTGAAGGTCCCAGTTTTTAACATTTGCCTTCATGTCATCGGTCACGTCTGTATTTTTGGGAGTCACATATGTATTCTTCATTGTTCCTTATTCAGAGGAGTCCCGTAATGCGCAGACTGTGTTCCGAGACAAGACGGGGAGAAAGCGTGACCTCGATGCTGAGCGGCAGGAGAAGAGCAGGCAGGATGGCGAGAAGGCGGAGAAAGATGAGAAATATGCTCAGTGGGGAAGAGGGTGAGTCTGCATTCTAGTCTCTCGGATAGGATTATTGTGTTGGCTTGTGTTGGCTTAAGTGGCCATTCATAAAGAACCTATGCAACTGACATTTCCTCACACCAGAGAGTTCCTCAATGTTTTTTTAAGAACAATGTAGTGCATTATTATGTTGCTGTAGTTTAAGCCAATACTGGAAGTCACTCTGTCATCATGGCATGTTGTCACTGGGGTATGAAGGGGAAGGCTTCAAAAGGAGGCCGTGGCAGAATTCTGAGGGCCTTATAAGAAAAGAACAAATGTACAAATGTGAGCTTCAGTGATGTTTCATGGTCCACACTAATCTATTTCATAGGTTGGCTCAAGGCCAGATGCAGCAGCAGAATACGGAGGATGCCTTCACGGAGTCCCAGAAGCCCCTGGCCCGTCACATTGATGATAAGGATCTGGACCAAATGCTGAGGGAGAAGGAGAGAGATGGGGACCCCATGGCTGCCCTAATGCGCAAGAAAAAAGCCAAGGACTCCAGACTGAAAGGCATTAAAGGTCTGTTACACTTAGTCTCACTTGGCTTATTTCACAAGTGATGTGGCCTAATCTGAAGGGCTTCACTTGTTGTACTTCATAGGGCTGCAGTGGGATAGGAATTTCTTTACTGCGGTATTCGAAGAACGTCTGCCTAAACATTTTCACTGTGGTAGAAATATCAATTGGGCAGTTCACCATTTACTGTCGTTGCCATAGGTACTATACAGACTTCAGACTACTGAGTACTATTCAGACTATTATTCAGACTTCAGACACACTATGGTAAGCGCAGAGTAATGACTGAGCCAAACACAAACATCAACATCACTTGGTGCGTTTGGAGGCGGACCCGGCATGTTTGGCCGGAAATGGAAATGCAAATTGGCTCGGTATACAAAACTGCTACTTATAGTTCCATGTGACTTATTGCATTTATTTGAATGCGATATTTACATATTTTGTATTTTCAAAGCGATTAATGGTCAGTCGACCGAAAGGTTACACAAATACTCTCAACATGTGATGTATGCTATTTGTATATTTGTGAAACTGGGGGCCACCAACACCTACAACACTTTGCCTGTACCTTGTGTTTTTCAGAGAAACCACGCTACAGAGGACCACCCCCGCCTCCAAACCGGTTTAACCTTATACCCGGCTACCGCTGGGATGGGGTCGACAGGTATAGGCAGTGCCTTTGCAAACGTGTATATTTGCACACTAAAACTATATACAGACTATGTGAAGTACTGTGTGTGGAGCTAATTGTTATTCTCCCTTGAAGGTCCAACGGTTTTGAGCAGAAGCGCTACACCAGAATTTCTGATAAAAAAGCAGTGCAAGACATGGCTTACAAATGGAGTGTGGAGGACATGTAGACGTCTGCCAAGGACCACGGTGGCCCCTCGCCACCACCTTAATGCTAAACTGAACATCATGCTGCTGGATTGTGTCAATCAGTCCTCCAGCCTTTGCACTGATCTTTGGCTGTTTTGTTTTTTGCTTTTTGCCAGAGTGAACTCTCAGATGGTCTCATAGATGACAGCAGTGATGCTGTTATAATCCCATATGTCAACTTTATTTCCTTTTCACAGTAATTAAATGTTGTACATTTTATAAATCTGGCTTTAGATGTCATCATTTTGCGGTTAGCCATTATTTGCCAGGAACAAGAAGAGAAGGGAAAATTTTTGGGCAAGTCTTAATCATGTGAATTGACTTGATTGTGAAAATATGTTATAGTATACAGAGAGAGGGCCCAAATATAATTGACAGCAACGAGCAAAGTCCAATGCTCATGAACTAATGGTATCATGGGGTGTGTGGAAGCATTGTGCCGACCCACCCATGTTTGCGTTTAGGGGTTTTGCCTGTGGTATTAAATGAACAAAATTATTGACAATTATTTATTTATTTTTTACCCCAGAGTGTTTATTGCTGTTATTAGTGATGATTTATCATGTTAATTCTAGCCAACTTAAGTATCCCTAACAATAGCTTTAAAACTCAGCACACACTTAACTGAACACACTTAATCTATGCAGATAGTGTGTGTGTGCTGTTAGATAACCACACTTGTTTTACCTGTCCAAACATTCCTTCTTGTCCTGTTGAGACTTCAGATGTGAGAAGAAGCGAGAATGGCGCAAGCTTACAATTTACTTACAGTTAAACTGTCAGCATGACTGTGAACATTTCAAAATGACATGAACTAACTAGCGCATTTAGCAAAGCCCTGTCTTATTTCCACAGGTTTCGTAAGGTTTATCTAAATAAGACTAACTAGCCGGTTCAACGTCCGTTTGAAATGGCAATTTTGTATGAAGATGGAATCCTCTCTGCTACCTCAAATACAGTGACATGGATTTAGATTCATAATTCTTTTGATATCCAGAGAAATTAAGACGTTTTCTTGTAATTTAATGTAAAGTATTGTCACATGCTGCAGGAGCGTGAATTCATGTTTTTGTACATATCAGTCATCATTCAATTCTTATAGGATCATAATATTAAACTACAATATGACATCTTTATTACACTCATTTCAGCTCAGCTCATTCTTGTAATAATTCACAAATGGTCCTTTTTCTTAATCTTCATATCCATATATGTTGTAACTGAGCCTGTTTGTGGAATATTCTCTGTTGTCTTGGGCATGGGACTCAAGACCTGGGAAAAAAACTAAAATCAAGCACACAGGATGACCACCAAAATGTTCACAATAAAAGAGAGACAATGTTGTACAACATGGTAACTTGAGAGATACAAAGTTATTCAACGAATACACAGAAAAAGAACACAGAACACAGAAAATGTTGGTGTTCTAACCCCCAACAGTGTTGTTCAGCAGTACCTTGTTTCCACCAGAGGATGGCGTGTCACGTCTCCGTGTGTACTCCTGCTGTGGTCTGGTGTCCCCAGTGATGGCCCAACAAGGGTACGTTTCCTTTTGGACTGTTAGGAACTCACACCTTAGGAATTCAAAAACAAAGTCAGACCAGACAAAATGCATGTGCAAAATGGTTTGTAACTCCTGTGTTATTTTTTTTCTTTTCCATTTCACCTTATCAAATCTGCTGCATTTTGGTTTTGTACATTTCTGAACATCAATATTTATGGTTGTATTTAATCAACAAATATGAACTGGAAAGATCACTGCTATCCCAAGCTGACGGTAACAAATTGTTTGAATCTGCAATAAATCCATTGTGTCAGAATGCTCCTTGACTAAGTAGTTTAATTCTAAAGGCCTGTCAGTCTTGAGTTGTGTTTCTTCAGACATATGGTGGTTCTTGCCTGAGAGAGGGGTTAAAGCCAAGGTTATCAGGTAGTGGGACAGCTGGGGTTGACTTTCGATGGGTGCGCAGGGGTGGTGGAAAGTTCCGTTGATAAAGGGTAACAAGTGCTCTCTCGTTTGTCATGTTTCTCTTCTCCCATGTTGGTGTTTTCTGCCTTAGAGGTGAATATGGCTGGAAGTCTTCAACACGGAAGTCCTCGCGGTGAGTTGTCATGAAGCTATGCTCACCTGCAAGTACAGGTTTTGTTGAGGCCCTGTTGAACATCATCAAACAGAACGATGATTTGTTCCGTTTTTGTTTTGTTTTTTTGTTTGTCTGTTGGTAGATAAATGATGATTTGTTCCGTTTTTTATTTTGTTTTTTGTTGGTAGATAAATTACCTTCAAGCTGTATGCTGGACGGAAGCATGGTCTTTTTCTCTGTCCTTTGCTGCCTCTCTGCTTCAGGTCTCGGACGGAAAGCTCTCTCATTGGTCGTCTCCATCTTCTCCTTCTTGCCAGGATAGAGCAGCAGACCTTAACAAAGATGGTATGGAGACAGCCATGCATAGCTTCACGGGTTGTAGAAGGGAATCAGGTCACGATAATAACCTGTTGCCTTTAATTACTTTCATGCTTATTTTACACTATATTTACAAGTTATTTGTCCTGATTTGAGACTCCCTTGGAGCTAACACTTCGAGCTCACATTCATTGAGTCCCCATCATAGTTATTGTTTATATGAATAAGTAAGCTGTGAACTAATGCTTTTTTCCCCTTTGATAACCGCAGATTTACCAGTAGACCTACATTTTTCACAGGACACATTTAATTAGTTAATTTTGGGGCTGGACCCGTCCCTGTGTGAACTGATTATGCATCAAAGTATGACATATCTTCAATAACCATTTTAGTAGCAAATAACAATGTGTTGGACATTATGAGTGCATTGAGGATTATAGTATTTGCCTTGACAACTAGAGTGTGGTTTTACTTTTAGGATCTTACCAGCCACAGCAGGACGTTCTCCATAGCAAATTGTTGAGTCCTGGGCATTTTGATACTGAAAACAGTTGATACATGTCAGCAATTTGTTGCTGATGAAATAAAAATAGGACTACTGGTAGACTTTGTCTTGTTACAAAATGTCTTATGGTTAAGACAACAGACATTTATAACATAGTTCATAATATTCATAATATACAAACAATGCCAAACAATTTATTCTCTTAAAATAATTCAAGGTAGTTTATTTCTGGTGCCCAATTATTTTCATGCGACGTTCCAGAATGACCAAGTTGTCATGAGTTTTATGTTGATTATAGTAAATGTATGCTATTTTACACAATGGTATTTGACTATAGAAAACTCTGTGGTTACATCAAATGTACAGATACTCACCCAAGTCATTGACACCAGAAGCAGACAGACAGTTCACCTCAGATTTGCCTATTAAACAGTCTGAATGGACATAGCTGCCTTGTTTTACTTCAGTAGTCTAACTTTATCCATGGCGAAATTTAGTTGTGTCAGTTGCCATAGTCTCCCGCCCTCCCGGAGGGTTGCTAAGTAAAGTGGCAGAACAATGGGTTTTGTTGTGATTTACCTCCTTGTATGAAATGCGCCGTACAAATAAAGTTTGATTTGATTTGATTTGATTACACAAATGCAATGCTTAAGGTACAGTGTGTTGGATTTAAGGGGATCTGTTAGCAGACGTTTTATATAGTATTCATAATGCTTTCATTAGTGTATAATCAATCACCTGTTATAATGAATCAATGTGTTTTCGTCAGTTTAAAATGATCCCTTCATATCTACATAGAGAGCAGCTCCGTTTCCACGGAGTCCACCATGTTGCACCGCCATGTTTTTACTGTAGCCCAGCTATAGTGACGGACAAACCATGAATTCGGCTCTAAAGAGGGACTTTTTTTTTTTTTATGGCAACTGATGGCCTCCGTAGGTTATCTTAAACACATGGAAAGAGAAGGGTGACGGAGGGGTATTCAGTTGGTTGCATTCTGCATCCTTGCCACTAGATGGCACTTAATCTTACACAATGCACCATTAAACCATGTATGAGCTTGTGTGGGGCATTCTCACACATAAATGAACATTTGTTGTGGAAAAAGGGTGTAAGCCATTTTTGGTATACACACATACTATAGCATCACATCTGAAATACTTCTAGAAAGGTTTGCCCAGGACAAACATATAGCTAAACAATAATAATAAGTCCTAGTTTCATATGTACCTAGTTCTGTAACTGTGGACAAACACTGTGGGTTAATCGAGAGCAGGTGAAGATTTTATTGGAGCTGTCAATTTTGACCATTTGAGAATTATTCATACCTGTTTGAAGTAAATGTGTTCAGGGAGGTCAAATCCAAAATATTTTTTGTTCATACAAATAGAGATTTATAAGTGCTTCTGAATGATTTATTGCAAGAAGTTTAGATACAGCAAGATCTTTGTAGACATGATTAGAACAGCAGAGAGAATAGTAGTCCCATTAACATCACATCATGATTTTAAATCAAATATCCATCCCATGTGCAATGTTTTACACAGTTGTACAATCATTTTCCAACTATTTGTAAATAATCCTCAAACCTTTCACCTCATTCTACAATTCATTTTCAGGTTTGTTTCAAAGTAGCAAGTTTAGAAAATCCGAAATCCTGAAAAAGTGCTCTCAGCAGAATCCCTTCCTTCTATTTTGTAATTATCAGTGGGTTGTAAAGAGACCTCGTCACCTTCATTCAGTTCCAGAACTACAGACCCTGAGGTTACCAAAAAAGCTGTCGAGCTATCACACAAGTTCAACACAGTCTCTGCCTCCTCCGCGTCCTTCCCCTTCTCCATCTTTACAATATTCAGACAGATGTACTGAGAAGAAGTCACATGATAGGTGAAGTAGTAGACTCCTTTCATGCTGCATCTAAACACACCTTCCTCTAGTGCCAATCCAGTCTGCTGTGGGGTAAGAGGAATGTAGGTAGCCTCAAAGCGAACGGGTAGGTTACCCGGAGTTCTCCCTGGCGATTTCTTGCGTGAGAAGAAGGTCACAGTGCTACTTGTAGGACTCCCCTTCTCCCCTTTTCTCCCGTTTGGGCCATCCGGGCCTGGAACCCCTGGATCCCCCGACGTGCCTGGTCTGCCCGGGGGTCCCAGAGGACCCATATCACCCTTCTGGCCTTTCAACCAGGGGTCAATCTCCCCTGAGGTAAAACAGTTGAACAGAGGCTACCAAACTGACTTCACATGCATCTGACAAAGCAATGTTCATCACAGTCATCAGTAACTACTCGCGTGAAATAGATTGGCAATTTCATCACAGATTTCATCACCCTTTTTTGCGTTGCAAAACATTATATAAGATTAAACTCACAAAAGGGATTTTTGTTAACTTATATTATTAAATAATTATATAATTCAATTATTGTAGTCATAGTTGATAGTAATAATAATACCATGCCACAGTCTTGTTAGTGTATAGTGCTACGTACCGGGATCACCCTTCTCTCCCCTCGGTCCAGAGTTTCCAGGACTCCCGTGAGTCCCGGGGGTGCCAGGCACACCTGGATACCCCCTGTAACTACTGCATGTGTCTGCCACAGACGGAGCCACAAAATATAACAGGATGCTTGCAGTCACTGCTGCAGTCACACACAGCCTGAATGGGCAAACCTGAAAATGAGACTAAAATAAAAGTAAACACGAGTACTGTAAGAGTATAGGTGACCGATGAATTATAAGAAGCTGTCTGATGTGCTCAGAATGATTTTGCAATTTGTAATTCAATTAATTCCATAATCTGGGTGGAACAATTAATCATGTATAATTTTGACATATTGCACTCTCTGAAGAAAGGAAAATAAAGGCATTAAATAACCAGAGAAGCATATGCAGTAAGCTTGTCATCCTCTCACCATGTCTGGTCCTTCGTGGGCGGCTTTTGTTAGTGGAGATGGTCTGTTGAGAATGAAAAGCTGCAGTAGTCTTTGTTCCTCTCAAACCCAAAACCGTTACTGTGGGTTACATTTGCTTTACCAGAAGAACATGTTGCACAATTTGGGAAACGAAAAATATCTGTGTTCATCATTTCTATTTTTGAAAACGAATGGGTTGATCAAGCGATTTCCCAATGTCCTAAGTTATAAGATATTTTTCCTGGTATCTGCTATTTTCACATCCATCTTCAAGAACAGCACACATCCTGTTTCTGGTACACTGTGGGTTTTCTTCAGAGATACCATTTTTACTCTGTGTACAATTATGTTATTCTCAGTCTGCATGCACTTAAAATGCATTTTAGAAACATCACTTTATTTCCAATACTGCTGGTTTTATGACAAATGATGACATCACATCAACTTTCTCATACAATGCATGTATTCATTTGGTTTGTCAGCATATATTTGATATGTTTTACATGTTAAAACCCTTATTTGACTCTTGGCTCACTTTATTCACTTGTACGTGAGAAGAGTACAACTAGAATATGGTACATTAGTTGAAGTCTAATGATTAAGACTTATCTGCTCATTTCATAATCAAATGGGTAATTAATGCCCAAACTGAAACTGGAATATAAACAACTAATAATTTAAATATTAGTGACAACAGTTGACAAGTTGCAGTACAGTGAATATATTTTCACGTGCAAGAAAATAATCAAATAACAAATTAAATACAACAGCTCTTTTTTTTATTTAGTTTTTGCAGTCATGCAGTAACGTGTACAGACAAGCTTCTCCCCATGAGGATTTCACTTCCATGCAAATACTAAAAGATGTTTTCACATCACATGTTATAGTTGAGTCCAACTAACTCAGTGTGCGTAGACCAAGAAGCCTGAAAACACACTGTCTCCCTTCCCCCTTCTTCCCCCACTTTGCCCCGATGCATACATGCCATTGTTCACATCAGTTTCCAGCCATACCTGCTGCCCTTTCTTGACATACACAGCCAGTCCACCTGAACTGACCTGCTGGTTGTTACCGCTTACCATATGATCACAAAAGGCTGCCAAGCTTTGCCCATCAAGCCTAATGCTGGCACAAAGATTCTTACCAGATGACGATGCGTGATACACGAAATAGTAAGTGCCTGGAATGTGACAAACAAATTTGCCTGAGGCAGTGTCGTAGTGTTCGTTGATGTTGGTGATAGTCGTGATGAAGCGCACTGGAGTGCCTCTGTCAGGCGTGATATGACTGGCACGCCGCATACTGAAGGCAGACACAACATTTGCATTTTCGGACTCTCCTGGGTCCCCCGGCTGTCCAGCTGGACCGTTTCCTCCAGGGGGGCCCGGTACTCCGCTCCTACCGATCTTTCCGGGTTTCCCTTTAACGCCATCCTCGCCTTTCTGCCCCTTGCCTCCCACTTCACGCCCTGGTGCCGTCAACATTCCTGCCAAGAATGATTGCTTTATTATATGTCCCTATTGTACAGTGCAGAAGGCAAAAAGTAGAAGTAGTGCAAAGTCAGGCAAAAGGTGACTAACTACATTCATGTCAGTAATATCACCTACTTAATGTTATGTGTTTCCTCTTTTCTACAAATGCAATGCATGGACAGTCTTTGATGCTTAATGCACTACAGTATTTGCTAGTTATTCCGTGTGCTTGCCAATATGCTCTGGCTTACCTGGGTTCCCCTTCTCCCCCTTCTGCCCATCCCTGCCATCATGCCCAGGAAGCCCAGGGATGCCCGGCATACCAGGTATTCCTCCAGAGGCGCAGGGCTCCAGAGCCACCATGGGAGAGAGAAACAGCACCAGAGATACTCCAAGGAAACTACAGCCAAGCATGGTCACTATCTTAAAGAACAAAATATAACCACGATTTCACCAAAAGAATTACCAGGAATTCTTAAAGCACCCGTGGTCACATGAATTACAGTTTGAGACGCAAGCAAAGACCTAACAAAAGCAGCACACCAAGGAACTCTTCAGATTCCGTCATTTGCACGAACACACACCCGTGTGTCATATAGTCAGGGTTGGGAGGGTTACTTTAAAAATGTATTCCGATACAATTACTGATTACCTGTCAAAAATTGTATTCAGTAACCTAATCCAAGTATCACAATATTAAAGTAATGTAACTTGATTACTTTCCGTTACTTTTGGGTTACCTCAATGCCAAATGTGCAAATGAAGACAACAGAAAAGAGACATCAGTAAGATGGCTTTGACTTAAGAGTATTCTGTAAGTCAACAGCACATTGTAACTTTAGAAAAGACAATTAGGAAACCAAGTTTTAAGAATTAAACCTGCCCTCTGCTCAGTGTTTTTTAAAGACAAATCTGCTTGTCATTATGCAAATTCAGCCTACAGTGTTGGTCTTAACTGTAAATGCTTCATGAAATTTGATGTGGTCCTTGGATAACGACAGTATTTTCACCGCGGGGAGCCATAAGGTGCACTGCACTGTTATGTTCTTCCCACTTTCAGCTTTGAGGACAAAATAGTGTCGATATTTCCAGCCAGGGAAAGCATTTTTTGAACTCGAGGTCATCATATGGACTTGTAGTTTTCTCTGTTGTCTTCTTGTGACGCGTCGTAAAGTGTGCATGTGGATGATAGTATAATGTTATGCATTTTAAAATCTATATATAATCCTGTTAATAATTCCAATTTTTGCTAAAAGTATATGTAATCTAATTACGTCGGAATACAGTTACCTTTTTTCTGTATCCTAATTACGTAACGCCATTCCATGTATTCCGTTACTCCCCAGGCCTGCATGTACTGTATAACTGTTATACTCAGTTACACTCTAATCAATGCCACCTTGCCATTACACTGGACTAAACATTCAAGATAACATAATTGTGTTACCACATGGAAAAAAAGAGAAGGACAAGAAGACAAGAACTCTTCATTGGTCCACTAAACACAAATATTGAGAATGCTGTAGAAGCAGTTTAAATTGAATGTCACTGTAGAAGACACAAACATACATATGAACAACTAAACTCAGAAAATAATGCAACATGACACAGATTTGTATGACTACTAAGTATGACAAATCTTAATAAAGGACAATAAAGAACTTTAACACTTACTTTATGGCTGTGGCGATTTCCAAATGCTAACAGATGTATCAACAAGCTGATGACTATCCTCAGAAGAACTTGCTTAATAGTGAAACCACAATTTGCTGCTGTTGCAGGTTTCACTACTTCCTCAACTTCCCCGTGTTTATTATGTTGTAGCCTTGGCCAGCCTCTCACCAGACTACGCCACCCCTTGAGCTATAATAGAAGAGCAAGGGGAACTCCGTCCCAATAATGGTCCAACACAGGTTCTTTGGAAAGATATAAAAGATTAGGTTTATTATTGTTTCTCGTTAAAACAAGGTGTCACTTTGGTTGTCAAAAAATAAATACATAAATACATTAAATGGACTTCAGGGGAATGCCCCAGCCGTTGGGTAAGAATCCGGAGCCACTGACACACAGACTAACAGGGGCCTGCCTCCAATACCACACGTGAAGGAGAGCACACACTACTAGCTCATTGGCCACACCACCGCAAGCGCACCACTTGGGCACATTAAGAAAAAGGGGTTCACACTTCACTGAATTACACTGCACATCTTATCAAAGGTGAGAAACTATCTTAGAGGAAAAACTGGCCAACCTGTAATCTAGGCTAGGGCCCCAAACGATACCCAGGCTATTGCGGCAGGGGAGATGACACAGGGGAAACAGATAACAAATTAATGAAACAAACAAACAAAAATAAACCCTCTAACCTGTGGCTCACAATATCCTCTTAACCACATATACACACCTAGGCCCCCAGGCTAGAGGGGAAAACAAAGATACATATATTCTAAAAGCAGCACCCGCACCTATAACTAACTGTAAGAGAACAGCAGCTAACAATGCTGTATAGCTGTGTGCTTCAATAGCTTCTTCGCTGTCTAAACAGCTGCACCCGAGAACGTCATGCACCTGGTATCTATACGCTGCCAGCAACCACAATAACCACCGCACTGATACACTGACTGCTACTTAACACGTTGCGATGCATGTAAACGGGATATGGAGTGCAGTTGGTAGGGAAGACGCTCAACTCGTTCCTGTTGGCATCCGCTCTATAACACGCTACCGTGTCGCTGAAGACAACGCTCCAGAACGCGGCTTCACTCCACAATCAGCAATGGACGGCTACCGGCATAAGGACCCAAGGTGTATATATCTGTGCCTGTTTGCACTAAACTAATTGGAACCCAGCCCAAGCCCCTACTAGTGACGTACACACAGGAGAAAGGTGACAGAGGTGAATCGAAATATAAGTTCGCTACACCCATTGGTCCCACCGGCTACAATGTCAACAGCATCCTTTCTCTTATTTGAAGCTATGGAGTCTCATTCATGTTGGCATGCTTACTTACTGTATGTAATGTAATGATAGACATGACACGATTGTGTGCATCTTTTTAGGTTTATTGAAAGCTCAAGAATAAAATGAAACAGCCAGTAGTCTTACAAGAAGCTGCATTTGGTTAGTTGCTTAGTTTATATCAACTGATCTCACATCAGTTGAATCAGTGTACATTGCAAAAATTGAAATCTTAGTAGGATGAAATATCTTAAATCAAGGCAATATATGCTGTTTTTTTTTTAGATATTTCTTGTTACCAGGCATTTTTAATGTTAGAGCATTTCACTTGATTTAAGCGTTTCAGTCCTTAATCATCTTAATAAGGTATTATAACTTGTTACTGAGATTTTATGAAGTTAAAGTCAGAATCAGAATCAAGACAAATGTTTTCAGTCTGGCCACACTAGTAATATCACTAAATAAAAATATTTTCAAAGTCAAATTTCCCTGTTCTGTTGGCAGATCATTTTGCTTATTTTAAGTAATATATCCCCCATTTTATAACTTTATTTTCTTGTTTTTTAAGCTGAATTTTTGCAGCATTACTTCATTAGTTATGAGCCTATCTGTGACAGAGCTCATCTATGCAGTTGGGCTGATTAGGAACCCACTGAATACAAAGAACCTATCCTTTGATTTTGCAGCTGAAGTTTTGTCGTGATGGCCCTTGAAAGGCTCCAGCCACACTTTCTGGCCCGCAGACAGCTGCAGCACCGTGCCCCCGGAGAGCGCCTGTTTGTTACGCCTGCTGTTGTAGTCACAGAAGTTCAGTGAATCAGCCAGCTGGTCGCTCCTCAGCCTCACACAAATGTTTTGCGAAGACATGGCATGGAATACAAAATAGTAAACACCTGGAATCTTGCAGTTGAATTTGCCCGCATCGAGACTGAAGTCTGCATTAATGTTCACCAAACTGGTGTCAAACCCCAATGGCCTGTCATTGGTGGGAGGGTCTTCTTTGGTCCGGGTCACAGAGAATGCTGCCTGTTTGTCTTGTGGGATGCCAGAGCTCCCGCTGTTTGACCCTTTTTGACCAGGAAGTCCAGGGGGACCCTTCGGCCCCTCATGTCCAGCGTACCCCTTCATGCCAATTTCTCCGGGCTCTCCTTTGCTCCCTTGATCCCCCTTCAGGCCCCCCACCTTTCCAATCCCACCAAGCAGATCTGGAAAGCAGTGATGCATGCGTTTTATGTATTGTAGTTAAGCACTGGTGGTCTCACATTTATACCCATAGCTAGAATTGTGACAACAATTTGAATTATCATAATGTTTCAGTGCTTTAGAACACATGACTAAGTCATACATACAAGGCTCTCCTTTCTCTCCCTTCGGTCCAGGCAAACCGTCCCAGCCAGGGCTTCCCTTCTCCCCTGGTTTGCCATCCGACACCCTACAGGAGTCCTGGCACAGCCCGGAGGGGAAGAGCGCCGCCACACACACAAGGACCAAGTACAGACAGCACCGCATTTCCCGAGATCTACAAAGCATTGCAAGCAGAACAGGTGCACAAAAAATTAAATTAAGCGTTAGCATGGACACTGAACTCATTTTTTGCAAATCCATTCTCCAAAAAGTTTTTTTAAAACAGTTTGATCACAAACATTTAAATACATTATAAATCCTTTACAATACATTATTCCTGCTGTGAAAAAATACTCACCAATGTTTCCGATCACTGGTGACAGCAATATGACACAGAGATATTTTTTGTGTTGTCCTCAGAAAGGAACATTAAGGCAAGAAGCAACGATTAAGCAAAGACTGCGGTCAGTTAGTTTCATTTCCTCATAAAATGACCTGAACTTCATAAAAACAGAACAGACATTAGAAGAAAGAGGAAACATGAAAGATTGAGAGCAGTCTGCGAGAATTGACGTGACACATTTCACACCTTGTGGTTTCATTCTTACAACTTTAATAAATAAACTTGAATTGTTGTAATAATCCATTCTTCATCAATTCTTGTTACATGAACACTGAAATGTTGCATGAAAATATGTTATGATGAATTTATGAATCTACAAACATGAAACAGCGTGCACAGTGTAGTGTTTTAAACATCACAATGGAAAACCCAGCCTTGGGCAAACAGAAAAGGTCATTGTGCAATTTTTTTTTGCTGAAACTGAAATTTGACCGATGTTGACTTACAGGTACATCAACTTGAACCATCATAAAAACTTTGGAAATGTCATTTCTTTCCCCTTGTGGTTTCATCCTTACCACTATAATGAATACACTTTAAGTGTTGTAATAATCTATTCTTTAACAATTCTTGTAACATGAACACTGAAATGTTGCATGAAAATATGTTATAATGAGTTTATGAATCTACAAACATGAAACAGTGTGCAGTGTAGTGTTTTAAGTGTAGATTTTTAAATATCACAATGGAAAACACAGCCTTGGGCAAACAGAAAAGGTCACTGAGCAAAAAAATGTTTGCTGAAACTGAAATTTGACCAATCTTGACTTACAGGTACATCAACTTGAACCATCATAAAAACTTTTGGAAATGTCAGTTTTTTCTCAAGAACATAGAAACCAGACTCTGAGTTCTATCTGTGCCCTCTTCAGCGTCAAATATTCCAGTCAGTGGCACCGGGTCCTTCTTACACTCATGTGACTCATAGTATGGGCAGACTTTCAGGTGCTCTGATATGGGAGGACAGGTGTCAAAGCACCAGCGATCCACAGTGGAGAAACAGTTGCTGAACTGCCACACCTGGGTAAAAAGAGACTTTTTCAAATCAGTTACATGCTGATATAGCTGTATGAATATATGTACTGTATTAAAACACTTACAGACAAACACACACACACACACACACACACACACACACACACACACACGTGTCAGTCTATGTCTATTGTGTGTGTATTGTATTGTTATCTACAAGCATCTATCTGTATACAGTACAGTAATTCTGAAATGATGGCCGGGGTTAGGCCAAGCTCATTTCCAAGTTTCTTTCAAGATTTGCAAAACAGACTCGATACACTTCAACCAGTTCCACGTGGTGTTAAAATACATACCGTTTTCTTTGATCTCCAGCAGGATCTGCCGTTTGAGTAAGTCTTTTTCTCCCACTTCAGGGAGACAATTCCCCTCTCATGCAGCAGAGTGGCACTGACCTCCCTCGTGTACCTCGACACCAGGGCCAGCTGGGACAGGGAGAAGCTGTCCAGAAACCCGGCCACGTGCACCAGGACCTCGAAGGGCAGACTGCTCAAGGAGTCCACGTTGCGCGCCCGTTTCCTTTCTGACGTCACCATCTTTACACCCTCGTAAAGACTGAGAGTGAACGTACTCAGATCCTTGTTGTAGGACACTCTGGCTCCCTGCGAGGCTGGCCGGAGCCTCCTCTGAATGAACGTGCAGCCCAGGTAGGCCAGGGGGCACCTCTGTTCAAACCATCCGCTGACATTGCACTGGATGTCAGAATGCACATTCCTGAAGTGGGACGCAAACTCGTCCCTGCGGAACAAATGGCTGCACAGAAACGTGAAGGCAGAGCTGGACTTGTTGTGCTTCATGCTGACACTCTCTGCCTCGATCTCCACATGGAATTTCAGATCCCTCCCGGCGGTGAGGTCAGCCAGGGTGTCGTTTTGTTGGAATGGGGCAGATAGGAACTCATAAGTCTGAGTCCCGACGTTACAAAACAGTGCCTCATGACAATTGCCTTCAGCTATCAAGTGACCCCTATGCTCCTTTTCTAGGGAGCATAACAGAGTTGCTTGGACCTCATCCCATTTTGGCATGTCGTCCATGTCCGCTCCCAAATCGGAGGTGTCCACAGATTTACTGACTTTTATCATGGTACAAGGGTTTCGGACACGGCTGGACCTGGCTCTAAAGCTGGCGGGGATGGTGAATGGGCGGGTTGTTTTGATCTCCATAGGTTTCCGACATTCATACGCCAACTTCTTTTTAACAGTCGTTCGACACGCGTCCATACACGCTGCAACCAAAAACTTATCCTCATCCATTTGGTACATGTTGTTTTCTGCGAATACGTCATTCATGCTCATCTGAGGTTCTTCCTCAAGTGTTTCTAAGCTCTTTTCCTGTCCATGCCTCCTAGTTGATGGAGTGGGATCGTTTTCTAAAGCTTTGACTGTGTGCTTACAACCACTCCGTTCCATGCTAAACATTTTCTCCCAGGCATTGTACCGGCCGAGGTTCACTTTGGAATCCCATATTGCGGCTTCACCCTCCTCTTGGGTAAGCCCCCCTTCTTCATACATCATATCAGAGGCACCATCTGTAAATGCCGGCTCTTCCGTTGCCCCTCCCACTGCCCCCTCAAGCTCCTCAATTGGAGGCTCCACCTTTTGAATTGGAGGCTCCTCTTCCACCTTTTCCATCAGCTCAGGAAAGATGGCCTTCATCTTCAGAGACTGAAACAAGTGTCTTTGGTCTCTCAGAGCCATGGCAAAATCCAGTGGCTCCTCGGTGTACGGCTCGTCCAGGATGTTTTCGTAGAAGGCCAGGTGCATGTCCTCAACAGGCCAGCGGTTCCATTCCATGGAGCAGGACACCACACTGGCTGGACACACCTCAAGGTGCTTTGCCAGTCTTGAGCGACACATTGTGAAGGGGCAGCCATTGTGCACGTTGAGGCAGGGCACTTTCTCATTCGGGCACAGAAGGGCATGTTCCTCCTCTTTGCACAGGTGAAAGGTCGCTCCACAGAGCGCCCGGCAGTTGATGATCACACATGACACTGCGATTTCAACAGGAGCCCTGCAGCGCCGGCTGTAGCAGCTCTCACAGTGCCTGTGCAACTTTGACGCGGGGGTTCTCTCTCTCCCCTGATAAGAATCCACAAAGGTACAAAACATGAGTGAAATACTTATCTACAACAGGCTCATGAATGCATGTATGTTTTTGATATTCCAATACAATACAAAACCCCACCTAAAGGTGGTCAAACATACCATAATGATGAAAGTCAGTGAAACCTGTAATGGATGAACACATGTTTTGTCAGGTTTGTTTATCTTAAAACATGTTATCATGACCGCTTATCATGAATATATTTAGACCATGATAGTTGGTATCAGTGTCAGTTGTGTCGATGAGGATGACTACACTCTTTCATCCTTTCAAACGTTCTATACTTTATGGACACACACCTATTTTAGGGCAGGATGGCATCAAGTAGGAGACATGCTTGTACTTGTACTACTTGCAACAAACACATGTGTTGGAACATTAAGAACACTTAAATTGATAAAAGAAGTACACATGTTAGCATAAAAGGTAGGACAGTAATTACACTGACCAATTACTTCCAATCAGATTTGGACACTAAAATTACTGCTGAAATTAAACTAGTTCAATCAAGTTATCGATATTTACAAATGCCTTGTTGACTTGGCATATGAACAAACATGTAATGGAAACACATGGGAATGTTTTACTCGAACCTGAAAAAGTTCTATAACAGTGTTGTGACTATACTAACAGCACCATCTACTGTTGCTTTGAAACACAAAATGAATGATAGTAATGGTGAGAAAATGAAATGACTTGTAACAAGGACAACCTGCTAGAGGTTGATTCAGCAGCCTAGGTTAAAAAAAGACTATCGTTTGCACAAACTACCTGTGATATAAATATTGCTGTCATCAGGTTTGCCAAGAATATACTCTGATTACAACTATTGTTATGCAGGCCATGCACAGAATAGAATCAGAATAGAGGTAGACACACACATTTCAAGACATGAATACACTTTCAGTTTCAATGAATGTGTTATTTTCTCTAGCATTAGAGTGCTTACATTTTCCCAGTGTATTACCTTACTACTTCATAATGATGACAGACACTTGAAAACAACTTGAAAACTTTATGACAACAAGAGTTGCCAAAAGAAATATAGGACGTATTGAGAGCATTAAGAAGACACATTTTGTAGCCTAAATGACTGAGCAGAGCCCTAACTCAAACAAAAGCAGTACACTCACCGGTGGTGTTCAGCCAAATCAGTGGAACTCACTGGGTTACATGTCTGTCAGAGTGATAAAAATAGAGAGACAACGTGACCAGACCTCTGAAACACAAGTGTCAGGTTACATGTTTGAGAATGTGAGAGCACTTGCAGCTCTTAATTATTTTAGTTAATACCCTGTCATTTATTTGAAGCATAACTATTGATTGATTGATTTTATTGACTGATGGTTTGAGATCACTGATACATCAGCTTATAATGCTGTTATTCTGTTTACATTGTTTCAGATAGAGAGCAGTTTTATCCAGAGATCCAGGTTGCTTTCCAGCCCCATACCATGGCACATCATGACAGACAGGAGAAAATATCAAGTTTTTAATATCTACTTCAATCAAGAAACACAATATAGCAACAAAAGTGGTCTCACAAGAGGAAAGGTGCTCATTTTCATAACGGTGTTAACCATTCTTGCCCTTTTCATGAGCTCCACACAACCACAAAGATTCCGACGGTGATATTCTATGGAACATCATGGAACTTGAATTTGTTTGCCATTTGAAACATATTCAGGAGAAAGCATGGGAATGTCATGTTCACAAAAGTAAAGTGCGTCCAGCGTTATATGGGAAAACAGGGTGGAATTGAAGATATAACAATGAACAATGTACAATTGATTAACCTTTCTGTTTACCATTTCTATTAACCATTGAAAATGCAATGAGAAAAGCCAACCTCTTATTGAATTATCTGAATGTCCCTTTTTCCAGAAGCACCCAAAATAATAATAATAGACGGGACATTAACGGCCTGGCACATTAAACACTGAACTTTTTCCCCCAAGTACTTATCATTACCAATGTATACATCAACTTTGACATCAATTAAATATCTGCATGCATTACATTTTTCCCATTGACCAAAGTAAAAATAACTTGGTTGCTCTACTAATCTTTCAACATCACCGCAATCCGTTCTGTTTTGATTTCCCGCTGGTAGAAAGGACAGACCTTTAGATGGTCCGACATGGAGGGGTCATCATTAAAACACCATCTGTTAACTTTGCTGAAAAGATGGCTGAACTCCCACACCTGTTGAAAGGTCAACAGAAATGTGACTGTTTTATTTGCAAGGTAAATAAGCATCTTTATTGTTACAGTTCCAAAAAGACTGAAGACAATTCATTGTGTAGTTAACATTAAGAAATTTCAGTGAGCAGCATAGATTAAGCCCAACAGCATTGTCGAGTAATCGTTTTAAACGGAATGTGTCACATGAGATTACAATGCAGAAAGATGATATCGCCACATGTTGACAGTGTTCCTCCATGAGCAATTTTCCAAGGAAAAACAATTCAAAACATTTTAATTTGTTGACTCATAAATATAGCTTGTCAGACAGGTTTTAATATGCCCTAGTAAAATTCCTTCGAAGTGACGGTTCCATTGGTAATCAGGGTATGTGATTCTGATCCTTTAAAAAAAAAAAGAAAAAAAAAGGAGTGTTTTGTTCACTCCCTCCGATTATAGGACTTTTTCGAGACAATATAGGCCATCTCACGTTCATTCTAGAGAATTGATTTAGGCGTGGAATGTAAAATGTTTTTGCTGCAACAGCATAAGCCTGTATAGCTGCTGAGCATTAGATCAACGGTAGGGAGTGGACATATAAAGGTATATTTTGCGTAACACAAAGCTACAGGTGACTGTAGATATATTAATGGTATGGGGTATCCCCATGGACGGATTATGAAACCATGGCCCCCTGGGCCTGGACATGTCAAAGCCCCCCCCCCCCGCCCCTCGCGAAAAAAAAATTGTGCGCTCGCAAAACACGCACGCACACGCACACACAAACAGAAGTATATATTTTTTTTTTACAACAATGTGTTTGATTTTACGGTCGAATTAGATACTTCGGCTATTGAATTGGCAAAGTAGACAGATTAAAGTCTACTCCGTAACATCCTCCTTCGGTGAGGTGTGCACTGCCGTGCTATTGTTTTTGACATTACATGTGACAGGACAATAGCCGAGTGATCCTTTTCCAAATTGAAACTCATTAAGACCTACCTGAGGGGCAGCTTGGAGCAGGAAAGGCTGAATGGGCTGGCTACTCTGTCCATTGAAAAAGCATATCATGCATCACCGCTTTTATGTTTGAAAGGCGTCGCTCGGCTTGTCAGCTTGTCGGTCTTGACGTTCAGATTTTGCGGCTAAACTAGCAATATCGTATCATCTCGTCACATGATCAAATAGAGACTTGACATTGGACAACAAGATACATATTACCCAGCAATCATCATTGAATATCTGTATATCACAAAAATAACAAAGAAAATAAGAAATTATTCATTTAATTGAATCCGTTTTTTATAGTTTATGTACGATAAGCATATCATTGTGTTATAGATTGCTACTGATGATTTCACCCCAAAAATGAGGAAAACCATGACAAAGACAGGTTTGCCATTTTGAGGGTATAAATACCACAAGGTATCCTTGAATGTTCCGAATAGTGTCATCGTTGATCACAGTCGCAATATAATTTCTACAATCGAATGGCCGAGTATTGTAGTTCTCCTTTGCCTATGAAGCCTCTGCGCTAGCTGTATTATATATAGTTATGCCCCAGGCGCACATGCACATTTTCTTACACAGCGCAGGTACACTCAATTAAAGCCAACAGCAAATTAACAAAATACACCTCTTTCAACCACAAATAAGAGAAACATAACAGCGACTTCACGCAGAGGCTCTGGTTTAGGGGCCCCCACCGTTTGGTAATCGATCCCTGGGTATCCCAGAGACAAGGAAATAACCCGATGCGTAAGACTCAAGAGCACTAGCGACCATAGTCTACATGAATGGGGAATGCATAAGATATTGTAGGTTGCGAGCTATGCGCCACTCTTCTAATAAAGGGAACGTGATATTTTTAGCTTGATAGATAAATCAGACTTGGGCAGTGATGGTTTGTAATAGACGCAAGCAGAGTACCCTGTTAGAGAAGAACATGTTGACACACCTATATCCAAAATCCACGATTGGACGGAAAGTTTAATTTATTGCTGACTTTTAGAACTCCGCCGGGCGGAATAGGCCTTGTCTGCCAGCCATTTTCGCCATTGGGCCCAAACTGTCATATATAGTATGTGGCACTGGGAACGTAGTTTATGAGTCTGAACAGTTTTAATCTCACTTTGTCCTACAACTTTAATGACTTTAATGACACAACAACATTAAAAGAGAAACACTTCTGCCCACGTGCACAAGCACTGCATCTGTGAGGAGAGACGATTGAGAGAAAATATGCCTGCATTGCAATGCAGAAACATACAATCATTTCATCTCACCTTAGTACACTTCCAGCGGGACCCCCCATGTGAATATGACCTCTTCCTCCATTTCAGTGTCACCATTCCTCTCTCTTGAAGGTGTGTGGCACAGATCTCACGGAACAACTGCGACACCAAAGCCAGCTGGGATAAAGTGAAGCTGTCCAGATAACCAGCAATGTGACACAAGACTTCATAAGGCAGGCAGCTGAGGGAGTCTTCATTCATTTCCTGAGGACCAAGCTGGGCCACAGCTGTGAGTGAGCCACACACCTCTGGTTTAAGACTGAAAGTGCTCAGGTCCTGGTGGTAGGTGACAACGGCTTTTTGTGAAAATGGATGGAAGTTCTTCCGGGTGTGTGTACACCCCAGGTAAGCCAGAGGACACCTCTGTTCAAACCAGCCATCCAGGGAGAACTGGATGTCTGCGTGCACGTTTTTGTAATGGTAGGGATACTCGTCTCGTCTGAAGGGGTGCCCACATCGAAAGGTGAATGGGCAGCTGGTCGGGTCATGTCGTGCGCTGATGCTCTCTGTTACGGTCTGAACGTAAAGTTTCGACTTTTTGTCAGTTGTGATGTCAGCCAGTGATGTATCGTGCTTGTATGGAGCTGTTGGGAAGCTGTACGTTTGGGTTGCTATGTCAACGAAGAGCCCATCTATTGGCACGGTCTCACAGATTTTATGCCCACGAATCTCTTTCTCTGCACAGCACAACAAAGTTGCATACATTTCGTCCATTTTTTGAATGTCATCCAAATCAGAGGTATCAGTGTACTTGCTCTCAGTTTCTGGGACCTTTGAATAATCTTTCCTGTCCCTCCGTTTCTCCCTGTAGCTCACAGGAGGTTTGTAGGAACCTAAGGGGATAGTCATAGAGTCAAGAGATACGGGTTCAAGTTTTCCGTAAACAAAGTCCTTTTCCCTCGGCGTGCAAGCCGGCATTTGGCCAAAAGAAATCAGCATGCGCCCGTTGTGCACTATGTACATGTTGTATTCCTGAGCAGTGAGCTCTTGTCCAACCCGCTCCAAGACCCCTTTCTGCCATGGAGCATGGCCACTTTCTGACCCTTCATTGGAACCTCTTGAATTCTCCACCATACCTGCCCTTTGGCCTTTTGATGATCCATCCTTCTCTTTTTTGTCATCTTTTTCTACCGCGGCCTGTCGGCAGCCACCTCTCTCCTTGCTAAACATTTTCTCATACCTGTCATATTTGTCACGGTCAATAGAATTTTCGCTTGAAGCAGCCATCTTCTCTTCCGGTATATTTTCATTCTTTGTAGCCTTTGTGGGGTTTTGACCAAAGTGATCATTTGATCCTCCGTTAACTTCAACTCCATCTGAATAGGGCTCTCCTCCCACTGCTCCTTCCTCTTCAGGTGGAGGGGGCTCATCTTCTTGATCCATTAATTCTGGGAAGAGCGACTTCATTTTTATCCTGGTACATAGGTGCCTCTGGTCTCTCAGGGCCATCGAGAGGTCAAGAGCCCCCTCATCTTTGTCTTCGTTCAAAATATTAATGTAGAAATCATTATGTATGTCCTCAAGTGGCCAGCGGTTCCATTCCACGGAGCAGCAAACCACACTGGCTGGGCACACCTCAAGGTGCGTTGCCAGTCTTGAGCGACACATTGTGAAGGGGCAGCCATAGTGCACATTGAGGCAGGGCACTTTCTCATTCGGGCACAGAAGGGCATGTTCCTCCTCTTTGCACAGGTGAAAGGTCGCTCCACAAAGCGCCCGGCAGCTGATGATCACACATGACACTGCGATTTCAACAGGAGCCCTGCAGCGCCGGCTGTAGCAGCTCTCACAGTGTCTGTGCAACTTTGATGCTTTGATGCTTCTATAATAGCTCTGGAACCAAGGATAACAATATTTCATCAATTTAACCTGAGTTAGCACACAAGCTACAGTCAGAGCTACTGCATTTATACAATTTACATTCATAAGCATGGTCTCTATCCCTTTGTGAAGTGAATATTTTCATTATAAAGTATAATGCTCTTGCTCGCTGACATTAGCTGTGTACAAACTGTACAGTATACAATAAAATATGTCACAGAGTGTGCACTTAAATTCCTTCTATGTATGCCATTTTAAACAATCAGTTGGACATACTATGATATTACAAAGTGTATTGCTAAGTTCACTAAATTGATTGACACTTGGCTATGACTTGGTTTTTCAGACAATCTTTTTGAAATTTGACATTCTCTTTCATTTGTAACACTGTAGCTCAAAGTCATTCATCATTTCAGAGCTTAAAAACCTGAGAGAACATCTACATACCATCTTTATTCCAGTCAGTTGATTCCCCAGTATTTGAAAGATTGTCAATTCCACTTTATTTCATTTGTGCAGTATATTAAATCCAAACAGTCAGCAGGAATCTGAAAGAACATGAAGTCATTGTAATATTATGTTTTTTGTTCCAAACCAGACAACCAATAGTCTTTAAAATCAGTTCTGGGTTAGTATAATATTAATATTTAAATATATATTTAAATATATTTACGGTTTTGTTTCTATTTGCAAACCTACCTCATACAAAAACACCTACACCACAACGCCGCTCATGTGCCTTCAGTGCAATGTCCCCAGCAGGGTTAAAAATAGTCCAGTGAGCTGACACCGCAGTGCTATTTTAACACTGAAAACAGGTGAAGATTGTAAAAGGTCAAACAATAATGCACATACAAAGATAAGCCATTGGACTTAAAAATTCAAACCAAATGCCCAAAAGTAAAGCAGTGCATGGTGTGTTCAGTCTTTACCAGTCTGAGTCTGAGCCAGTTTCCTGAGAGTGTTCCTATGTCCTGCATGTCCTCATGCAGTCCACTGGGTGACAGTAAGAGACTCTAAGATAAAAAAAAATGTGTGGGGAAACTGTGTGTATATCATAACACTCCTCCACATTGCACTTATGATTGATTTCGAATTCTGCACTGTAGCAAATCCAACTACAACCACTGGACTTCCAAATCCACTGTGTCCACCCTTGGGGCACAATGAGGAGGTGTTATGCTGTAGAATGGCCCCCAAGATGGCCTCATCTCTGTGGGTGCTTTGTCCCTGCTGGGACCGTTCCTGGAAATATTCCTGTATTGGTCAAAGGGACTTCATTGTTTAGCAAATGCTGATTTTAGATTTCTAAATGACACGAAAGTCACTGATTTGGTATGTGTTGCCTCATGACATAAGTTGCATTTAATTTCACTGTGGCAGGCACGACCAGACAAATACAGAGAAGCATCCCATTCATACATCCTAGACCAAGATGAAACTTAAGCATTATATACCACGCTGAATTTGACAAGCTTGGGGTAGTCAACTTTTAAGTAGCCAACATGCGTTTCTGGGTGCCACTGCTTGAGCCTAGAGGGTATATTCCTGATATAACTCGAGGGCAATTAAATACAAAGCTACGGAGCCTATTTAAATGTCACTCTTGTCTTTGTAAGTATAAATGATCATAACACATTAGCTTGGCTACAGGGCCTTTCGTATGAAAATGTTATGAATATAATAATATTAAAATAATAAAAAAATCAAGCTCACAGGATTCAAACCGAAAAATGTCTACAAGGTGTGATGATTTGCTATTTTCATGATATGGTATAAATGTATTGTTGTTTAAACACGATTCTGTCGGCAACACAACCATCAGTGTTTTGTTAAAGTTGGCATATTTGATGATAATTCAAGAATATGAAGATTTTCTTGGTTAGACTGGTCATTTATTTTCGTTCATAAATTGCTACATCTTAAGTTGTTGTAAGTTGACAGATGTGAAGAAAGGGGAAGGGAATTTTCGTCTTGTGCTATATCTCACGCATTCCAAAATCTTTGCCTATGGACTCCAAAAAGACGCGCCACGCATTGTAACCATAAACATAAGACCCGTCTCTAAAAAGACCCGTCTCTAAAAAAGACTTCCGCATAGGATGCTCTTGTGTTTCCTCGCCCATGGGTCCTCTGGCCTCCCTCCTCGTTCCTCGTCTCCTCGGATATCCTTCATGACGTTACACTTCGAACCATTTCCTGGGCAAGAGCTGGAGGACTGAGGAGCGAGGACAGAGGAAGCATGCAAATAGTGGTATGGGATGTACCTATGGAAGCCAGTAGATCCCTAACACCGGAAGTAAGACAAAAGTTTCAGGAGTTGGTTTTGTAGTTCAAGAACCTCCGATAGAACAGTTAGGAATCGGAAGATTTCAGCAAATTTGGAATTTACTCATATGATTGTGGATTTAACTTCTGTTTTACTATGGGTCTTCCAACACTGGAATTCAGCGATTCTTTCTTGGACAGTCCAGACTTTCGAGAACGTTTAAAATGTCACGAAATTGAACTGGATCGGACGAACAAATTTATTAAGGAACTTATCAAAGATGGTAACATGCTTATCAGCGCACTGAAGAGTAAGTAACAAAAAACGCAGTTTGTGGAAGGGTTGGTTATTAAAATTAACGTTATTATGGTTACAATACAGAATACTGTTCATTTAGGCTACTATATAGGATACCGTGATTTTGTTGGTGCACTCTCGGTTGCTTTCACCATCATTTAATCCAGTTGATTTGGAATGCCGACCTCCGTGAAATTGTTCTGAATACCTGTACATGTATCCTAGGGCTAGTCTGGATTAGCATAGGTCACTGCACGGTGATACATTCTACTTCAGGACACAATCATGGAATAGAAGTTGTTTTCTGAGTCACTTTTATGGAGAATAGGCATCACGATTCTTTTTTTTGTTCATTTTCTATCTTCTTAAGACAACCATCTCCTTAAACTACTTTGCTCCTTTGTAGAAAAAATGATTAAAAATGTTTTGAAAAACTCAATTTGTATTTTAAATTGAATTAGAAATAATACGGCTCTCTGATGTTTCTGCCCCTTTGTTATCTGTAATGTGAATCACATAAACTAGGGTAGACAGTAATGTCAGTCATAGACAATAGACATTACAGTATTTTAGCTCACCCTATAGACTTGCCCTGGCAAAATCACAGTAGCTTTTAGACGCAGCAATGAGTTGTCTACACACCATGGCAACATGGCTTGTGGTCAAGCATTAACTCACCCAACAAAAGGCAAGAGAGCCACTGCCAATTGCGTCACACATTTTAGTAGGCTGATTGATATCCCACAACCACAACCTAGGCCCGAAGATGACAAATAATTGTTTGATGAAGCAAATGATGCTTTGGGGCTGGGCGGTTCGTCAATTTAACTTCATGAAAATACCTCACAGGTCTTAACAAATGTTGTTCAGGGATTAAAAAAAAGGTAACATTTACGATGATAATATTTTCTTCAGTACTGTAGTTTTATAGTAATCATGAAGCATAAATTTGCAAAAGGGAATGGACAAAATGTATTTTCTCTTCACATGTGCACTATGTGTAAAAGTGTGATGTGTTTATTTGCTTGACTTTAACTGTCCCAAAATGTGTGTAAATCCAGAAATGAAAACAAAAGTTCTAGTAATTACTATATAATACACAATTCAATACATCCAGAGCTGCAGAATCCTACTTGAGATTGAGGCTCCTTGAAGAAGTCCAGGGCTCTGTGGTTCTGGTTCAACAGTTTCAACTTCAACTGTCATTTGCAACCTCCATTTTTATGCAACAATAGCACAACACATTGCATTAACACATTTCCCACTCAAAACTAAAGTATTAATGAAAGGCCAGAAGCATTTTGACTCCCCCAGAGTGGTGCTATGCATTTTAGCAGCATGAATATCAACAGCACTTAGCAGCATATGTATAATCTAATGTATCAGATGTTTGAGACTGATAAATAAGATATAGATCTCAAGAGATGCAGGGCAACTAGTCAATAGGCCCTCTTCAATGCCTGTTCTTATGGGCTTCTCCCTTTTTTAATACTTACCTGTCTGAACAATGGGCCCAAAAATGTAATCCTGCACCCCCGAGGAGGTTTGCAGCAAAGATGTCTCAAGAAACCAATCCTGCATTTGCCCTATGTGAACAGATTTGTATCCAAACCTTCCTGGTTTGATTTGATTTTCTGATATGCGTAGGTATTGTGATCATTGTTTTGATGGACATTGAAAAATGTCACAACATTTTCAGGCATTGCTGAGGCCTACTACACCTAAAATGTACTCACAAATACGATAATGTGTGTATCGCTAAGCTACATCTAATAGGTATACCACAGGGATAGTAACTTAGATTTTTCTAGTGGATATTTGTATATCTGACTGATTCAGATACATATCAGGGGCCAAGTGAATACACCAAGTTGAGAAATACTGTAGCTATAGTACTAGCTTCTGTAGTCTCCTAAACTCCTCTCTGTACTTTCTGATTCTTCAGTCTTTGGCATGTGGCATTTGACCGAGGCTCATAACTGCTTATAAGAACTCATGACTCATATTAATTGGGTAGACATCATATCAGTCATGCCTTTTTCTTTAATAGGTTTGTCTGCAGCTGTGCTGAAGTTCTCTCAGTCCCTACAAGACTTCCAGTTTGAGTGCATCGGCGATGCAGAGACGGATGATGAAATTAATATAGGTAAGTTCACATAAGTTTATCTGGTGAGTACAATCACCTGATATACTTGATATACCAGTGACAAAAAAATTGCCTCAGAGTGCCTGTTCATCATCCATTTTAGAGTAACAAGCATTGTACATACCAAACAGCTACTTGGCTTGGTTGGTGTGCACAGTAGATCTCATGAAGATTTGTTCCAGGCATACATGCTATCCATCATGTGGAACAGATGTTTTCTAAAATATCAATTTCATTTCGTGTTCACATATAGGCCTAGGCCTATTTATGTTCTATTTATTATGTCCAATGTCATATACCTGATTATACAGAAATACTGAAAAAACAAGAAGGCAAAGTATGCAATCTAGCAGTCTAGCTACCTCTTTTACTGAAAAGAATTGTAAACTATGTTAAACTAATCCAAATGCAGGGTAAGTTTTCTTTAACTGTAGCCTAATAAAGAACAACCAAAATAGGAAGGTGATATGAAAAGTTTGTGATGACACAGTGGGTTGCAGGTTAGTGATGCTGCCAGCAGTGAGTAAACTGCAGTGGTAAGAGTTCCCAGTGTTCCTCGTGTCTGTCCTGTATTATTGGAGACGCAGTTGTGCAATCCTGATAGTTTTCTGAACGACAATTATCACTGTTAGCTTAAGACTTGGTGACAGCTTTCATTAAATGAAGCACATTTATTTGAGGGGGCTGTAGAATGCTCTTAGGCTCCCCCCCCCCCCCCCCCCAGTGATGCTTCTGGTGTCAGATCTCTTGTCTTGATGTCGCCTTTCAATGGTAAGCACTGGTGCAGGTTTGATCAGCTCCTTAGCCCTCATATGACATCCGCAACAGCTTAAGATGGCATACCTCCTCAGACAGTGAAGTCTGGTATCAGTTCCCTGACTGCTTACTATAGCTACATTTAGTCTGTCAGGGTTCATTTTAAGAGGAACTCTACCATTTTCCTTCAGTACAGAAATTTGATGCACAACTCTCCTAGCCAGACTTTGAAAGGGTTTTGCTGAAAATTCTTTCTGAAACTCTTAATTGATAAGAGCACAATTCATCTTCTAGATTTCCGAATAGCAATCACCAGGAGTGGTTGATCCAGTTCTTTTCAACAGGATTTTAAACTATACTCATTTGCAATGCCCTAACCAAAATGACTTCCTATGGTTGATGTCCAGGCCATAATGAGCTCAAAGAAGATGAAATATGTTGTCTGGACATGTCAGGCTATAGTCCTCCTAAATGGATTTGACCTTAAAATTCACCTTATCTCTAGCAAATCAACCCCCCCCCCCCCCCCCCATCAGAAAGAATCTTTCTCAGAGGAAACTCACTGTGATGGAATCAAGGCATATGGCAAGATTGGAGTGTCTAGTCATTGCAGTTAGCCTATTGTACTACCCCGACTTCTCTGCCCAATGCTCACTTCGGCAATCAGTGAATCTGCGAAATACCTGAAAAACGTTCTCGGGTAAAATGACACCATTCCACACAAGGGTCAAAACCCTGCAGGGCTCAGACCTGGACATACCATAGCTACTAGTATTACGACTGAAATGGCAAATGGAGTGAGCTGGCTCATCACACAAACAAACTTAAAACTGGACATTGTGCTAGAGCTGATAGCATCTTCCCCCTCTTGAATTCTCCAAAAAGAAAGTCATGTTGATGCACTATGACTGCCTTCATGGTGACATACTTTCTCTCGAGAAGAAATGGAAGCAGGATAATTGCAGCAACTTGAGAGCTGTTTCACACTTGTGTGTCTAAAGGGAATGGCTAATTTCTCTGATCCTCTGATGTGGATTAGCTGCACTTTTCCTTGTGATTTCTTAGCAGGCTGATTAGCTCCAACCACACAGGAGATGGAAAGAATGTTTACTTGCCGTACTCCACATTCATACCAGACTGCTCTAAGAAGTTCATTCCGCTGTGCCTGCTCAGTAATGGCAGACCCTATCTCCATTTGATCTAACAACAGGCAGCGGTGCATCTCATAGCTGCAGATAAACAACAGCCTCTTCTCAATTCTGACTGAAGGCTCAGAAACCTTAGCAGTCAAAGTTGAGGAAGTACTTCTGCTAGATCCCTCCAGCATTGCTACTAAACAAGATAATAAACCTCAGACAGTGTGGCTTTATGCCCAACTCAACTCTTAACAAGTGACAGATCGGGCACCTCTTACTGCCATGTTGCAGGTGGCCTGTAACCACATCCTCAGCTTCTTGACATGTAGTGAAGGGAGCCAACCCTTATTCGTGGTGGACACACCTTACTGGCCCCAGCACTGCACTGAATCCATCCAGGGACAGAGTAGTCAGACCTGGCAGCCGGTTTGAGTTTTAATAACAGATATTTGGCCTAAGAGTTGTCAAATGTGGTTTATTTGCAACACAAGGAAAGGGTTTAAAGAAAGTTTGATTACCTCACATCTTTACAAATGTAATTGCAGTGAAGTGGTTTTGTTTCTCTTTGTCATTACATTATTATGTTATATACATTATTACTACCTTGAAGTAGACCTACTGAAGATCTACTGTAGTAGTTAAAGAGCCTCTGTGAGTTACTGAAAGCTTTTTATGACTTATGTAAATCTAGAAAAGGTTTTGCCAGTTGCTGACTTCACAAGGCTAGTTGTAGTTAATACTAGCTATAGCAGCGGAGGTCCAGCCTGAGCTGTTTTATCCAACAGGTTCATTTTATTTGACATAGCAATTTCTTGGTATTTTTCCAGCTTTTGATGCCCTGAGAAATGTAAAATGCACATGGATTATCAATTGGGAATGAACCAAATATGGTATAAGCTAACTACCAATGCCATTCGCAATGGAAGGGTGCTTTAACAATTATGCTAACCAAAAGCAAGCACAATTCTTATTTCAGTACAGGAAGGTCAGGTGTCAGAGTGCACTAGTCCTTTGGGCAGTCAAATTTATTTATACTTCACAAACAAGTGTTAATGATTTTAGACCCCCATGTTAGGTTGGTTGAATTTCACCTTACAAAACAACTGGGGAATTATGGTATTGTATAACTATACATCACCATTAACGTCAGATACAATTTGTGAGTGATACTGACGTCTCGGCTGAGTCATGTCAAGGCACTCTGTTGGAGGATCAGGAAGTAGATGACTGCATAGTTCAGAAAAATCAGTTAACCAGTTCTCTCATGACACGCAGGAGAAAAGAAAGACAGATAAATGGTTAACTTAATGCACACCATTGGGCATGTGCTGGGATTTTCATACCATCTTTGGTTTACTGCCCATAATAGAGGAACTATGCCATGGATTTAAGTTGGAGGTCTTTAGAAAAACGGAGTCTCATAGAAATATTTTCCCTAGCTATGTTTCTGTGCCCAGAGGCCACCCTTCCTTCTATCCCCTTCCTTCAGAGGCCTTCTCGTCTTCTTCCACCGAACGCGCTTCGGGGCTTCGGGAGAGACACTAGCTCTCCTTTACATGCTTAAGGAAGGTGACTGCGCCCAGGGGACTAGAAAATTTGTTAGGGAAATATCTGTGACTCCTCCATACGGTTTAGGTCCTGATGATTAGCCCAGCGTGGAGAGTCGATGAGGTTGTTGGAATCCCGGTCACGAGCCCCCAAATATGATAGGTGAAAATTCACCCTAGTTACCTCAGGACTCCGGAGCTGCATATAAGTATATTTATTAGACAAACAACAATTGCAATCGGGCTCAGTCCCAGCACAAGACTGAAAGTGAAGCAATATTAAACACATCTCATAAGGTTTATATAGGCAGAAGTTGAGCGTTCAGCAGAGATAACCACGTGGTGGATTTCTGATGTCCGAGGCAAGGATGGAAGTTTTGCAAGGTCGGAAGAAGCACAGTTCAACCCTTCTTATCACCTCTGGTCTAAACATGCTCTTGTACATATGCAGAATAAGTGGCACCTAATAATCTAAGTTACACACACGCAGAAAAGCCATGTTCCTGCTTTCATAAGCACATGATTCATACAAGGAATATATTAATACAAAGCACTTGATTATTATATTCTTAAGTCATTAACAGTGTTTGGAAATTATCTCCATCAGATTTCTCTATAGATTGTAACATGTACTGTATCTCCTAATGTATACATTGATATGACGGCAAAAAGCAAAAAAGTCCAGAGGAACAAATTCTCCATTAAAATGTAAAAGAATGTGTTGTGCTTGTCAATGACTATGTGTACCTGGAGAGGCTGACTGATGCAACAGTTTCATCTCCATCGGAGGCAGGAGCTCTATGAATTGTTATTTGTGTATATTAATAGACTATACAAAACCAAGATCTTGGAACTTTACCAGAGCTTTAAAAGAAAAGACACAGAATGAGTCTGGGGACAGCTCGGTCCACAAAGTGTTAATATGAAAGATGAGATGCTTGTCATCCTGTCAGTGACTGTCTACTATCTAGGAGATTTCAGAGGCTTCTGAAAAAGCAAACCAGTGGTTATGGCTGAGGCACTCACAGACTACTTGGGGACATCTGAATTAACCTGTATTAAGTGAAGAAGCGTGTTGTCGTAAGATGTTCTGGAAGTTGCCATGAGGGCATACTTTGCCATACTTTGCCAGGTCTTCTGTATTTTAGCATACCTAGAGCCTGCATTAATGGAGCATTGGTATAGATGAGGAGGCCATACTTAGAGCCACCTTAATCTACGGTGCATTAGTGTGGCTTACCGGCAAATGGGCCTAAGTATAGCTGAAGAACTCAGTTGGATAGGTAGTCGATCATGGTTGTTGTGGGGAAGTCTCGCAGTAATGCTTGGGTGTATCTTAAGGTGTTGTTTCTGATGTAGACATGTGACCTAACCCATCGTATGGAGGGGGGGGGGGGGGGAGGGTGTAGTTGGTGCATGCATGTTTGAATTTAAATCGACGTTCTGCACGTTTCACAATACATTTACCCAGCTTAATGGGTTTTCACCATTTCCTTAGTTCTTGTCAGCAAGGTTGGCAAACTGTCTGTCTTTGGGCTAAAAAGCCTCAGATGTTGCAAAGTCAAAATCATTGAATTGTAAAATAGTTACTACCCCTAGTTTGTGTAAGTCTGTGGTAGAAGTCTTCTGTTGGAGTTTAATGACAGTGGTAGCCTATTATGAAAAGGACAAACCATATCCTGTTTCTGACAGTGGAGTCTGGAGTGCAATGAACGTGAGAAAGGATGATCTCTCTGTGTGGTTGCTTTTCTTCTAACTCTGGCCTATATATTAGGGATGGGCATTTCAATGAAGTTTGATAATCACTGGGAACTATTTGACTACTAGTTGACACCCCTTAAACACATAAAGAGAAAGGGAGAGATCCATTTACATTTTGCCAGGAAGAGTTTGCACTGCTCCTCATTTTCGCCAATGTTTTTGAAGGAGTTCCACACAAAACCTTTTGATGGCTGTAGTAGTATTGGGCTTTGCATGTTTCTCCTGTTTGTACAGTAGCATCTAATCTCACAGCGCCACACACGTTCCTGGCAGTAATGCATTATTCTTCTTTTGTTGTTTAATATTAGATTTTTTATCATTTAGACTATTGAAATATTCCAAAATCACGACCCATCCCTGCTATATCCAGTATTTCAGTGGAAGAATATGAATGAAGCAAGATCTTTATTATCTTGGGTTAAAGGAGTATTTTGAGTGCGTGAGTCGTTGTGTGTAGCTGAGTATGACTAAGTGAAGGCTCCGACCTCTTGGTCTTTATTTTGATATGATTGTTCTGTCTTTCACAGCTGTCCACTTTTCCAGTCTTGCCTCATCTCCCCTCACCACAGAAAAAACAAGGACATTGACCTTTTTGTCGTACCACTATTATCCAATGTCTTTCCACAACAATAATGTCTTTTTACTGACAGACACCAGCTCATGCTTCGGGATACAATTGTAATTTGTCACAAGCTCACAATTGTAGGGGTCATTGTGGCATGCTTTGCTGTTCAGGACATTTGGCTAGAGTAGTGGTGTAAGTCTCTTTTGGTTTCATATCTGCCACAGGAACTGCACAAGTCAACAACAGATCATGTGGTGTTGATAGTGCATATGCAAACACAGTGTTTGGATTTGATGGCTTGTCAATATATACTTCAACTTTGTGACTTAAACTCTGAGCTATAAGCTATGTGTTTGTAAATATTTTACTAATCTACCTCTTAGAAACTGTGATAGTGCTCTCTCTGGCTGCCGAAAAGTTTTCCAAAAGATACAGAACTACTGCTACTTCAAAGTATTTTTAAGGCCTTTTTCCAGTTCTTACCTCAGTCTTTCTCCCCTTCTCTCTCTCTCTCGCTCTATCTCTCCAGGAAGCTGGTGTTATTGGTTGTAGATGTACTTTTTTTTAAAAGGTATTTGACAAAAGCCCTGTGTGAGTGTTCACATTACTCCAGAGGACATAAGGCTTTTTTCCCCTGTTGAACCCAAGGACAGCTAATCATGATCCAACAGTGGTTGTTTACTCAGAGTCTTGATTCAGTAATAGATTGTGTGTTGTTTGTTCTGTTAGATACCCAAGGGAGTCACTGTGAAATGCTCTAGCTGGATTATGTACTCGGCTCATCATGTCCTTATCTCTCCTCATCATCAGACAGGAAAGTGCTCCCTGTCTCGCGGAGAGAGACGTTGGTGTAGCTTAACATGCATCAACTGCACAAAATAGACACAATAAAATGCAGGTGATGCCCACAAATAGTTCCAAGGACTAAATTGTGTGTCGTCTAGTCCAGACTCAGGAAACGTGGAAACTAACAGGGTTTTTATGAAACACGATGCCAGTGTTGAATAAACCACATTATTAATGCCATATGTGCGGTGGAAATGCTTGATGGAAATAATTTTAGTTTATATCATTTATCATTTAATTGTATACTGATGAGCATACATCATTCTGACATTTTTCAGAATGTCAGAGATGTAGCCTTTTTTACTTTCTGATCATCTGACTGCACTCTGATTTAATCCTACCAAGTCTGTTCAATTCTGTTATTTCAGTGGAAGGGCAAACATAGAATAAAAGAATAGTAAGTATAACGATAATAATTTTCCTCATTCCTTTTTTGTTGCAGCTCAGTCATTCAAGGAATTTTCTCGACTACTTACTACAGTTGAGGAAGAGAGAAGAAGACTTGTAAGTTTTTTATTTCACAAGAGCATGGAAGGAATATCAACATTTAAAAAAATGACATTAGTGACCAGGTCCTTATATTCAATGATAAATAACTAATTGGTGTATATTAAGTTGTGTGTATTGTATAAGGATATGGAATTATTGTCCAAGTATTGAATACACATGGTTGTAGGATACACTAGATCAGAGAGGTGCTGGGCCATCACATCAGCTTTGAAGAGAAACACACTGCACTGACATCTTTGCATAATACTGAGGAAATATTGATATTGTGTTATATTGTATTATCTTTGTATTTAACTGAAGAAACATTTATATTGTGTTATATTGTGTTCTTATATCGTATTATCTTTTTATAATACTGAAGAAATATTTATATTGTGTTATATTTGCTTCCAATATTTGTGTTCAACACACCCCACCACACCCACAATGTCTCAAGGGAACCTTCTCTATGTGTTTGAAGTCATTTCCAGAGGTTGTTCCATTACCCAATGACAGGAAAATGTTTATATGATGGTCTTAATAAATCGCACGACTGCAATATTAATCATAAATCATGTTAAAAGAGTATTAAATAGAACTGCTTTTGCGTACCGCAGACTTCCACCTTCATAATTACACTCCAAACTGTCTCCAAACTATGCTGATCTTTGCAATTTGGTGAGATTCATTAATCTCATATAAGCACTTAAAATTGTTAGCTGGTGTTTTTGTGATCTGTTACCATATTTTCCCTTTAAGAGCAGAACGGAGCTAGATGTGCATTCCCTTTAAGAGCAGAACGGAGCTAGATGTGCATTTGCAGAGACTTGTGTAGTTGTGCTTCTGGACTGAGAGACTATGTTGTCTTTAGTTCACCACAGGTAGACTGCTATAGTGAGAGTATGTACTGTGTTCACCAGAAAATACAAAAATAATGTTAAAATTGTGTTGAAATGATATACAGTGCATAGGGAGCATGACTAATTGAACAATGCTGAACATGATAATAAAGATTGTGACAACTTTAATCAGTTCTGCATTTGGCTAAACCAAAATGCTTTCTAGTTAGGATGACTCCTGTAACGTCAGGCAGTAGTTAGGAGACCTGCCATTTTGACCACCATTTCCTTGCATTTTGGTATGGCTCTTCATTAGGTTGCACAATACGGACATTGTTTCAGGCAAACTGCCAAAGTGACTTAGTTGTAGTGGGAGGCATTTTCCCACATGATGGATAAGGCTGATCACAGAACAGTTTTGTCATTGGCTGAAAAGGGCCATGGGAAGTCTTATCTGTAGCAGTGAGAGAGACCCTTAAGTAAACATGGATCCTGTCTGCAGAAAGAAATGAGGATATCCTGTGGTGTCTGCATTCACTGTGTCAGAGGTGCTGGCAGACAGAAGTCTAGCACATTCAAAAGCATTTGAGGAAAAATACCTGGAGGTCTTGAGGTTTATATATAAGACGTAGTAATTCACAAAAGACGTAGTAAATCTCAAACACATATCATCAAAAATAAGATCACAAATCTCTCAAGGTCCATACATTTGGACCTGTTTGCAGACGGCCAAATTTTAAGTGCGTTTTGAGAGGAAGTCAGAACGCGTTATGGCCTTCAACAGGGGCTGTACTTGGCAGAGGGATACTGGAGCACCGAGGAGCATGTGGAACTTATTTTCAGCTATTCTCTAGTGAGACGACAAGTCGGTCACTTTGTGCCTGGGAAAGTATATAAAAGGAACTTGTATGAGTAATTTGTGTGTTTTTCAAATTGGAGCAGCAAAACCTAATGCTACTAATTATAGAGCATTATATTATTTTACCGTAAATAAAAGGCGCATTGAAAAGACATGTTTGGTTCACTTATCCCCATATGTAGTCCTACGTCAACTAGTGGTTTTTATCATGGAATTGAGAATTTCACAGACATATTCTATTTTCATCTCAGTAACTGATTGGTAAATTGCTCAGCTTGTGCCAAGAGATAGCCTAAGTGGATAGATTTCACAATTTGAATGATATCTTTCTATCCCTGAATTTAGATACAGAATGCAGATGATGTCCTGATCACACCACTGGAGAAGTTCCGCAAAGAGCAAATTGGTGCTGCCAAAGTAAGTTCTGCCTGCAACCAGACTGTACTTTGGTGGGCTGGGACTGGTCTCTGAATTCACCTTGACATGATTTACTTCCTCAGATGTTCTATTTAATCCTCAGGTGAGCTAGGACAGGCAGACTCTGCTTTTGCTAGTGTTTCATCAGCCCTGCGTTGTGCACATTCCTTTAGCTCTTGTTAAATGTGGCGAGCGCTGGTCAAACATTAGCTGTCTTGAGCGCAGGGCGTGTAGGCGCTGATGACCGCGGCGGCGGCGGTGGAGTGCTGGGAATTCTGATGGCTTGTCGAGGTTGACCCCTGCAGCCGCTGCTGCTGTGTACCCTGGGATCAGCCAGATGAGCTCAGCACAAAGCCATCCAGAGCAGAAAACACCCTGCCTTATTTGGGCGTTCTGGCCCTCTGCTTTTTCACCCTCTGCTGAGATGGAGCTCCGGTTAGACGTAGCCTGCTGTGGCTAACGGGAAAAGATCAACTTTCATGAGGCCGAGCTCACACATGCGTGGACCCACAACAGCCAACCCCCACCTTCACTCCTTCTCTTCTCCCTCCACCCCCACACGCCCCTCCCCTTTCTCAGACTCCTTCAAACACACACACACACACACAAACACACACACACACACACACACACACACACACACACACACACACACACACACACACACACACACACACACCACCCTTCCCCCAACCATATCTCTCTTTCACTCTTTCAGTCTTTCTCACTTTTTCTCCCATTAATAAGTAAACATTAATAATGTGACCCTGGGCTGTGGACCCTTGGCAAAGTGTGTCCAATAGAATGTGTTTTCTTTTGGTACTTGCTAAGTCATTAGTCTGCTGTTGAGGTTAAGTGGCCATGAAAGGATCATGGGAAAGGTTCTGCTAATGTCAGGAAGACAAAACAAACATCTTGTATCTGGTTTCATTTGCAATCTCAGGAAGGAAATATTTCTCTGCCGGAGGTCTAGAGTTCATGAAGCTGCAGTCGCTATGAAAGGTAGTAGCTAGTAATACTGATTAAGAAGGGTAATGCAAAACTATTCAGATTTCCTGTTTCTGTTATTTATGGCTTGGCTCTTGTGACTGTAATTAGTATTCTGTTTTGTAAATGTTTGCATTCTAACCCCCATACAGTTTACTAGTATGTATTTTCACAGTATTGTCAGATTTACGTCTGCTATATAGAGCTTAAGCAGACCTCTTCATAGTTGTATCGTCACATCAAGATTAGAATAGACAAATAGAAAACATCCCAGCTCTGGAAAATGTTAACAAGGGATTTTTACAATGTTTGTTTATAAATCTTACATAAAGATTAATGTTTGTGGAGAACGGTTATCTCTATAATTACAGAAGAGGAAATACCAGCGATTGTCAACATTTTTTTTTCTCCCTGAAGGAAGGAAAGAAGAAGTTTGACAAGGAAACTGAGAAATATTACACAGTTTTGGAAAAACACTTGAATTTGTCCTCCAAGAAAAAAGAGGCATTTTTACAAGAGGTAATAGCTTTTGCTTTGTTTTAGTTTTAAGCTTTCAGAGCTTCAGACAGTCAAACAATGTATTTGATTGATGTCCTAATATTCACTTGATTTATAGGCCGATACCCAGATCAGCAAGGAGAGACAAGTCTTCTTCGATGCTTCCTTGGAATATGTTTTCAAAATCCAGGAAGTTCAGGAAAGAAAGAAATTTGAATTTGTTGAACCAGTAAGTTAACTTATTACAATGTATAATAACTACTTAATACTCATTACTATATATAACTTATTATAAATTACTATTGGGGTGACTTCTGGATCAGATCCTGGCAAAACAATAATTTTTTTACCTAACCAGAGTATCTGTATGTTTGACCAGCTCATGTGTGGTAGTGGGAAATACAAAACACGTCAGAGTAATTGTAACTCCAAAGGGATCAATGAAACATTTCCCAGAGTGTATCTGAAGTAGACTACTGAGTCATGGATATATTAATAGTACAGACATTAAGGCCTGTGTTGTATTTTAGCCAGAAGTGATGTACTCCAGGAGCAAGGGGTCTGAGTTGGATTACTATTTTAATCTTTTACAGATTTAGAAGGTGGTTGAATGCAATTTCAAACCTAATAGCACCATTTAGGTCTTTACCATCAGGCTCAATCAACACACATCAGAAAAAGGGCTGCCAGTTCTAAATCAGCATTTCCCAAGGCCTACCTTAGACCCGACTCTTGTGCTGTAGAGAATCATTGATGTGCACAGCTGTGATTACAGCTCGGGAGGCCGCACTGTTGGATGTTTGCACTTTCTAAATATCTTCCAGATACCCCCAATGTACTTCACATTCCTTGTGGGGACTTTGTCTAACCACTACCAATGGGTAGCACTCATATGGATAATGGGTTGGAGGACAGCACACTTACCACACATTGGCTGTCTGGTAGGAAGAGCAGTCTGCAGCATTTTTGCCAGTTGCATTTGGAGACCACTTAGGAAAGCCATGACTGTGAACGAGCTAATTTAAGACAGAAACCCCAGGGTTCCGATCCCTAGTCTTTACGATAGGTGCCTTGGGATCTTTTACTATCACAGCCTGTCGCAACCTTGGTTTTATGGCTTTTCTAAAAGATGGCACGCAATTATGGTGAAGTGTCCCAGTCACTGCACTGAGGCACTGGGGCTGCTGCAGGCTGAGTGCACTCTCCTGGCCCCAACACTGATTTCAGCAGCAACTTTAGCTCTCCCAGGAAGTCTTCCAAAAGGAAATGGCTGAAGGACATTCAAACTCAGTGGAGAGAGGAGAGAGAGGGAGTACGCTCAGTGGAGAGAGGAGAGAGAGGGAGTACGCTCAGTTGACCTCCAGACTATAATTCAATTGCACCATTTCACCCAAAGGGGAAATAGCAGTTGTTGAAAAAGAACATTTTATTATTTTCCAGCCATTTGGTTGAAATATTAGAGCCGTAATTTGATCAGCCTCTCATCCAGTTGCCACTGACTTTGTTATTACAGACTGATTAAGTTCTTTGTGTTTAGTTTTTAACCTTCTCTCACTCAAAATGAAACCCGGTTCTCCATTCTCATCCTGTGCGTCATAGCCCATTAGTATTGGGTGTTAGTGGGGCAGGAAGCCCAAGCACTAGCATGTTAATGATGGTGGTCACGCTTCCCTGATACATTTTCTGTCCCCACAGCTCCTGGCATTCCTCCAAGGTCTCTTCACCTTCTACCATGAGGGCTATGAACTGGCCCATGAATTTGAGCCCTACAAGCAGCAGTTGCAGTTCAATCTGCAGAATGTACGAATCTTTTGCCCACCCACTTTGGACAGTATCAGTATTTTTAGAAAGCTCTCTATGCAGCCATGGTCAAAAATGTAATTGAGATATATGTGTTCAGGATTTGTATGTTATAGTACATCATAGGCCTTATAGTGATGCATGGCCCAAGGGATGTGTGCCTAAAAGGGTGCGTTTTATTAAATGATTATTGTTGGATGTTATATTGGGTTTTGAGGCATCTTCCCACGAGTAAGCTTTCAGGCCGGCTGCTCATATCAGTTAGTCATCACACGTTGTGCTTGTGTCTTTGAAGACAAGGAACAACTTTGAAAGCACCAGGCAGGAAGTGGAGAAGCTGATGCAGAGGATTCGCTCAGCTGAACAGGATTTCAAAGCCCCTGGCCAGTGGACAATGGAGGGTTTCTTGTATGTTCAGGAAAAAAGTGAGTCCTGTGCCTTTGCCATCTTTTATAATGGCTGATGCACAAAAGGGCAAAGCTGCACTTTGTAGACGTTTTTTTGCTCCCAGTTGTATCCGGTGATACTGATACCTATATGGGGCGCTTACAGGCAGAGATTAAGTTGCCTGTTTCCTCTTTTTTTCTGCATTTGCGCGTTGATGTACTATACTTGTATCTCCACCTCTGTTTAAAACTTTTTGTCTCTCAATCACAGGGCCCTTGGGTTGTACATGGAGTCGTCACTACTGTACGTACGAGAAGGAGAGCAAGATGTTCACCATGAGCAACTTTGAAATCAAATCAGGGGGCAAACAGGTAGACATATAGAATTAGACAGAAAATTGTACACCACTCTTTTACAGGTTTCTGAGGTCTCAAATGGCTAGCTAATATTTAATGACATTAGCATGAATGCAGTTTGGGTTTTTGTAGTATGTTACAGTGAGGCGTCTTTGAGTAAATTCATTTTGAAAAAATACTGGTGGCTGTATTTTTAGTTTCCTTTTATATTTGACATACAGTACTTTCTCAGAGCCTATACTTAAATAGCACTGCATATCAAATCATACTTTGCTTTTTTTTCTAATCCTCAAAGAATGGTCTTGTGATGAGCTCACCTGAGATGTTCAAGCTCAAATCATGCATAAGAAGAAGAACTGACTCCATCGACAAACGCTTCTGTTTTGACGTCGAGGTGGTAGAGAGGTTTGTGCTCAGTTCTGTTTTTCCTCTTCTCACATGAAACAATGCTACTTCATGTGAAAAAAACTTCACTCTGCGTTCTCAAAGGCAAGCCTAGCCAAGGAAACTCAGTGTGTAGCATTATTGTTTGTCAATGTCCTCAACTGCAAGAATAAACTTAATGTCCTTGAAATAACTGTTTGTCCTCTATCTATCCCTCCCTTTTCTCTTTTGCATTACTCCATTTGAAGAAATAACACATGTCAAGGAATTCTATTCAGTCCTCTTCAATGTTTCTATAAAGTGCGGTATGTCAGGAGATTCATGCGCACCATGATTTTGTGCTGCTTGCATGTTGTTGTGTTGCTAATGACCCACAAGCTGCCAAGAAACAGCAACTCTCGTTATATCAACTAACTGCTTACATTTATTAATTTATGTGGCAAGTATTGCCATGATGACCAGCTAAAACCAGAGGGTTTAACAAGGTTGCCGTTGTACTTGCAGAACTTTACTTGCTTTGGTTAATTCGCTTCTCTCATACTTCCATACTGTGAACTTGTAACGTCAGAATCACTGCATTTTTCAGTTTCAATAAAAAAACTACTACAGTTCACAGTGATTTCTAAAGCCTAAGGATTATAAAAAACACTGTTCACAATGATAGCCATGTTTGCTTCACACAACTGCTTTTCTTCATACCCACCCAGATTACAAAAAACTATTGACTACAAGATAATGATGAAAATTATAACTCAGCAAATAAATGTTATTTGACTGGAGTGATAATTAGTTATATGAAATTTGGACCATAATTTAGTACCATTTATATATATATATATATATATATATATATATTATTATTATTTTTTTTAATGAAATGGAAGGGAGCTGACGTGTACCATTTGTGTCCTTGGTTTCTTTAGGCATGGGGTAATCACGCTTCAGGCACTGTCTGAATCCAACAGACGCCTGTGGATGGAGGCTATGGATGGCAAAGAGCCGGTATGAAACCATAAGCATTCTCTCAATGGTTGTTTATAGTTGTTTGTTATGAAAGATCGTCACACCAAAGTGAGAGCATAACATGCAGTGAGAACAGAACTGGTGAGCACAAAGATTTTGGCAAGGTATGGTATGCATGGTAGCTTTCCTGAGTTTAAGAGAGACACAGCAGACAGAGTGAGGCCTTGGGACCCTTGCCAGTGTGAAAGGGTCGGTACAGACAGCAGACAGTGGATTGAGGGGAAGCTAGGGTTTGAGCCAAAAGTGTCGTAGGCATGCATCAGAAAGGTGATGATTGTCTGTCTCGGTGTGCAATAGGTTTATAGAATCAGAAAGATGACGATTGTCTGTCTCGGTGTGCAATAGTTTTATAGCATTAGCAATTAGCAATAACATTGTTTCCTGACCTCTTTCATTCTCTACATGTATTGCACTAGCCGTTATGTACCCTGGATGTAAAATGTACTTTCTCAACCATTAAAAAGTCCCTCTAGGATCTTGCAAGGTTTTACGTGATTGTTGCGGCTAAAAGTGCAGTTAAAACTGCAGTCATTTTGAGGGGTTTTTGTGATTTCCTGCAGGAATTCTTAAATATTGTGATCCCACAGGATCTTGTGAGGGCTGTGATTGTGGCAGCTAAAAGTGATTTGGAGTTAAAGTCAATCACAAATAATGCAGAAATATTTTGCGATAATATACAGTATATAGATTGTAACTCAATGTACATTGCTTTATCTGTAGATATACACCCTGCCAGCTCTTCTGAGCAAGAAAGAAGAAAGTAAGTGTGTGTGTGTGTGTGTTATTAGACTTCACTTTCACAGTTTTCACATTTTTATCTTGACTCTTTTACCCTGAATTTTTTGTATAAATGTTGAAGCAATATTTAGGCTGTCAATGCATTTTAGTTTTATATAATGATGTAGGATATCATGTGATATGTAATTATGGGTATATATATTCTGGTGTTTTTGCAGCCTTTTTAAACGAGACAGGCTTCAACTTTGTAAAGAATTGTATTTTTCTTGTGGAGACAAGAGGTGAGTATTTTTTATCTTTAAGGCAAAATATATAGTGCACATAATCAAGCATTCAGTATTTACATTTACTTATCATGTACATTTTACGTACAATTTGTTTCATTTCAATGACATGAGGTTGAGCTTCCAATGTTTTCCCCCTGAGTGATGAGCGCACCTGTTTAATCTGCAGGCATTAATACTATGGGCTTGTACAGAATAGGAGGAGTTAACTCCAAAGTGCAGCGACTGATGGCCTCAGTATTTGGTAAATAGGTTTCCATCTTCCCTAATTCCAGTGATTTATGCAAACAGTTTTGAGTACTAAATGCTTTGCAGGTAAAATATAATTTTAAAGGCTTCAAATAGTAGATTCATGTTTGTATTTTCAGCACCCAAGGCTTCTGTTAATGTGGACCTTGACCCAGATACATGGGACAACAAGACAATCACCAGTGGCCTCAAGAATTACGTCAGGTTCATATGACCAATACTTGTCAGCACTAAAAGAAACATTTCTTGAGCTATTTATAGCTACAACTCTTGCCACTTCATTTCAGTACTTACTATGTATATGTAACATAATGATAACAGTGTTCAACATTATTCCACTAGGTGCCTTTCTGAGCCTCTCATGACCTACAGACTTCATAAAGATTTCATCCTGGCAGTCAGTGAGTGTTCATCACATGCTTATGATGTCAACACCTGTGGTGTTGCTTATGATGTCAACACCAGTGAGTGTTCATCACATGCTTATGATGTCGCCCATTTCAAAACTATTTTGTATTTACTCTTCGCAGAGTCTGATGATCAAAACTACAGAGTGCGAGCTGTCCATGCCTTTGTCTATAAACTGCCTGACAAGAACAAAGAGATGCTGGATATTCTGATCAAGCATCTGCTGAAGTAAGTTCATTTATAACTCCAAGTTCGTTATCCATAGAAGGTACCGTAGTAAGTATCAGACTCTGTAGTCTTGTCTTCAGCTGGTCAAAGCAATAAATGTTTCCTTTGCCAGGGTTTCCACTCACAGCCAGAAGAACCTGATGACAATCTCAAACCTGGGGGTTATATTCGGCCCGACTCTCATGCGCTCCCAGGAGGAGACCGTAGCTGCCATGATGAACATCAAGTTTCAAAACATAGTCGTGGAGATTCTCATCGAAAACTACGAGAAGGCAAGTATATATCACATATTATCACAAGAGGATGAGAGAAAAACAAGAGAGCAAAGTACAAAGGGATCATTTCGGGGAAAGCTGAGAGACCATGTGTTAGGCGTCACGTCTCTCCCTGGCCCGCGCTGAGAAGCCTGACGCTGTGTTTATGTTGGGCAGATATTCCAGCAGCCCCCGGACCCCAACGTGCCGCTGCCTCAGCCCCAGTCCCGCTCCAGCTCCAGCTCCAGACGCAGCCGAGCCATCTGCCTCTCGTCGGGGCCCAGGAAGTCCAGGGGCCTCTACACGCCCACCCTCTGCCTGGCCGACGCTGACAGTCAGTGCACATCTAAAGCCTATTGTATGCTTAAAGCACGTCAACTTTATAAACCACACTTCATTTTTACATACAAAATGAATACATTTTAACTATGAAATGTATGAAACAGGCATCAAAGTATGTCAGTAGACTCATTGTACTTGATCATGCCTGCATACCTACGTATTTTTGTGTTTTTTGTCTCCTCTCCCACGTCTTTCCGGTGTTTTCTCTGCTCTTTTTCGGTGCGTTCATCTTCCTGAAGGTGACACGTTCAGCAGCAGTCCCAGCAGCACGCCTAGGGGCAGCATGGAGTCTCTCTCCTCCCACTCGTCCGAGCAGAACAGTCACTCCAAGGCCGGCTCGCCCTCCCACCCCAAGAGCAAGCCCGCCACTGCCCTCTGCTGGAGCACCTCCTCGCAGGCCTCCAACGGCCCCAAGAGCCGAACCTGCGCCAGCAGCCCAGACTCCAGCTCCAAGGAGGACACTGCCAAGACGGACGGGGAGGCAGAGGACGCCCTGAGCGTGTCGTCCCTCACACCAGTGGGCCGGCGCTCCCCGACGCCGGAGATTCCCCAGCGGCAGCAGACGAGTGCTGGGGAGCACCGAGCCACTCAACGGAGTCTCTCAACTTCCTCCTCCCTCACCTCCCTTCACATCTCAGAGGGTAAGAGGAGTTCAGCTGCTGCACTCACTCCCTGTATGTGAATCATAGGACATGTGAATGAGTGTGCAAATACAAACAGAAGCATCATCATATTAAACGGTTTTTAAAAGTTGCTCTGTCTGTCTCAGAACGTGATGTTACTCAGTCCCACTCACCCCAGCCATATGTACCTCTGTAAGAGATAGTATGCAACAATTAGACACTTTTTGAAGCATGTTTTTATAGGCAACTAGAGCTGGTATCGTCTTAAAACTAGATTCCGTGGTATTTGGTCATGTTCTTGCACGCCTTTTCAGTTGTCAGATTGCTAGTTTTCAACCAAAACCCCTTACTGGTGCTTTAAAAAATGTACTTAATAAAGACCACATAAGAAATAGATTTCTAGATAAAATAGATGTTTTATAGATGTTAAAATGTATATATAAATTTAAAATGGATGTTTTTCCTCAACGTCCCTCCTCTCATACAGGCTGTAGAAGCTTTCATGGCTCAGTTCAGAGCCTTGCATCACAGGCCAAGAGAGACAGCCTGAAAACCAGCCCTTTGCCAGACCTACCACCTAAACTGTCAACTGAGCACAACCGTCCGGAGAAAGGAGCCAGTAATGGATACCAAAGACCTGGTTCACTGTAAGGACCTACCATATCATATGCTTTTGCCGCTTTACCATCAAGGACATTCTGAGCAAACACCCGTTGCTTATGTTTGTGCCCATTATGACAGCACTTTTGTCATCAACACTGGGAGGATAATTGTACATTAGATTCTTTTTAGCATCCAGCTGGCTAATTCAGTAGCCATGTAGTGCCTTGGAATGTTGAATAACTGGTGTGATGATGTTTTAACCAAACTTTTTGGCTATTTCAGAGTGGCCTCAAAAGCTTTGCTTTTTGAAAACCCTGCTGACACCAAACCCACCTTGGATGGAAGGTTGAGTGGCTGATGTTATTTTTTTTAAGCACTGTGTGCACATAGTTTAGAGATTAACTGCTCCAAACCCCCTCACTCTATTTGAGAAGAATGCTTTCAGTGTCAACTCTGTACATTTAAAACTAACTCCACAATAAATCTTGCTCAAATAACACATATATCTCAAATCCTTGCATGTCATCTTATCCTGTATATGCCTGAATTGTTTGCCTCTGATGACATTTTACAGAGATGCAAAGGCCTTGTATTCCTGTATGGCAGAGCACAGCCATGAACTGAGCTTCCCCCAGGGGGCGATATTCTCCAACGGTATGATATTTCAAATCCATTGTTCAATGTTTGTCTCAGGAGTTGAACTTAATCCATATGTTGCCCTTGTTGCCCTTGTAACTTACTCGTAGAATATTTAAAATAGGAATGTTTGGCCTATTTTACCTGACCTACCAACTTATTTGACTTATTTGACCTGAAGCTCAACTAGTAGATGTGTTAAAAAAAAGTGCTAACCACACCAAGATAAAGGGATCATTACTCAGGAAGGACACTAACTGAAAATGTATATCAGATGACATACAGAAGCGCTTCAGGGGTATCTTTTTTACATTGAAATGATTGTCATTTCCCCCCTAAAGGTTCAGCTGCCTCAACACCAATGTATGACCTAGTAGGGGGATTCTGTCCTTTGATGTTTTTTCCTATATTGAAAACATGTTTTAGAGTGAGAATTTTTGCCCTGGCATGATAGTATGATATATATTGTGTAAGTCATTTACTTGACATATTTTGTTTTTCTCTGTGTATTTCACAGTGCACGCCTCAATTGAACCTGGTTGGCTTCAAGCAACTTATGAAGGAAAAACTGGACTAATCCCAGACAATTACGTGGTGTATTTGTAAGAAACAAAAGGAAACCGATTTTCCATGGTATCCATGGTGTGAGTTGTGTTAAATATAGTGAAATGTTTAACATTTGTGCATAGTCTGTACATAGAACTGAAATATTTGGTCAGCACTCAGTGTTATGTTACATCGCAGGTACATGTAGGGTAACCAATAATACACACAGTCTATTCAATGTGTTGATGTTACGGAAATTACATTTATATACGAAAGAGTGAAATAATAGGATAATAAAAGAGTATTATGTTGACAAGTTAAAACGTTTATTCCGATGGTACATTAATGTGTCACAGGCCTACTTAGGACCTCACTGTTACGTATTAGCCTCCTGTACACTTTTCTTTCATACTGTGTGTGACTGGAGCCAGTAATGCTGTCCCGGCATCCTTCCTCTAACATGTTCAAATTAATATACAGTACACCTGTTTAGGTTACGCATACTGCTTCTTTTTTTTTTAACAAATTAAGAAGAAATAGTCTACCTTTTTAATAACATTCTACCTGTTTTATACATACTGCAACACATTTATCTATGGTAATTCATAATTTGGTTGATGTTGTTCTGGTTAGACAGTATTAAACCAGTTACACTGACTGAGAAGCATTTTGTTGTAGTGGCATTGTTCAGTGTTAGTTTGTAATTATTCTAATAATATGGGTTCACATGAACCTTGACATCGTGTTGGCTCTGACAACTAGGTACTGTAATGTTGTTCTGCTTAATTGTAGACGTATATCATTGTTAATTACTACAATGTAAGCTGTAAGTCTAGTCAAAGGCTCACTGAAATCAAGTAGCTGTTGTACGTGTAGTTTTTCTACTGTATTTTACTGACACTGGTCTATCATTTTATGTATTGTATTATTTAAATTACTTACTGTTGTAATAAATATCTACAGTGCCTTAAACACCAGAGGAAAAGTGGGATGTGGTATTTTTTAAGACAGAATTAGCACACGCTACTACGGAAGCCTGTGGCTAGTGCTTGTATTATCTACAGTAGTGGCAATAGGTTGTATGATGTATGCTCATAATCCACCATTTCTGGTGTTTCAAACCCACTTATAAGACACCCTCCCACTACTTTGACTAACACCTCTATTCCAACCAATGCAAATGCAAAACCTTTAGGTCAACGTTTCCGGCCTGTCGTTAGCTCTACTGACATTGTTCCTGCACATTCCTGTGTCTAGAGAATTAAGAGGCAGGCAGATAATTCACATACATCATATTAGAATATATAAAGCAAATGTACATAATGCATACATATAAAGCAGTTGGTGGGTGAGTAGTAGTGAGTAGCCAGCATTCAAGGTAATGTTCTTACAACATAGTAGGGGTCATATTGTACTGATGATACTATAGGATCAACATAGTGGGGGTCATATTGTACTGATGATACTATAGGATCAACATAGTAGGGGTCATATTGTACTGATGATACTATAGGATCAACATAGTAGGGGTCATATTGTACTGATGATACTATAGGATCAACATAGTAGGGGTCATATTGTACTGATGATACTATAGGATCAACATAGTAGGGGTCATATTGTACTGATGATACTATAGGATCAACATAGTAGGGGTCATATTGTACTGATGATACTATAGGATCAACATAGTAGGGGTCATATTGTACTGATGATACTATAGGATCAACATAGTAGGGGTCATATTGTACTGATGATACTATAGGATCAACATAGTAGGTGTCATATTGTACTGATGATACTATAGGATCAACATAGTGGGGGTCATATTGTACTGATGATACTATCATGACCTGAGAACATAGTAGGGGAATAGGGATATAGTGAGAGAATGGAATTAGGTGTCCTTGCAGGTTTCCTGAAATTTGTATTTGTATATGGTATGGTGCAATACCATCAAAAGGGTGGTCTGGAACTGACTAAACTCAACTTTCTGCCTGGCAGGTCTGCCACAGAGAGGCAACAGCAGAGGCAGCCCTTTCCACCAGGGGCCCAGCCAAGAGTGCCAGACCACAGTGCACCGTTCCTAAATATGGGGTGTGTTAAAGATCCATCGTTACAATCCATTACACTTTCCGACAAATGTAGCTGTATTTAGCTCACCAAAACTGTCAGTTTATGTGCTATAGCCATCTATCACAAACAACAGGAAACGTTAGCCTTCAGACATCATCATCATTGAAGTGCCACCATTAGTCACTTGCATGCACATTGACTGATAACACCAGGGTATTGCTATACAGATGTATGTGCTTTGAAAACATACATACTACGGAGCCCCTTCTTCAGATCACTGTGAAGGGGTAGGCCGTGACGAAGCAACAAGAAAGGTCCGCCACACATGAACTAAAGCTAGTTTAATAACCCCCCAGTATTGTAATGTTTGATTTGGATGTGTTCCGTTCGTATTGTAATTCATCAAATTATTAAGGATGGACCTGTTTAAAAGGGTTCATTTGAATCTGTCCTGCTGAAGGTGCTTGCTTGTTTAGCCAAAGTTGAGTGCAGGAGGCGACAGCCGTTCTAAACAATGGGCTGCAGTTTTGCCAATATCTGGCACCTCACCAACGCTTCCAGAGAGTCTAAACATGACCAGCTTTCTGCAGCACTTAATCCAGTCTATTAAATTAAGCTTGTTTAATTTCATAAAGGTACAGCCACTGATGCAAATTTACTTAATATTTTTATAATATTTCAGAATTACATGATTTAGGTGGCTATATGTAATATACTGTATGTTCTATGGAATAACACTGGTCTGTGTGATTGGACAAGAACAAAGGCAATGTATTTGCTTGGCTGATTCCAAATGGCTCAGCCCAGCCAGTATCTCAGTAATAGAGAAATGTAATGAGGACATTGTTATTTTTAATCTGAATGCTTATCCTGTTTGCTGAGGCCTACTCTCTTGCTGAGGCAAACCACCTGTTTTTGTACTGATAGTCATGCATATCGTTCTTCTTTCAAGGACATGTTCTGAGATCACTGCTGTAACTTCTGTAGCGATGGGATGGGAAAATAACACCCCTTGTCTGCTCATGAAACATGTTTTTTAATACTCACATAAAGGCTGGCTGTGCCCAGCTTTTCTTTGGAGTTTGTTCATGATATTTGGTTGTGACACTCTCCCTCTTTTGCAAAAGATAAAGCGCTGAAATTCTGATTGCTGGTCTCTCTCTCATTAATATTAACGTCTTAATATAATTGATCTAACACTCAGACATCTTCTGTCTCTATTAAATTGAACGTTCTAATATGCACATCTATTTTTGCGTTGGCAATGTGAAACGGTTTGCTTATTTTGAAAAGTATCACGTAAGTTATATTATTATATCTTATTATTATATATTATATCATTGTAAATCTGACACTGCAATGAGACAAACTGCTTTGTCAGGCCTCTATTATGAGAGGTTTTTATACTATAAAGCAATTGGCAAGTAGAAATTAGCTTGACCCTCTGTTGGCCACCCATAAATTCTTCCTCTGATCCTATCTCTCAACAAAACATGAATTTGTTTACTCTTTTCCTTATGCAACACCGTAATACAGAATGAAACAGAATTATCTACTTGAATACTATCTAAAACAGTATTGACCACACTCAATATAATTGGCTGGCCTGGATGCCCATTTCTGCTGCTGTTTCCTGATTGGTTGAATATGAGAGATGATCTACTTTTCCCAGAGCATCTATTTTAGTGATGGCTATCAAAAATGTAAAGACAACTACCATAAGTGTTCTAAAAATGCTTGCATTAATTCCTGGAGTACAATGTCCAGTACTGAACGCAATGTCCCTCAGCATTGTTTCGGCACCAATGGGTCCCTGTTTACAGCTGAACCTTTTTGAGTAAAGAGGTTAAACCTTTTTAGTTCTGCTGAAGTGGGTGGGCACTTTGTTGTGATTAGATTCACTGGCACGATAGTGATGCTTGAGAATGAAATGGTTGAAAGAAACCCTTCCGAGTGTGGGGGCTCACTGGCGTTGCTACGTTCACTGCCCTTGTGTAAATAACTAGAGAATAATGTGTATATATTAGGCCCATCTCCTAGGTTTCTATTTTGAGCAAAGAATGCATTTTTCTACGCTAGAGACTAAACAAAATGTTCCAACGCTGGTGAAGCATTACATGATCAGGGTGCTTTCATGACATCCTTGAGAGACTTTCACATGAGCCGAATGTACTTTCAGGACATGGTTCGGGAGATAACATACATGTGATACTATGTTAATGTCCAGTAGTAAAACCTCTGGAGAAAAATGTATGTCATGTTGTTTTCTGAGGTTTAGTGAGGTAATTCTAGGAAAGTGTCTGGGGTGAGTGACCAGCAGAAAGATGTAATGCAATTCAAGAGTTGGAGCGGTGTATAGAGTAAGAAATTGAGGAACTAGAAATTGAAGCCAACAAAGCTCTTTGGTAAGGGAGTCTTGGAAGAGGAGCTAAAAATAAAATATGAACAGCTGTAGTGGTCATCAGTGTGAAGGCATACAAGCGAATATGATAAAAGAACCAAGACAGTGGCTTCCCATGACCTTCTCTTTGTTTTGACCTTTTGACCTGTTAGCCATGTCATATCCCCATGGAACTGGCCTTGATACGGACACACACATAAACACGTAACCAACATGGTGCATCATTGCTTACATTTGTTAGTGGTCAGAGCAGAATCCCTCTGAGACAGTTTCCCACACTTGACTGCACTCAGAGGAATTTTGTTCTCAGCCCACAGGAAATACAGCTTTGCTGGCATTGCAGGCAAACTGATGGGAATTTAAGAGGAATATTTCATCTGTGGGCTTTACTTTCTAACAGTTAATGTGTTCATCACCCTCTAAACACTTTAAAACAACTCAATAATGTTTTGAAATTTTTGTCTGTCATCTTTATAAACTTCTATAACTTATGCTTACTGTTATGGGTCCTGAGAAAACCTAACCTGGGCAGAGTGTTTTGAATTATACGCACTGATCATCCAGTACATATCATAATAGTCTTAGTTGTAAATATCTTTAGTTTTTTTTAGAATCGAGCATCTCATGCAATGACATGTATTGAACGATCTCTAGACACTTACAGGGTGTTGAAAACAGCTCAAAGATTTGCACGAGTGAACGCAGATTGTTAGATGCCTCATTTATTGCAGTGGGCAGGAAGAACAGAGACAAAATTCCACAGAGCCCTGTTCTTTCTCAGGACTGTCGTAGATAGAAGATTAGACAAGAGGGGCGACTGCTGCGGGCACGACTGTGTACATCAGTTATAGCCGGCTGTTTATAGCAGGTTTGGGGATGTCAGTTTCTGTACGCACTTAGTAGCTTATAACTTTCCAGCTTCGACGAAATGAATCAGCTAAGTCCATCACATGGAAATCTGTCTCAATCTCGAATAAATGAAAAACGGATAAGGAGTCGAGATAATTTACTGATAAATGCTGATTTTAGTGAGGAAAATTACTGCGGTTACCACGGACTTCAACAAACGTAAGTGGACCTCCTCACATAGCTATCTCTTTACACATTGACTGTGAAAATGTGATAGTCCACCTGGTCTGTTTATTGTAACTAACGAGCTTTTGTACTTATATTCGTTAGAGACGTTGTGTTCGTGTGTAATTAATGTAGCCTACACGTAAACAACAATACCAAGTAAACCGTTTAAGCCAGTGGGTTTGTGTGACATTTGATGGCAGCTGAATAGAGACGAAACCTCTGTCCTAAGGATTTAAGCCAACTTCATCTGAGTAACAGGTTGTTTTCTATGGTGTAGCAAGTGTAACAGACCTTATTCATACAGAACGCATTCTGTTCTACGACAGGCATTAATTCATTACCATATAATCCCTACATAATGCATTTTGTCCACGAAAAGCACAAACGTATTAGCATTGTGTCCACGAAGTACTGAAGAGAGCACAGAAAAACAAAACGGATGATTCATGTCCTGCACTGAATTGAGTGGTGCTTTTCATTTTGTGGACAAAAAACTAACTTTTATAGAACACATTTTTATAGAGAAAAAAACACTTCTGTCCACCTATTAGATATCCTAGGCCATCTGATGTTCATTTTGTCCACAAAACAGTTCTGCTATATTATGGCATGAAGGGTCCGATACATTTGTGAGTCCTCAGGTCACAGAATGCATTTTGTCCACCATAGCAAAGGCTGATTAAACTTCCCTAGGCCTCAGTGTCAGGTTGAATAGTCTAGGAAAGTTTAAGCTGCCTTTGCTTACGTGGACAGAAGACATTATGTAACCTGTTGATTCACAGAACCCATAGTTTTCATCGAAATAGCCTGTTCTGCATCAAAGGTGCGGATGCTTGATTAACAAATAACAGGAATGTTTTAAAAACAAACATTTAGTTTACTAGGAATGTTCATTCTACTTTTCCTAATTCTATGTATTGGTGTTATAGATGATGTTGATTTTTTGATCATGAGAATGATGCTGATGATGATATCATTGGGATAGTACCTGTCCCACTGATTTGTCGTGGGGTACATTAGTGCCCTTGGCCTTAATAAACATTTCTTGATGTTTGAATATCGAAATATGTATTTCATAAAATAATGCTGATATAATAAACATTGACATAACATGATTTTCAGGCAGAGTAACAGTGACAGTCATGTTCTGGCTTGGCAGAATCTGGCAAAGAGTAGGAGGCAGGCAGTGCGAGGGGCAGCCTACATGTTTAATCCAGAACCTTACAGCCTCACTGCGGTGGAAGAGCGTTTCCTCGATGCAGCTGAATATGGAAACATCCCAGTGGTACGCAGGATGCTGGAGGAGATACCTGATCTCAATGTGAACTGTGTGGACTACATGGGCCAGAATGCACTGCAGCTAGCTGTGTCGAATGAGCACCTGGAGGTAACAGAGCACTTGTTGAAGAAACACAATCTTGCTCGAATTGGAGATGCCCTATTGCTCGCCATAAGCAAAGGCTACATCAGGATTGTGGAATCCATTTTGAGTCATCCGGCCTTTTCTGATGGTCACAGACTGACAGTTAGCCCCGGTCAGGTCGCAATGCTGGATGACTTCTTTGCCTATGATGAGGATGGTACACGCTTCTCCCATGATGTCACTCCAATTATCCTTGCTGCCCACTGCCATGAATATGAGATAGTGCACACACTCCTTAGGAAGGGTGCCCTCATTGAGCCACCTCACGACTACTTCTGTGACTGTGACACCTGCAATTACCATCAGAAGTATGACTCCTTTAGTCATTGCCGCTCACGCATCAACGCCTATAAAGGCCTTGCCAGTCCAGCTTACCTCTCTCTGTCCAATGAGGACCCTGTGCTGGCAGCTCTGGAGCTCAGCAATGAGCTTGCCACCATGGCCAACATTGAGAAAGAATTCAAGGTAAAATGCATAAAACACAGCTTTAAATGTTATCATATAATTTAAAACAACAACAGCAGTGACCTTAACACATATGCCCACTATTCTTTTAAAAGTTACTCATTAATGGTTTACTTTGTTCACACTCCCTTTATGTCATTCCATATCATGTGTTCTTATATCACAGCTGTTTGTTTGTTTTGGATAAGCCTTGACATCCCACTATCAGTTATCATAATATGGATCACTATTTCCCCTCAGAATGATTACAAGAGACTATCTATTCAGTGCAAAGACTTTGTTGTGGGGCTTCTCGACTTGTGCCGAAGCACAGAGGAAGTGGAGGCCATTTTGAATGGCGAAGTTGATGAAAGTCTTGAGGTACCTGGGCGACCTAGTCTCATCAGACTAAAACTGGCATTAAAATACGAACTGAAAAAGGTAAATAACCTAGTTAGAACATGGCACTGAAGAGTTTGGCAAAAAAAAAATAGATGTTTTAAGGGAATTTCATCATTTTTAATAAAAAATGTTTTACCTTTTCTGTCGTTCAAACAGTTTGTCGCCCATCCAAACTGTCAACAGCAGCTACTATCCATCTGGTATGAACATGTCTCTGGACTGAGACAGCAGACAACAGCAGTTATGGTATTGGTTGTTCTAGCTGTTGCAATTGGTCTGCCAATCCTGGCCATGGTGTATTGGATCGTACCATGCAGTAAGGTCTTAGCATTTTGTTTTTATTCCTTTACATACAATTTTAAACCATTTAGTTGATTTTTAAGTGTTCTGATGAGGATCAAGAGAAATCTCTCAAAGAAACATGTGAATCCCATACAAGGAACAAATTAAGTTAAAAGTAACTTGACTGTTCACTATTTACATTTTTGTACTGTATGTGTGAAAACTGGCTACTGTCTATGATGGCAGCAGACATTTTGATACATATCTATAATAAGAACTTTTTTTTACTATGTTCTTTCACCAGTTGGGGAGGATTATGCGTGGTCCTTTCATAAAATTTGTGGCTCATGCAGCTTCCTTTACAACGTTCCTCGGCCTTCTTGTGCTAAATGCTGCAGACCGTTTTGATGGAACGAAACTCTTGCCAGACATGACGGCCCATGATTGCCCCACCCAGTTGTTTCGGATGAAAACAACCCCTTTCACTTGGATGGAAATGCTTATTATTTCCTGGGTCATAGGTCAGTCTCAGTGTCCTGTTGAGATGTATCTCATAATAACATTTTCACATATTACCACTTTGAAAGAAACTCCATGGTTTGCCAACAGTTTGTCACTACTCACTCAAATTTGAATAATTTTGTTTTAAGGAATGATTTGGGCAGAATGCAAGGAGATTTGGTCCCAGGGGCCAAGAGAATATCTATCTGAGCCATGGAACATGTTGGATTTTGGAATGTTGGCCATTTTTGTGACATCATTTATTGCACGATTCATGGCATTTTGGCATGCGTACTCAGCACAGAGTTACGTTGACACCCATTACACTGATTTGACGAATGTAACTCTACCGACAGAGATTGAGTATTTCCAGCTAGGTAAGTGTGTAAATAGATCAAAGAAAGTTCCTTAAACTGTCTTTGTTCTCCATTGAATTCCGACTAATGTATTGGTTTTGTCATGACAGCTCGCGTTGACTGGTTACCCTCCGACCCTCAGATAGTGTCAGAGGGTCTGTATGCCATTGCAGTGGTTCTGAGTTTCTCAAGGATTGCTTACATCCTGCCAGCCAATGAGAGCTTCGGGCCACTGCAGATATCCTTGGGAAGAACAGTGAAAGATATCTTTAAGTTCATGGTGATATTCATCCTGGTATTTTTAGCATTCATGTTTGGCATGTTTAATCTCTACTCATATTACCTTGGAGCCAAACAAAATGAAGCCTTCACAACGTGAGTACAATAACTTTCTTTGAGAGTTAATTGTAATGAAATTGTACTTATACATTGATATATTAAAGTAAAGCCTTATGATATTTTTTGTAAGATTTTTTTAACATACTCCTAATTCAACAGTTAATTTAGTCTGTCTTTAAATTCATCATATTTAACAAAAATGAGGCTCTAGCACTATTCTGTGCCACAGTGAAGATATGGCCCTTAGTTTTCTGTATGGTTGGTCGAGATTGATAATATAAGCATTTTTTTTAAATAGGAATAAACACTGCTTCAAAGTGAACAATAGAACATGCAGTATTTCAGTGTTGTTTATTGTTTATTACAACAGTGAAGAAGGTAATTGAAAAAAGAGACATTTTACTTTTGTTCACTTTGTCTGTTATCTTACTGTTTTGCAGTGTGGAGGAAAGCTTCAAAACATTATTTTGGGCAATATTTGGACTATCAGAAGTCAAGTCAGTGATAGTCAACAATGGGCATAAATTTATTGAGAACATTGGCTATGTCCTCTATGGAGTATACAACGTTACTATGGTTATAGTTTTACTCAACATGCTCATTGCAATGATGAACAATTCATTTCAAGAAATTGAGGTAAAATTCCTATATATATCACCTCAGTCAGTAATTGTATTTAACAGTAAATGTAGAAAAGAGAAACATCACATGTATCCCATGTTCAGTACAGGCTTATAGAAGTAAGGTAGACATTTAGGAAAGTGCATGAACTCACACTAGTTTGAAATATGTATTTGGAAAGACCCATGAGCAACTCCAATATTTTAATTAACTGTCATGATTGTGCCTTGATTTGTGTGTCTTGACTAGATGTGCTGAGGGGTTTCAGCTAGCCATGCACCTCTCATCTCCTCCTGCCTGTATGAAGGTAGTATAGTATTACTGTTTTAAGAGCACATACTAATGCCTTTACTCATCGCCCTGCTGGGAACAGGGTGATGCAGATGTCGAATGGAAGTTTGCTCGAGCCAAACTTTGGTTCTCCTATTTTGAGGAAGGCAGAACACTTCCAGTTCCTTTCAACCTGGTGCCAAGCCCGAAGTCTGTGCTGAAACTATTCATGGGGATCAAAGCACTTTTGCTGGGCTTGATTCATAGACAATGGACCATGGAGAAGGGTGAATCAGAGCTGAATGAGGTTGGTATTTAGATCAACTGTCCAATCAGTGTGCCAGCTGTCTCTGATGGGTTCAAACATTTTATGTATTTGCATGAGTTTGTTTCTCGTCTGTTTAGCCATTTGTATAAGAAATGTGCTCTTCCTGCAGCTAAGTGAAAGGAGAAAAGACTCACCAACAGATCCAAGCCCAGATTGTCCAAGTCGATATCAGGTATTTTCAGAACAATTTAGCTATTACATATTACTTACTTGATTACCATGAGTAATTTGATAACAGTACTCATTACATTGACAGTAATTAAGTAGTGTTACTCAATGCATTAACCCTAACCCTAGATTATATTACAATACTGACCTCTCTAGAATAAAGGTACTTAGTTACTTCTTTGCAGCTAAAACAATTATTGCCATCTCGACTATAAACTGTTATCCTCTTATTACAGAAGATTATGAAACGCCTTATCAAGCGTTATATCATCAAATCACAAAGCGATAAAGAGAGTGATGAAGTCAATGAAGGTAAAGAATCTATGGCCTACTCAAGGATTTCATTATCTTAGGTGGTCTACAGCTGAATGAAATGTTAAGATTGCATGAGTGAAGCCAGTAGCACCCTTATCTCAAATACATTTCCAAGGGGTTCACACCACAAAGGTATTACATAGACCTGACAGAGCCATGACCCCCACACCTTGCTTCATAGTGCTCAGTTTGAACAGCCAATCAGCTGACCTGCAAATGCCACATGACTGATGACCACAGTAACCAAAACACTACACTGACTAGCCACGCTTGATGCATGATTGAAACCAGCCAATGGGCACCAAACTTCTTGGCACTAAAATAGCTGGTGCTAACTAGCTGAAACTGACCTTCTTAAACATGACCCCTGGTTACACATGACCTCTGCTGAAGTGCATGAGTTTTGTTATCATTTCCGATGGTTGGCTTTACAATGATGAGTTAAATTCATGCGGCCAACCTTTTAAAAAATCCATAAGGGTGCAAGAGAGGAATATTTTGAAAAGAGTTTGAACACTTTAGATAAGACTTCTTCACCACAATGGACTGTCAAACTAAGATTTTATTGGTCTGTTACAGGGGAACTTAAGGAAATTAAACAGGACATTTCCAGCTTGCGTTTCGAGTTGCTGGAGGAGAAATCTCACAATTTGGAGGACCTTGCAAACCTTATTAGGCGTCTCGAAGAGAAGTTGTGATGTCAACCTAGAAACTGCTAATTTGATCTATGACCAACTGCCAACTTCTGGAAATGGCGTGGTGTGGCTTGAGGACAAGCACCTGATACTTTTCCATTTCAAGTAAAAATGTTACCATGGACTTGTTGCTGTTATAGAGATGGTTACCTGCGGTGCAGTGCCTTGGGCACATGCTCTAGTGAGTTTTGTACGTCTGAAGTTTCGGGTCCCTCTCCCCCTCTCATTTAAGGGTGGGTAACAAATGTGCACACGTGTACAACAAAAAACCTAAAGTAGTATGTTGTGTGCAGGCTAGCTGTTAAGTATGTGAGACTCCACAGGTTGTTTCATGAGAAATATTTGCAGTGTGGAAAGATTACACCGTTTTTACAGTCTTGGTCACAAGAAAACTGGATTTTACAGTTGTTTTATAGTTTACACTGTCCATTATAAATATTAACAATGTGACCAAAGCACAGACAGACTGCAAATTTGACCATATTTATACAAAGCATATTCAGTGAAACGTTTAGATGCTAGCTGTTTACAGATGTCCTTCATTCATGTATACAATACATATTTTTTTGGTATGTAAATGAATGTAAGAAATATTTCAACTGATTACTTGCAATATATTTGTATGATATTATTTGTTTTCTTTATTAGGAATATATTTTGCAAGATTTTTATGTATATCATGTAACCCTCTATCCTTAGGTGGCTTTGTCTGGTTGTCTGCGGATTACTGAGCACATAAATCCACGTCTAAATAAAGAATGGATTTGTTTTCCACAGTTTATGGTTATATTCAAAGTGGCAATGGCACTTTATCTAGAAGATCGGAGTGTTGGCCTCAGTACAAAGTAAGACTGAGATGCAAGAGGCTCTTATTCTTTGAAATATAAAACCTTAAATTAATTTGCTGAAACAATTGAGAGTCCAAGCAGCAAAGCTGCTGTAGTCCAATTCTATTTCCACTGATTATTTTTATTCCTTGATATTATTGCACTGGTCATTTTTATTCCTTGTTTTTCTTTTGTAAAAGTGTGTGGGGAGCATAATGTGTAAGGCGCAGGCACCAAAATCAATCCAAATTAATGAAAGAAAACACAATCTGGTGTCTTCAAACTCAAATATATGGTAGTAGAATTGTTCTTCTAAACATCTAAAGGATGTAAAAAAAATGCTGTCGAATTAAGCAATATGACACTCGTTCATGGGGTTGGTAAAGCATATCCTCACGGTTGTGATGGCAGAGTGAGGATATGCTTTACCAGCCCCACTTTCATTTGTGTCATATTGCTTAATTCTACAGCATTTTTTTACATTCTTTTTGAGGTTTAGAATGATTCCCCCCTTCTATGAAAATGACTCCTCTGGTCTCAGTTTTTATGCATAACACAAACCATTATGTTTTTGAAACATGTTTTTATTGTTGACACTAGCTCCATGTTCATATCTGCTTATATCAAACACCACAATGAAGAATGGCTGAAATATTTCATTCAGCTTCTTTCAAATTAACAGTGCAATATCTAAAAATACTCCTTTAATGTGATTAATTATTTTGAGGAGTGTCCATTCTCCTTATCTTCATGGTGACAGACTTTATCTGAACAGGAAGGCCATTCTTAGTCCAGGTTTCCCAGTGCATGTGTGGGAGAGTAGATTGGTCCTGATCTAAAGGGGAACCGTTTAGGTTAGCACGTCCACACTGGTTAAACCACCAGCCTGTGCCATTCTGATGGGTACTACAACTCTCCACAGCCTTTCCATCAAATGTACAGAATGGATTACAGCCATCATTGTCAATGTCAGACGTGCTAAATGGTGCTGTTTCCTGATTTTCTTCTTGCTCATACCCACGGAATGCATCCCCTGCCAGATTGCAAATGTGTTTGAAGGAAATAATGAGTATTTAATTGAATAACAATCTTAAAATGATTAAAATGTAGTTTGAACATAAGTGAATACTAATCACATTACCTGCACTGCCAGCATATCTCCCAAGATGAATTCTAAAGAAGTTGGTCTCATCTTCAATCCAGAATTTGTCATATGAAGCATATGAGGTGGTGTCATCTTGGGAAGTTAGGGCAATATGGAGCTGGAAATGGGTGTGTTTCTGGTTGACGATGTTGAATATCTTCCTTAGACCAAGCCAGTGTTCTCCTACCCAAAAGAAAAGCAAAGAAGTCAATGTCGTTATTTGAGTATTATAGTTATTCTGCTAGTGTACTTCGCTCCAAAAGAATGTGGAGTACTGACCTGGAAGATGACCAAATCCATTCATGTAGTCTGACCACGTGCGTTTAAAATCAGTAAGCCCATCTGTCCTCCTTTGCACAACAGTCCATCCACCATCCATGTAATCCATCTCACAGAATACCTTAAAAAAACTAGTTTTTATGTTTCAGGGAGGAGCAATTCAATACTCATAACTGTTATCTACAAATATGACACATTGGGTCAGACTTTTAAATTGTGTTGAGTTGTTACAGGTAATTATTGTTAGCTTTCTCAATGGAAAAACCCCCAACTCAAAACATTTACAGCAAAATGAGACACATTGATTGTGGGTCACATCAATTATAAAAGGTTTCTTAGAGGAAGAAAAAGCGATTCACTTGTACAACCTGTACTGATGAACACTTGTGTTTTTGACTAAATGTAGTCTATATATTCAAACAAAAACAAATGTTCCCATTTCATTTTTTAATTCTTGTAGTGTGATCTGATATTATTCAAGATGAAATTATTTGCAGCTTGGTAGCTTTATATTTGTAGCTGTCTACAAGAATTTACCTCAAAAGAGTACTCTGTATTTTCTGGATGGATGATATAGATCCCACTAGGTATTTTGGAGACTGTTGCATAAAGTGTTTCTTTTATGTCACTACAATCCCGTCCTGGAAAGATTGGCAAAGAAAGAAAAGAACTCCAGTGCATTTCTGATATCACAGTCTTTTTTTGGCTGGTAAATCAAGATGATAGTTTTTTTTACGTGTAAAATGCAAACAGATTGACAGAACATCTACAAAAACCCTGCATATTACCGTGCGATTGTACTGGCTTCGTTGATAATGTTTCAGTGTTGCTCCGCTGAACCTCTGAGCCAAGTGTGCTGACTTTGGACACGAGTTCCAACAGCTTGAAATGCAAGAGAACATCATTTGAGGAACTGATTGCCATATAGGAAAAGTCTCAACAACTTGTGTTACCACTGAATAGGTTGTACCTGGTTAGAAAGTAGTTCCAACGATTTTTGCTGTTCATCTATCAAGTCTCTGATCATCTTTCTAGTGCTCCTTGTGGATGAAACAATTGAATGCTGAAGGTCACCTGAAACGTTCATAAAACACATTACACCTTAAGTCACATTTTTGAAGCACAGGAATGTCACATATGATGACTACAGAAGAGTGGTATTTCTGTATACTATGAGGAACACAGTATTTTATGTTTACAGTATTAATGTAAGTGATGCCTTCTTCTGATATCATTCATGCCGTAACATACATACTACACAGAGAGTGCCTTTCCTCCTTCATGAGCTTAGCTGCCAGTTCACAAGGTATTGTGCACTTTTCCCTATACTTGACCACAGAGGGATTCTTGTCACGTTTGAGAGTGACATCATGGAAGTCTTCAGTTATTTCCACAGACTGATTTGTTGTTGTATTCTCTGTGCTCTGTTTAAGATCACAATAAAACAAAACGCTGCTGTATGAGATACAAAATCACATAATATTTGTATTTCATGGTCAGGCAGTGTATAAATTACATTCATTTTATTGTTATCTGGTATGTAGCAATCACACCATTTTAAAAGGGAAATCAATCAAAAGAACGACATTTTTTTAAGAGAATAATCTCAAGCAATCAAAACGAACAGAAATGGTAAATAATACCAAATTAGCCTACTGAGAAATTCTGTAAATTATACTATCAAAACATACAACTAAGGCAAACAAATGACAAACCATATTGTTCTGATTTTGTATTATCCAATTAATACACCAAAAAGGGATGTGGTTCAATAATACAGAATTACCAAAGAAACACAGGCAAATTCTAAGGAATAAGAGGGGAAACTTACAGTAGATGGAAGTAGAACAGGTAACAATAGCAGTGACACCAAAATGAGCCAAGTCATGGTAAATGGTCAAGGAGTCCTACACTGCTTGAGGCTGTTTCCCTCTAATTGGTGAGAGTAGAGAAAGGGCAAGGGATGTATCTTTAGCCAGCCCACTTTCCTTAGCCTACATCAGTCAAAAGAATTCCACGTCTATAATATCAATACTTAAGTGCTCTTGTTTGACTGCTTGACAACATCCTGTGTTGCCTATGAAAACCAGATGTGAAAGGAAACTTGACACTGCATGTTCCCCAGTGGGCAACAGCAGGCTTCCAAGGTTGTCTGGCCAACATGCATTCCTTCCGCAGAATGCCTCATGCCCCCGCTCCTGAAATCCAAGTTTTTGCTAGAACAATATATCTTGAAGTAATCTGGCTCTACAGGAAACGTCCTTTTCCAAGTAGCCTATTTTTTGTCGATTAAGGTGACTTGGGCAATTCTGGGACTTCAAACAACTTTCTTACACAAACCAAGACCATTCCACCAAGCTTAAGGTATTAAGGTGATACCACAGGCTGACTTCAGAAAATCCCTGTGTGGAAAATGTGCCTCATCAACTGGAGCTTGCGCAGAAGAATGAGTGGCGCGTTCCCATAGTGATCCCCTGACAACATCATGGCTGGTGAACAGTTAGATCAGAAGTATGTCTTCAATTTACTTTCTGGTAAAAACTTCCCTTTTCTCCAAAATCCCGAAATTTCCGGACGCTTCATGAAATGGTAATAGTCCATTCTGCATTAATTTGTTGATGAGTGTAGATATTCGTTTGGTTTAGCGCTATTTTCTCACATAGCGATATGTAGGCTATACTTCAACGTTACCGTAACGTTACTCCATTGCGTTCGCAAACTCGTGAAGTTAACCAACGTTAGTATTATTGGAGCCCGTCTAATTCTCTGGTATTATGTGATCATGTGTGTGGCATAACCTGTAGCTATAACACAAATTTAGCGAAAATCATTTAAAGGTCATAACGTTAGGTTGGATAACGTTAGCTCAATAACTTTGTATATACCAACAGATCCTTGAATTCCGTTAAATTAATGATAAATACATTAATTTCTCATGTCAGGTCAATGCTGGGGAGAATATCAGCCCAGGCCTTCAACTTCGACCAAATGTTTCATCCTTATAAAAAGGATGAGTTTGTTTTGGTAAGTGTAACTTGTGTGTGTTTAACGTGTGACGTTACAGTAGTGTTTGGATAAGTTATGTGATTATTAAGGATTTTTTTTAAGAATGTAGGCCTATTGTCTGGTTGTGTATTCAGAATTTTTTTCAAGACCCTTGCGTGATGGAGAACTTAAAGGTCTTGAAGTCAGGATACTGGAAAACCCTAAGTAAGTTTGTTCTGCATTCTTATTAACTATTCGTATGAACTTGTGGAGAAACTATACCCTAAGTGTGGTGGTTAAAGAAAAATAACTTGCGAGACATGTGGTGATTTCATTGCCACTAGAACTATTTTTTACTGTTGTTTTCACAGGAAGTAATCTAACTCGTGTGGATGTTGAGGTTGTCCCATGCTCAAAAGTTTCAATGGATATATTTGACCCTCTGAATTCTGCTGGAGTGTTGCGACCATCTGGGCATATAGTCAAGTGTTACCATGAAATTTATGGAGACTTTGATGAGTTGAAAAAAGTATGCCTGCTTTTATTAAATCATTAATTTATTTCTTAGAATTTGGTTTGTTTATAAATTAAAAAATGAATGCTCATATTGTGAAAACCTCAGCTTTGTACAAAATGTCAGTGTTAACTACACATACTCTTCTCTAAGGCGTTGACTATAGAGGACTCAGAAAAATATGATTTAATAAGACCTGCTGATCGGGAAGAGTTTCTCTTCAAACTTTTCAAGCATATATGTCTTGGTGGTGAACTCTGCCAGTATGAGGATACTATCAGTCCCTACATGGACACTGTAAAACTAATCTATAAAGATTTTGTGAGGTAAGTGAAAGTATTTATTTCTATGAAACAGTATGCTTAAGCTTCTTCTGCTTTGAGTGTAGGAACCCATACATTTTCCAGAATGTTTGACATATTTCTGAATAAAATGCTCATTTAGGTTGTACAACAGAGTTAAGCTGTTTATCATAACATTATCAAAATGTATTAGTCACTAGGTACAAGTCATACTGGAGTAGGTCACACTGTACAAACATTTTTAGAGACAAAGTTAAGTTACTTTACTGTATAAATGGTATATGCATCTTGTATGGTTTATTTTAATGCTTAATTCGTCTGCTTGCCAAGGCAACTGGACTTTTAAGTATGCTAATTTTTGGGATTTTTAGGATTGGGATTACTGGGATTTACTTTACTATTTTCATCAATGTATACTTGCAATAAAAAAAATAAATAGACATTTGGCTACTTCAACAATTATACTGTTTGCATAATCAGTTGAATGCAAATGACGTCCAGTACTGTATATATTTTGTTTTCTGTTTTCTAGTGTGCAGAAAGACTGTAAGACAAAACAAATCAACATTGTCTCCACCATTTTAAAAGTCTCCGCTTATGTATGTATACATGTTTTCCAAACCTTTATTTCTCCATACTTTACATATAATGTTAGATCTAAAATTAGATCAGTGCATTAGAGTTGCAAAGAGTTTGTATATGAGTGAAGTAACAGTTGTACTGTTTTGACAGGATGCTTCTGGATTGTGCTATCCTGACAATCTGAACTCAGAGCAGAGCTTTGCCTACCTCTGTGTTGATCCTCTCAAGAGGCATGTGTATGTCTTCTATCATTCCTTTGGCATTGGATGGCTTTCATAGGCTGGTGCGCCACATTGCTGATTTGTTGATCTGTATGTTATTAGCTGTTTATGATTACATAACGACCAGTTTAAGTGAGTTGCTTCAGGTCATCAGTATGAACCAGTGGAGCATATATGCTAAATGTGCATTTATGCTAAAAGTGTGCCCTAAACAGCAAAAAGCAACAGTTCCTGTGAAAACATAGGGTACAACTTGAGTTCTATGCTAATGTCTTAAAGCTTGGTATAACTTCTGATAGCAAGCCAACAAAACATTTTGAAGTTGTCTCATATATGCTGTTGATGAATGATATACTGAGAACTTCTGAATGTTTTCCACTTTGGTGGCAACAATATATAGACTTCAGACATTTGTTCTGTGATGTCAAAGGGACTCAGATGTGGCTCCAAAAATGACTGTAAAAAATAAAGGTAAAGTTCAGGTATTTAGCAGACACTTTTAAGTGACTTTAAATGTGATACGTGTGAGAAAATGTATTTCTAAACTACTGTAATAACATCACCAGATGTGATACAGGTACAAATACAAATATTGTAATCCTAGTTCTATTTCGTCTGCTGTTATCTGGGTTCATATAAATTACATGCTTTTAGAACAGATTCAGACTGCATTGCCAGTTACTGCAGCTTTGTCAGCCATGTTAACAAAAGTCTCATTGCTGCAGCCCTGCTTTTGTATGTATGCACCACAATTCACACACTGTCTCCTTTGAAGTATATCAGGCTATTTTGGCACTAGCCCTCTTTACTCTGTATGCCTCATGATTCATTTCATAATGATAGCATTTAGTCCTGCTGTGAAATATTTCACTTTGTCTTACATATCATACTGTTTATTGTTGATATCATTAGGCCACTTGGTGTTTTTTTTTCATGTAATTTTGTATCTATGCTCAGATTACCTCAAACTCAGACTACTAATATATAGGCCGAATAATAATTTTAAACGGTCAAAATGTGTGTATACTGGTCAAATTCCCACAGCCTAACACCAAAATCTCACTAAAACAAATCCTCCTGTATTTTTAACGAAACTGGAAGTTAAGTGTATATTGGAGCAATCTAGCCAAAAAGAATAAAAATGCAGGGTATGACAAAAAATACTAATTACTTACTAACCGAAAGTGAGGTCATGCCGGGAAATATCAAACTGAGGCTTTAACGTATCGACCGAGCGATAGCGAGGTTGATCCGCCAAAGCTGAAGTTTGATATGGTGGTAATTGTAAATAGAAAACATGTCGTTTTGTTGAGCTCTCAAGTCTTTCCACGACACAATGTGTTTCAGGTGCCAATTACTTGCTAACTTCAAGTTGCAATGATCAATAGAAAACGGACAACACGGCTCAGCTAAAATGGCTTTAATTTACAGTAAAGTAACAACAAAAGTGATTCAAACTATAGTTTCTAGTCTTCATCATCGCTTTCAATAGTAAATCTTCGCTTCTTCTGAATTTCCTCATGGCTGTTGATGTTTTAATTTTTGTCTGGATAGTAAAACTCAGACTGATGCTTTCGCTCATTTTGAAAATGTCGTTAGAGGGCAATACGGATCCGTATTGACCGGTGAGGACATAGACATATAGCTAACTACAAACTTCAATTTAATCCTGTAAACACTTCTCGCTCAGTATTCGTTTGTGCAATTGGCTGTCAACGGTCGATGCTGCTGATTGGCGGCTCACTGGCATGTCCCGCCTCCTGCCAGTGGCATGTACTTCCTGATGCCACATGCCAGTTAAAGATTTAACTCCTACTGGTGAGGAGGGTGTGGGTTAAATGTCTACTAGGCCGTCAATACTTGCTAGAACGTGTCGTTTTGACTCCTCATTTGTCAACGGAATATTACATTCCGCTACTTCATTGGTCAGAATTTATTTACTGGCCGATTATTTGCATGTAGGACCCCGTAAACAATTAATTACGACTATTGAGTAATACTGTGGGTTAAATGTCTACTAGGCTGTCGCTACACGATGGTAGTCCTTTGGGGGATAGTAGTCCCTCACATTGCGCATGCTCAGACACAAACGGTTTATGGCATAAGGCTCAACATAATCGTGCATGCTCAGACAACAAAACGGTTTACAGCATAAGGCTCAACATCAACATCAACATATCTGGCTTGTCTTAACGCATAATGTAGGTTTATTTAACGTAATATTTAATAATGTTGTAAACGGTTTAAACGTCAACATATGGGGCTTGTCTTAACGCATAATGTGGGTATATTTAATTATGTTGTAAACGGCTAACAGCATAAGGGTCTACGTCAACATATGAAACGAAACTGGGGATACTTTTTGATCCTCCACCTCATCTGTTTTGTCCACTGTGACAACATCTTCTTTGTTTTTAAATAAATGGTCATGTTTTCAAAAAACTGGCTTTCGTCGCATTTTTTCTCCATGATTGAAAACGGATCTGTCGTTGTGACGCATGCGCGGCTTCGCTGTCGACTGCAGTCGACATTGTCGCAAAATGACGCATGCGCAATGTGAGGGACTACTATCCCCCAAAGGACTACCATCGTGTAGCGACAAGGCCGTCAATACTTGTTAGGTACGTCATAGAACGTGTCGCGTTTGTGACGTTTAACCCACAAGGGCAATACGCGGCTGGCATGACTAGGCATTGGCCAATCAGAACGCTCGTACTGTCGTTGCCATATAATAAAATCATAAAACAATAAATAGACAATACCACGGTTAGAACAAACCAATAAAATTGAAACTAAACCATGTGAAAAAACCTTTTGGAGATGTAGAGGGTCTGCATGACAGGTGTTATATCTATATACATATATATAAGGGATATATCACGAGAACTAGCTACATTTTACTGCCCATGGACATGTTACACTCCAACCAGCTGCGGAGTGGATATAAAATGTGCTTTTAAGAAAAGACACAGACAGCGTGCTGCTTTCGTCAGGTAGGTAGCTGTAATGATTTTTTAACACATAGCTTTATCAAAGACAAATCATACATTTCCTTCTTTTACACAATCAATTTTCCATAGTCATTCACTTTTGAAAGTCCTTTAGTGATGTAATTATCAAACTCATTGACAGTACTAGATATAACATTACCGCAATTCAGAACAGACATCACTTATGCCTTATTACACACATCATTAATACTGAACACATTCAATACAAAATACATTCAACAAATATTACAGTTCAAAACAGTATTCTCAATAATGCATCTTAGCACATAAAATAACACAAAGTACTTTAACAATATTCAAACTAGAAAAACTTCTATCTTACAATCATACTATGCTTAACACAACAAGAGATGGACCACGCTTTTCTCCGTGCTAGCATGAGAATGTTTAACGTGACTAGCAGTATTGCTACATTTGAAATTACACATTACAGTGACTGAACACATTTAATACAAAACCCTTCCTTTTACTCCCCTTATGAATGTTACCTTACATCAATATATTTACAAGAATGCATACCTGCGGAGTGGATATAAAATGTGCTTTTAAGAAAAGACACAGACAGCGTGCTGCTTTCGTCAGGTAGGTAGCTGTAATGATTTCAGCACGTAGCTATCTCCTGCATTAGGTAGCAGCACATTCTCACAGGTAGCTCCCTCTAGTGGTCACAAAATAAACTACATTCGAAACAATGCAGAATCCTGTTGAATGTGTGTGTGCTCGTTACAGTGTGCTTAGTACAATTAACTCATGTTGTTCTAGTTGCTGTATTCATTTCCAATTACCACAGACACAGCAGAGTATGGTAGATTGACCTGCGTCCTACCATTCTGATGCCACGCCTTGGGTCTAGTCATGTTCAGATGGGGCAACCCCAGTTTTGTGATTTTTATTGTAAATTTACTTGTGTTGCAATTTCCCCCACCCTTATCATCCATGCACCATAATGACTCATGGTGAACATGTAAAGTTTAATTTCTGTTTCAATCTGAATTAAGAGATACACAAATTAATGTGACTTACTTATCAGACAGTATATCTTTTTTAAATTAGTGATTAATAGGAAATCGGATGAAATAACTTTTTGATGCTCTTAATAAAAGTAGCCTTGGCAGTGTGATGAGAAAAAAAACTGGGTTCGGCATAACCCAGATAACCTGAGTGAAATAGTGAAGGCATAATAGTCAACCTTAAGGTGAATGTAAACTTTTAAAGATATTGCAGGACTGTGTAACGAATCCTAAGAAAGTCACAATACTTAAGCTTTTCAGCACTAAATATGTAAACCTACTACGTAAGCAATAATATAGTACACGTCACTGTTACTTTGCTAACTGTATCGTTGTAGGAAGTGGAAAGTTTCGGTTTGTGTTAATTTAAACCCGGCGGCGCCCCATGAACTACGATGGAAAGTACCTAGATTTCCCAACCAATCTATCTTCTTTCCTGTACGCCCTCACTAGCATTCAACCTGTGGTTGTTTGACACATAGACATATATGTCTATGGTTTGACAAACTATATGACCACTACTACTACACTGGTTCGTTGAGAATTTTGATAACGGAATATAATGGTTTATAGCAGTACGTTTTAAATAGCTCTGCCACGTCGTTCTCCCCTGGAACCGGTCTCTACACGCAGGTAACGAAACTTAAGTGAACTCGTTTTTCAAGGTATAGTTACGTTTCAATTCTCCGAAATATATGAGGCTGATTACTTTAAATTGGCAAGAGACTGGAAAACAGGAAGTGAAGTAACTGCACTGTAATCAGCTGCTTCATTCGGAGCCATTTTATGGACGTTGCGAAATCCACGGTGTGGTATTGTCCCAAGAAATTACCTTTCCTACAGAAAACAGGTCTGTTGGGTATTTTATATCCAGTTAAAATATAGGAGATGTGATATTTTGGTTGTACCTAGGGTCAATTTACTAGTGCCTCCACATGCAGTTGACGTTAGATAGGTAACCTCGCTGTCAGTAATGCCCTTGTAATGGCGCCTTTCCTATAAGTAACAAGCAGATTGTTAACATACAGTGAAATAGCTATTTAACGTGACTTGTACGCCAGCGTTTAAACCAGAGAAGTCAAATGACATTGCTCAAATTAATAGCTAGGTTGAATGTGCGCCAGATGGTGGAAATTCTCGGTTACCCAGTTAGCAATTTTTAACACAAAGGCTTCAAGTGGCACGGTTTGTATGTCCTAACATTTTCTCTGCCCCATTACAGTCAAATACTATGTAACGTTAACAGTTTAACGTTAATAATTTGAACTCTGATTTAATCATTGTATAAAATAAATCGTGTCCAAGCACAGGCTTTGTAATACATCTAACGAACTAACATTACGTATTCACTTTCAATGCAGAAAAAAAATAGAATGAATCTATCCGTAAACCTGGATTTTCTATTCTCTCAGACATGTAAGAATTTTGTATGACACTCGCACTCTAATTTGCCGTAGGGCGTTTCTGTTCGCTGGCATGTATCCCAACCCAATTCGCGTCGCTGGCATGTTACGTGGCTGACATGCTAAAAAGATTACATTTTCTAAAAGAATATTCAATCTACACAGGATTCAGACCTTTGAAATGTGTGGTCTGGCTAAACCAACAATTTCAGTTAATTTAAATTGATCTCAAATGCCATTGTTAGGACTTTAATAGTTTCTGTGAATTAGTGAACAACTAATGTTCTCTCGATCATATTGATTCCTAACATTATTTTCCTGTCAACTCCACAGGTCTGACTGGCTTTGACGTGGAAAAGGGTGCTCTCATCGGTCCCCTTTAAAGTGCCTGACACCTGTATTTATTTAATTTCATAATTGGATCTTATTTTCCAGAATGGACACCTAAACCCACAATTAAGGGATGCCCGTCAGAGAGAGAGGCTTGAATTAACACCTCACCACATTCACCTGCTAAACAATTCTAGCCATACCCATTTTTTTCAGTTAGTTTGGCATTTCAAATGTTGTGCTTAAGCAATATAATGTTTTCAAGAGAGAACATACATGGGAGGAGTGTGTATCACATTCCTCTTGACCCTGACTGATGTTTCAACTACAACAGTAGGATCATCTCATTTTTAGTTTCCCATGGTCAGCTTCAAGATCTTAGTTTGCAGTTTTGTTATGTGTGAATCAGCTTGAGGCGGAACTGGAAATACAGTTCCTGCGAAGTGCTGTGTGTCACATGACTGCAGTGATATGAGCAGTTTGTTGCAGTCTCCACTCCCAAGTGAGATCACAAGTATCCCTTGTGTCTCGGCACTTTTGAATGGCACAGGAGTAAGAGGAATGTGTGAAACCGTGTGTGATTTTACCATCCGTGAGGTTTAGCCTTATCATCTTTTAGCTAATTAATTCAAGCCTCTCTCTTTAAATGGGCATCCCTTTTTATTTTCTCAAATGGAAATTCTACAAAACAATCCTTTCCTGATGGGTTTGTGTCGTAACAGTGCCCCCACAGACCTGCAGTACGACAACACCTCCGAGTTGTTCCGCATATCCACATATGCAAAATTTCCCACCACTGCACCTGTGACAGAAAGAAGCCTTGCTCGTGCCGGCTTCTACTACACTGGTGTCGGGGACCGAGTTCAGTGCTTTCGCTGCAAAGTGACAGTGGACAACTGGCAGCCAGGGGATTGCCCAGCCGAAAAGCATAAACAGCTGTCTCCTAGCTGCCCGTTCATTCAGAGCTTGCCCTCTACCGCCAACCTGCTGTCCTCCTCCCACTCTGCTTTCTCTCCCCTCCGTAATGCCACTGCCCTCCAGATGCCCGCTCCTGTGGCCGGGGCAGCTGCGCCTTCCTCCAGCCAGTCAGAGGAGCAGGTGGGCTATCTCAACATGGGCTTCAGTAATCTGGCCCCGTCTAGCCCCCTGGCGTCACGTGGTGTGGAAGACATGTCCCACCAGCGCCCGCAGACCTGCCATAACCCCAACATGCGCCGGGAGCAGGACCGCCTGGAGTCCTTCAAAGGCTGGACCCTGACCATCATCACACCAGCTGAATTGGCGAAGGCTGGTTTCTACTACCTTCAAGGGGATCGTGTGGCCTGTTTCAGCTGTGGAGGTCACCTGAGTAACTGGGAGCCTGGCGACAGGGCGGTGTCGGAACACCAGAGGCATTACCCCAACTGCCGTTTTGTGAGGGGGGACCGAATGGAAAACGTGTCTCTCGCTGAAAGCGGTGTCTTGACCAATGTGTCCAACTCAGCCATGCAGCAGTGTGATGAGAGGCTTCTCACGTTTGTGAACTGGCCCCTCAGAATACCTGTTCGCCCAGACCAACTTGCTAAGGCTGGATTCTACTATGTTGGTAAGAATGTGTCCAATGTGAAAGTAAGCATTAATTGCCTGACCACATACTGGGTATTAATGTTGTTTGTTTGTCATCCCCACTTACACAGGTCGCAATGATGACGTGAAATGCTTTTGTTGTGATGGAGGATTGAGATGCTGGGAATCTGGTGATGATCCATGGGTAGAACATGCTAAATGGTTCCCAAGGTAACTTGCTCTGAATATAGCAATGTATTTACACAGGTCATTGGAACTCCCCCACTGTAAAGGCCAGATATTTATTGGCTTCTGTTGTTGTATATTGACAATAACCCAGTCCCAGTGTTATTTTCAGAAATCTTCCAGTTTCATCATTTTGTTTTCAGTTTTGTCTCTGTGGTTCACCACTGAGTCACAAAATTGTACAACGGGGGCATTTCAAGTGGATGGTGTTTTGACAAACCAGGAAAAGGTAACTTGGAGTAAGTGGTAAACCACCTAAAAGAAGAGCATCATGGCTTTGTTTTGTTAGGAGGATGAAGCCATAGGGCTCCTCTATTAGGAGGTTCACCACTTACTCTTTAGTTACCTTACCCAGGTTTGTCTCTAAACCACATACTTGGAATACTCCCCAGATGGTCTGCAGGCAAAAATATGTTGCACAACAATCTGATATTCTGCTTAACAAGCATCAACTTTAATGGGAATTAGTTTGATAGTTATTGGGGGAAATTGTAGATGCACTTTGTTGCCTCCAAGTTACAATAGAAACAATTTGCTTGAGGGATAGTGTACTGCATTCTTTGATTTCAGAAACTGATGCTGCTCCTTAATGCAGCTGGGTGCAGCCCATGTAATTTGATGTCAGCTACATCCTCATATATCAATGTGTTTGAATAGGGTTTCATATTGCATTCAAACTACTTCTTCAATAGTGTGGATAAGGCCGTGCTGTCCTTATTAACATGGGGTGAAAATGCAGCTTTAAAGATTTAGTTGGTGCTAAATCTGCTAAGGAGTATTTCATCTATTTGGTGATGGTTCATGTCCATCTAAATTATTTAATTTGGATTTTTGTCATCAGGTGGATATGATTTGATGTTGTTTTGTTTGTTTTTTGCCTCTCCTTCAGGTGTGAATATCTTTTGCAAGAGAAGGGCCAAGAATTTGTCCACCAAATTCAAGCCAGATTCCCAAGACTCTTTGAGCAGGTAGGTGTGAAACTCCGGTGGTAAGACCTTGCTGTAGGCAATAGAATGAAAACTAACTGTGTCCTTGCTCCACAGCTGTTGACGAATGGTGACAGTAACTCTCGTGAGATTGTTGATCCACCAGGTAAGTGACAAATACAGTTGTAGATTGCCAAAATCAGAATCAGGTCACCATTATTTTTGTATATTTGAGAAACCAGAATTCACTCATTAAACATGTCTTCACTCTTGTTGTACAGTTGTACTTCTCAGTCCAGGAGAGGAACGCTCAGAAGATGCCATAATGATGAACACACCTGTGGTGAAGTCTGCCCTAGAAATGGGCTTTGACCGTAACTTGGTGAAACAGACTGTGCAAAGCAAGATCCTTACCAGTGGGGAAAACTACAAGACTGTCCAGGAGCTGGTGTCTGACCTGCTTAGTGCAGAAGATGAAAAGAGGGAAGAAGAGAAGGAGCTTTTTGCAGAGGAAATGGCGTCAGGTATATAGATTCCCAAACGGGCAAAGTTTTTATCGAGTTGTATCAAAACCATTCAGGGCAGAAAAAACCCAAAACTAAGAACTAGCCCAAAGGGAACCGTGGTTCTGGTTCCTTTTCTACTTGTTTAAAAGAGGATTGCATCAGTTCAGGCAAAAGTCAGGTGTTTAAAGCTGAAGCTGCAGCTAGCTGCCATTATCGTACGTAATTGCAAAGGGTTAGCTTGGCACTAATGTAACGTTGCAAAAATCTGGTGGAAGTTGCAACAGAAATTGTTTTCATTATAGTAGTTGTTGAATGAACCAAAGCCAATTTATTTAGGTCAGCAGCAAGGTTTTGGTGTAAAACATTGTGATATAATGCGCGTCTATGAAGAAATACTTGACTGAGTTACATACATACTTACTCTACATGACATTGCTGTCTGTGTACATGGTGTCAAATGTTGCCATGTCAGACAGTTTTGCCCACTCTCGAATTCCAGTTAGTCCCTGTTGACACAGTGGGTATTTAAAAAAATAATAATTCCAGGTGACATGGTAAAACCTGACTCAGTTTTCAGGTTCTCAAATGTTCTGTTTTGTGTAGTAGAAAAGCATCAGCACTTTACTGATCACATGCTGCACATCAGTAAATGAGGACACTAAAGTTCAAATAATGCTCACTTATCCTCATGGATGATTTTCAAAAGCACACATGGTGCATGTGTTATAGTGAGTATGGGTGGGAGGGGGGGACATACACTGGAACTTTCCATTTTGCATTTGAATGTACTGTTTTCAGTCACAGTAGTGTATCATGTGGTGCGGTTCAAAGATTACTGAAGATGTGAAAAGGTGACTCATTCTTGATCTTTCTTTTTTTTTTTTTAGATGGCTTTACCTTTCTGAAAAAGCACCACACAGCCCTGACACAGAGACTGAAGAGTGTACAGAGCCTCATGGATCATTTACTGGAAGAAAAAGTCATTTCCCAGGAAGAGTACGACACCATTAGCAACTGCACCACTGTCAAGCGGCAAACAGCCCAACTCATCGACTTGGTTCTGTCAAAAGGGAACGCAGCATCAGAGGTCTTCAGAAACTGGATCAAAAAGAATGATGTTTACCTCTTGAGAGAATTAATGGGTATTAAACCATTTACATTATTGATTACAAATGTAGATTCCTTTACAGTATAAGATCATGCTGCTTGGAAGAGACCTTTACATACATGCTTCATGAAACACCTGATTATAATTCCACAAACATGGAAGTGAAACTTGGTGATGCAACAAGGGAGGATCTTTATCTTCCAAGTAAACTGCAGAAGGATTTAAGTAGTATATCCAGCTACTAAACTCCAACTACTTAAAAAAAAAACTGACCTCTATTGTTTAATTGTTGTTCTCACTGCACTTTCAGCCCAGGCAAATGAAGCTGCATCACCGAGTCAAGATCTTTCAGGTATAAAAATATGAGAAGGGTTGCTTTTCCTTTCAGATTTTTAGAAAAAAAGGGAATCAGTTTCAGCAGCCTGAGAGGAGTCTGCTGTCCTGTATTATTAAGCCATTGGTTCCCATCTTGCTTTCTCCCTCTTTTCTTGTCTTCTCTAGATTTACCCATGGAGGAGCAGCTGAGGCGTCTTCAGGAAGAGCGTACTTGTAAAGTTTGCATGGACAAGGAGGTCAACATCGTTTTCATTCCCTGTGGACACTTGGTGGTTTGCAAGGAGTGCGCCCCCTCACTGCGCAAGTGTCCCATCTGCAGAGGCGTAGTCAAAGGCACCGTTCGCACCTTCCTCTCCTAAATACACAAGAACATTAAAATAAACTAAAACCAACGCTGAAGCGTTTCAATTGTGTTTCTTCAAATGGGTAGGCACATTAGGCCCAGTAGTGCCATTGAGCTAATATAAAGCCATTATTATTATTGGTGTGATTGCGGCAGCATGAAGCAGTCACAGTACTATTGTTCTTAAGTGTTCTCTGTATCCTGCGTAGTGCTCTTGTAAATATGTTTGCCATGCCCCCATTCATTATTTTGTTTTTAAGTTTTCATCCTTTTTTCCATTGAAATGAATGGGAAAACACTATGGAAACCTTCGCTACAATTCAAGAATATCCAGGTTTCCGACAGCCAACCTTGTGAAGTGTAATCCAAATATATAGCTGCTCATCTGCTGTGATTTTCGAATAAATGAGGATGACACCATCAATGTGGATTTATAGGCATCAGCTGATGTTTTGCGCGTGTTAATTTAAAAGGACAAGGTCACTTCAAACTCAACTAGCTCCAGCTGACATCCAAACTTTAGATATTTTATGATTTTTAACCAGATTGCATTTACACCTAGTATCAATGTCTCAAGTATCCACATTGAGATCCGATCACTGTGTCCAGCTCACCTCACATCCTCCTCTGGTTTACGCAGGTACAAAAAAGATGATGGTAGCCATCCATGAAGCGGCTTTATTGTGTTTGCTTACTTTTCAAAACCTGGCTGGTTTGGAACAGCCACGTGATTGTTAGTGGATTTACAACAATTTTCAATGTGGTCACAATGCACCCCAGACCACATCCGGAGGTGGTTTGGCCAGTTGGATCACATGTAAAGGTAATGTTTCAGTAGGATAGTAACCTATCGTTAGCACAGCTAAATAGCAGTTTAGACAAATTCCTAGCAAAGATGTAAAAAGTTTTGCTGTCACACTAAGGTTCCTTTGAATTTTTTTTCTCAACTTTCGGCGCAAGTAAAGGAACCACAATTTGAGTTCAATAAGATTAACATTGTACGGCTTGTAACAAATACATTAGAATGACAGATTTGTTCTAAAGAAGTGTCTTAAATTGCTTAGTAGTACTCTTTGAAGAACAAAGTGGTCAAGTTCTTCCTAGATCTCAATAACATGCCTTGTACACAATGAATGGAGACCATCAACTCTCTGAATGCCGTCTGCTATGTACCTCACCGAATGGAAATGTATAGACATGGCTGCTAAGGCACATTAAGGTTATCTTATGCAGTCACTGCATCATACCAAGTTAATCAAAATAGGCAAAGAGATGCCTTTTGAATAAGTTGCGTTACTAAAGAGTAAGGTTGCTGTTGGGTGTAGACTGCCATGATATTTGATCGTAAACACAATAGTTTATAAGACATTTTTTTACATGACTTTGATGACAAAAATGATTTGGATTCATTTCATGGAGAAAATTGCTAAAGTAAAGCAACAGCAAAACAAAATAATTAAATAAGAGAGCTTTTAATAGTGTAATACTTAAGTCTTCTCATAAGTTGTATAGAAAATAGTGTTATATTTATGTTAAATTATACATCTTGCAATTTCCCAGACATAATTACAGAGATACACATAGTATATGTACATTTAATTACAATACATTCACAACACAAGGACATTCATTCAATTCATTTTTGCTCGTGGGTCAATATAGGAAATCTCATGAGTGAGTAGTACTGTGAAGAAGCTAAAAACAATAAATACAGAGGGTTAAAAATGTGAAAATGTTATGTGAACACTATTATCACAAAGCAACATTCTACAAATCAGCACAATCTGTTGTCTCTTATATGACTGCAAAGGGTCTCGATCCAGTTTCCTAAATGTCCAAATCAGCACAATCTGTAGTGTTTTATATGAGTGCAAAGGGTCTCGATCCAGTTTCCTAAATGTCCAAGTCTTGTAGATTACCCCAGCTGGAACCCACTTTCACTTTGACACAGAGCCTCACATAGAGCTTCACGGCGGACTCCATTTCTTTCTTCATAATTTGTGCAACCTTACAAAAAAAACAAGGCAGGCATCCCACAATTACATGACTGCCAATCAGCATATCTCCAGCAAATGCTTTTGCTCTTCAGTACAGACACTTTTTGGTTTTACCTGTATGAGGTCTTCTTCTGCAACTTCATAGATAAGCTCATCGTGGAGCTGTAAGATGAAATACGCTCCTCTTAGCGGCCTGGAGAGCACTCTGTGGCGCCTAGATCCTGAGATTCCACAAGACGAGCACACTCAGTTGATACACGAGACCAGCACTTACCATAGTTAAAATATCAAAAATTGAATTGTATACTCTGACCTTATGTCCATTTCCCTTTTACACATGTAAGGAAGATCATTCATTCAGTTTTAATAGAGTAATCAAAATTCTGCAGTTGTATTTTGTCATGATTTAACGGTGCAATCTTGAAGATGCTTTCAGATGATTAAAAAAGTAGCTAGGGTTTCCAGCCAAAAATAGCTGGGTTTCCAGCCAACTTTTTAATGCAAATTTTGACTGTTCCAATTGGAGCTTCTGAGTGGAAATACTTGAAAGTCGAATAAGAAATGAATTAGCTGGAGTGGGGTGGATTAACTCCTGATGTGCATAGTGTGTCATGCAACTAAGGTAAATGGAGACTGGTGGGCTGTGTCTTCCACAAATCAAGCTAACATGGACGCGTTTCTGTGTTTCCACTATTGCGCCAGAGCGAGTTAGAGCTATCTTCGGGCCAACCAGGGCTAATGACCTGGGGTCTCAAGCCGCAAGAACAAAAAACATTTGTATTTCTACTATTGAGCTGATATCCCCGCAGTTTTGCGCTAAAACCTGCCTATAACATTCTGCCTTGGTGTAAACATCACCCATCCCACCCATTTCACAAGCGAGTGGGAGGCTCAAGTTGAGGTATCATGCCATAAAGCCTGGATGCCTGGCACCTACGACCTACAGCAGAATAATTAGGGATAAGGAATATAATGGAAACCGAAGGGGCTGTTTGCTGTTGCTGATCTACGCCGGCTGGAATGTACAGTTAGCACCTAGTGGCGCTAAGGTACGCAACTGAAGATGTGTCGTAATGGTGGTAACATCCTGTTGTGGTCATCTCCAGGAAAAACCTCATTGTTGCAGTGCAGAAATGTCAGGGATTGTCCTAGTAATCGGTTAGCCGAATTTTCACAGATGCGCTCTAAATATGTGAATGAGTTGGATAGAAACCCAGCTATTATCTTAATTATGTGCATGTTTTGTTTTCCAAGAGTCATAATTAATTCAAGTCCCTGATAGTTCATCAAAACATAATTGGCAAACGGTTAAGATAAGGGCATATATAGACACCATGAAGATGAGCTACCTGCTCCTGAGACAGGATGCTGATGAGATTGGGGCATGCCATGGAAAGCTTTGTTAAACTGCCGCTGAATGTTGACTGTGGCAAGCTTGACAATGTCAGCTGCAGACCCTTGGACAGTTGTGTTGACTGCCTGGCGCTCAGCCTGTGGAGATATGGAGTCTCATGAGACCGACTACAGCTTGCCTTGGTCACGGCTGACTTATAAGGTGAAGGCTACTTACATGAGATCTTGTGTACATGTTTTTATCTTTAATGCCAGGGAGAAACCTCCTCCTGCCAAGAATGGTCTGCACATAGCCATTTTTGCCACAGTTCTTCACAGTTTCTTTTAAAAAGGACTGTATTCCTTGAACACAAGAGAAAAGCAGTTACACCATGGCACAGTTAGCAAGTTCAGTACATTACAGTTCAGAAAGGTGCATCAAAAGTCTGCTCCTTTTATGTCCTCTGAATCTATATCAAATGTACCTGAATATCTTGATTTGAAAGAGTCTATGTAAGATGCAGCATCAATCTCATCAATGTCCATTTGTTCACCAAGTGTTTTTGCACCCATGCCATAGATGATTCCATAACAAATCTGTTGGGAAAGAGACAAAAAAAAAAAAAAAACACATGAGGCACTCCTGTTTTCTGCATGGAGTGTCCACTGCACTGGTGCATTGGAAACCAGGTCGGAGAAGCTGCAAGACTGCGCTGTACCTGTTTTGCCTGCTGTCTCATACAGTCATCTACTGATGCAGGATCCACCATCTTCCACTCAGCTGCAATGCTTCGGAAGACATCGGTCCCACTGTTGAGCACCTTGATGAGACGCCGATCACATGACAGGTGAGCCAAGATTCGAAGCTCCAACTGAGAGTAGTCCGCTGCTAGGATGAGCCCTCCTTAGGAATAGAAGACATGGCCCCGCAAGATCAACATTTTATCACCAATGAAGGATAACGACCACAACATTTAATGATGGAATGATTTAATGATGAAAGAAACAACAGTTGTTTGTCTGCCTTACCTGGAAAAGGAACAAAAGCATGTCTCATACTAACAGAGAAAGCTACACCTTTTTCTTGTGGAGTTTCAAATGTTTTGATGAGTGGTGCAAACTGCTGAGGAATCCTCGATTTTCTCCTGTAAAGAAATTTCAGAATGTGAGAAGCTGTCTGGTCACTGTTGTGGAAAATATTAAAGTTCCCACTGCCAATCATCACCTTTTTGAAGAACTAGCACTGCTTCCATTCTCCAATGGCTGGCTTTCCCCAATAACTGTAGGCATCTCAATGTCAAAATCCTTTGGGACATTCTGAATGTTCGGTTCAGTGAAGCTTACTCTTCCTTCATAAGGTGGCGATAAATATAAAAGAATATTAGAAACAATCAATAATAAATCAATAAAATGGTATACCCATATTTTACAAACAAATCTTTCTTATTGCTATTATCTACCAGTTGCTGTATGAGTCTGTGACACTGGATGTATCCTCTCCATATTCAGGACAGGATGCAGGCATTTCTCTCTTTGCAGGGGAAAGACCACCTTTGTCAGTGCATTTGTGATTCTTCTCCACTCAAGAATAACCCCTGGTAACTGGTGCAGTGGTTTCAGTTTTTCCAAAATGTCCTGTATACATTTATTTTGAATCAAAATTCATAAGGTTACGGAGTTCGGCAATAAATGTCCTCACAAGCCACTGTATCATGTCAATAGCTGATTTACAACATTAGACCTACAGAGACCGACCAAAATGATTTGCCAACCAACATGCCATTAACTTCCAGAGAAACAATTTGGAATACACATACTTTCGTGGTGCTAAACTGTTTGGCCAGTGTGGCCCGACCCCCAGCGGCTCTCCTTGTGTACCCAAGAGTCTTCTTTGCCTTCTGACCACTTATATCCCCATTTGGAGGCAACTTCAGCTCCAAGAACAGGACCTAAAAACAAAACCAAGATTAATGTACTTCTTTTTCATACTTTCAACAGTGAGAAACACAATTTTGTGGAGGTCTGTCCAAATTTCTTTTAATAACTGTATAGGTATCAATTAAAATAACTATAAATGACAGATGATCATCAGACTTTACACACGGAGTGTACCCCAACACTACTTTACAGACCTCGGCAACATCGCCAGGGCTTGTCAGAGAGAAGCTGTGTCCAGCCAGCTGGTACGCCTGAGACTCCAGCTCTTTCAGCTTGGCCTGCATCACATGCTTCTGGGCCTCGCACTCCTCCGTGCTGAACCCAATACCATTGAGCTCCAACAGGGCCAGGCAATACTGATTTGGCATCTCCACAGTGTGGAACGCATCTGGTAGGGAAAAAGAGAGTCGACACCCTTAAACCTCTCAGTATTGTGAATCCCCTTTCAGAGTAAGTGCTAAGTTATTTTCTATTGAGGCTTTAAAACTAGTGATGCAAAGACTACCTAATAGACTGTCCTTTGACAACAGGACTGTGAGCTGGGCCATGACTCTGTAAACAAGGACACACTCCACTGCTGCTCTGTAGCGTCCAGAGTAACTGACATCCCCACCGATCCCTAAACTCTGCACCCCTTGGCCTGGACTAATACCATCCAGCAGAGAGAGGTCCTGTGGGGTGAAGTTTGTCACCATATTATGAAGAGTGCGCTCTTTAGAGCCGGGATCCAGCAGCCAACTAGCGACCTGCATACAGGGAATCACACGGTTTAATAATATAGCATGCAAATGTTACTTCTCTGTCTTTGGAACAATATGATATTGAGTGGGAGAGAGAGACTCACCTTGGGGTCTTCAAAGGCCCCTCCAAGAGAAACTCCACAGGCTAACAAAAATGTCTTGTACACTTGAAGGAAGTCATACGCAATTGTAATTCCTCCAACATCAGAGAGAACCTTCGTTTCTAAACAACTTTGAATTTGCTTCTGTCTCTCGCCAACCGACAATTTTTCGTCCAGAGGAGGAGGGGCTAAGCTTGCACTGATATCTGTGGAAAGGCATGAATACAGAGAAACTTAAAAGAAGAAGAAGGGAAAGGGTAAAGCTTGCAGAGTAACTAATAATTGTAATACCTGTGTTTGACTGTTCCTGCTGTAGAGATATGTAATAGGCATCTTTTCCTCCCCAGGAAACCGAGATGCCAACGACAACAAGGCCTTCATCTCCTTTCACAGCGAACCCATCTTTATTCAGGCTTCTCACTGTGTGAACACCTATGACCAAACATACAGCAAATCCTTTTCTCTAACAAATATAAAGAACTACGGCTAGATTGAGGAATAATCACTGAAACACATGAAGGGAGACAGCTATGTACTGTATATAAACAAAGTGCACATTACCTTGTTTGTGTTTGCCTCCTATGACTGACTTGGAATCTGGAGTGCAATCCCACTGCTCACAGGCGAGAGCCAGAGAAAACCTGTGCTGTGTTTTCCACTCCTTCATAAAGGTTTCAAAGAGGCTCTGATCACTGGCAACATCGATGATTGTGAAGGACTCTGGACTACTGGGATTAAATTCCATGGATGTGTCAAGCGGCTCACGCATTAGCCCCTTGTCAGGTACAGGGTTATCATCTCTGAGATTTGATTTCGATGTTGATTCTAACGCAGGCCCAGATGTTTCTCTGGTGTTCCTTGAGACTTGGGGCTGAAGTGGTGACTGGATGGCTGAGGTGGTCATTTTGACTCTAACAGGAGTGACAGGCTCTGGTGTTGGAGGAATGATGTCACCTCCTCGTCTGGACCGTGAGTTATCACTATCCTTTACATTATTTTTGGTTTTGGTCACACCGACTTTTGTTTCAGCAATCAGCCCTTCATGGTTTGAGGAATCTGAATCTGAATTTGTCTCAACTGGCATCTCATTGATAGTTGAAAATTGCTCTGACCACTTATCAAAAACATCTTGCATTCCTGGACTCACGTGAAATGAGCACTCACTGGCCTTCGCCTCTGATTCTATACGAATCACTTCTCTGACAACAGGCACAGGGAAATCAGACATAGCACACTTCTGAACCCCTGGCCTCTCTGCCTCAATTTCGTCTGCTCTTGGAAGATGGCCACCTTTAAACACACTATTCCTTTTCTCCAGGTAATGTTCTCCAATTAGTAGGGAATCTCCCCATTCTGACAGGTTAAATGAGGACTCACCCCATTGGATGGCCTCTTGATCTTCACCAGGAGCTGGGCCTTCTGGGGTTTCCTCAGGGTCTTGTGCTATACCCTCCTCAGTTACAATTCCATTCTCTTCTGCCATTCCGACCTCAGCTACCATTCCATTCTCTTCTGCCATTCCGACCTCAGCTACCATTCCATTCTCTTCTGCCATTCCGACCTCAGCTACCATTCCATTCTCTTCTGCCATTCCGACCTCAGCTACCATTCCATTCTCTTCCACCATTCCATACTCATCTTCTTCTTCAGTTTCACTGGACGCATCCTCTGTTGCCAGGGCATCCAGCAAGGAGCTATCATATAGACTATCAAACAGGAAACTGCTGCTTCCATTGAGGCTGGTCTCAGCCTCACGCTCCAGGATCTCCTGGTGGCAGCTGGACTCTTGAGGCCTTGACTCAGCTGCTTGCTCATCCTGCTGTGGAATTCTGGAATTCTCTTCAGTTGCTTGATTACTGTAATTGAGAATTTTTTCCATTTGACTGTCTGTCAGAGAGATGTTGTATTTGGGAAGGGGTGGTGTACTTCTGCGAAGGCAGCCATTGGGAAGACTGTCATTACACAATGGCCGCTCCGTTTTAGTGTTCGTCCCAATACCAGATTCCTCAGAGAGCTTTCGATCTTCAGATAGTGAGAGCTTAAGCAAGACAGTATTGGGAGATTTCATGGTTACATAGTTAGACTTTAAGTTGGCATTTCCTTGAAACACACCATCTTGCTGCTGTATGATTCTCTCCGTCTGTGTGTCAAGCTGAAAACTGTCACCAAATTCCCCTGTTTCACCTGTGTATAAGTCAGGGGACCCGCATTTCTCTGCTAGGGGGAGAGCGGTGACAGGCCTGACCTCTGGTTTTCTGATATGACATGATGAGGAAGTGTCTTGGGGAACATCCGCATGGGGAACTTCCCCTGTATTCAAATGCTTGGATTTAAATTTGCACTTCCTCCAACCCTCCTGACTCTTATGGCAACCTAACCTCAGAGGTTCCTCAGAGTCTACCCACTGTGTTGTCTGCTCAAGTTGGTTCTCTTTTTTCTTGCCTGCTTTGTCAATGTGACCTCTATCTTTAGCTAGGTCTGAGGAGGACAGATCACTCTTCTCTTTAAGTGACTTGCTATCTTCATTTACGACCTTGCTGTCATATCCATCAGTGACTCCCTGTGTCATTCCACAAGCTTCCACTTTTCTACGTTTGGACACCTGAGTTCCAGGTGGTGATGCATGCTGCTCCTCACTGGCAGACGTGATCTTTGTTTTTAACTGATTGTCTGAACCTCCATGTATAGAGGACCGAGCAGACACTGCGTCGTCCACAGGGTGTTTCTTGTCTTTTAAACCGATGGACCTCAGCACTTTATACAATGCACTGGATTGCCGTTCACAGTCAGCAGATGGCAAACCCAGTACAGGATTTGTAATGGTGTTCTTAGTTGACTTGTCAGCAGAAGTATCCATGGGTTCTTCCACGCTTACAACGTTCTCTTTGGATGTAAGGTGGGGAGGGACACTGTTGCCAAATGGCATTTGCGGACTTTCCGTAACCCCTGTGTCTTTCACAGCTCCATCTGCAGGTTTGCAATCCGGTACTGCATCGGTGTTGTTAGGTCTCACTTTAACACATGCCTCTTTAGGCTCAGGCTTGGTTAACTCTGACTGCTCTGGTTCACCATCAGCTGATTCATCTGCTGGTGGCTGGTTTGTACTGCCCTCTTGTGGCAGGGAGTCTGGGTCCCAGTTCACCCCCAGCAGGGCCAGGTCCTGCTGCAGCAGATGCCTGGCTTCTGCTACGATCTCCTGAGCTGCCTCTCTCTCCGTCAAGGGCTTCTTCCCACTAACCCATATACAACGCAAGCTTCTGCGCTCCTGGACTTCCCACTCAGTCTCATCAACAGCCTGCTTGGAGCTAAAAGGGGGAAGAGATCAGATGATCAGAAACAACTGAAAGGGTCATTGTTCATTATTTCCATACAAGACTGCTACATAATAATAAAATGCCAAAACCCCTTATATTTTTTTTAGTTCTACATTCATTCTTAGGATTGCTCTGTATGCTTGGCTGGGTTTCTATGAAGTGATATCAAATGAATCACAGATGTTTCCACTCCTTTGGCTTTACCTTTTGAAAGGAACGGCTTTTCTCAACATTTTCTCTACATCTGCCACCTGTGCATGGGCCGTGTCTGCCACAGTAAGAAGACCTGCACTGTAGAGGGTTCGTGCGGTCTGGGCGTTCAGGAGAGAGATCCGCACAAGGTCACAGAGTTCCCTCTGCACTCCAAAGCTGAGACGACTCTGGAACTGCGAGAGCAGCATCTCCAAGTTGTGCCAACCCAAGCGGTTGCAGAAAACTGTGACCATTCCTGTATATAATATAATAAAATATAAGGTAAATAATTAACCTAGCTAATAAAGTGTAAGTACGTTTTATGAATGAATTTCCTTTTTCCATTTCATTAATCGTCCTATGTTCTGTATTTAGTGACACAGATTTATTCCTATCCAATCAATAAATGTCTTCATCAATCATTTGAATTATTATTTATTGTTAAGTCATGAATATAGCAAAAAGGAAAAACCAATTGATAAAATGAAGGCATCATCATCAAACCCTTTACCTGCATAGGTGGAGGCTGACTGCTGAAGAGACTGAAGCTGTCCTCTGCTACACGCGTATTTCTTTGCCACAGTACCAACAGGTACTTCATTCACTAAGTCCAGTAACACCAGCGTAGTAAAAAAGCTACAAATATGAAGACATCAAATAATAATGTGTAAGTTCTCTAGTTCATTTCTTTTCGTTCATTCATTCCATTAGTTTCACATCAGCCTTAAACAATTTAGCATAAAAAAAATCCGATAATCACAAAGCACTGTGAAATCTGACTATGTCTGTAAAAGGAAATAGGTACCGTTTATGAATGGCCATTTGCCTTCGTTGTTTGTCAGTCTTGGCAACCAACTTCCCACTGACAGAGCGGGCCAGAAACCCCTCCTGGATCCCCACCATCTCAGCCACTCGTTTCATGGATGATGGTAATTGTTCCCACAAACAGAAGAACTGGTACCAGTCAATTGTGGTCCAGTCCACATACACAGGGGTTATCTGGAAGAGATGTAAATATACAATCTGAAATACTATTTAAGAGTTAGAAATGAGATTTGGAGTATAAATGGAAGTAAGTGTATCAACAGTAACAATGGAAAAGTGTTCCTCTCAAGATCTAGTTAGCGTTTATCTAGAGTAGAATAATCTATAGCTGGAACAATCAGTTGATAAAATGCAACCATATTATTAGCACCTAACAACTTATCATCTTCAAATAAATAATACATTTCCCACTGCCACTACTATGACCCAACACAAAAGGCTTATTGTCACTGACCAGTGCTATGCTCTATAGTTACATACATTTCAGCTGGGAGAAACGTTAATGCCAAACGAAACTGTGAGTGTTATAGTGTGTAGGTCATTTTTAAACAAACTGAGTTTCTCCTGTGATGTCTCCATGTCTACCTGGTAAAGAATGTGGAGGTCATTCTCTAACACAAATCCCTTCATTGCTCTCTGCAGGTCAGCAAATATGCTCAGGGCCTCTGGTGGTGACAGGGAGGAGGAGAGAGTCGCAGAGCCCAGATGGGTGGGACAGTACCTCTCCCCTACATGACAAACAAACAAACAAACAAACAAAAACAACTCCACACTGTTACTACAAGACTACCGCTACTACAATCACCAGTTCGCAATTTGGCGATGATGAAACTTTATAGCTGATGAAAACTGATTGAATTTCTGTGAAGTCAATGAGTGGAAATCTACCAGGAACATCTTTGTCCTTCTGGATGTGGATAAACTCATTTTCCATAAGCCACTCTATGCAGGCCTCTATGGCTCCACGGCTCCTCTCCTTCTCTTTGGCTGCGGAGCCCTCACTTGCGCCCTCTGCTGCCAGGCTAGCCGCCAGCAATGTGCAGGAAGCATAGAGCCTCACCTCCTCTGGAGTGCTTGCAACTCCTCCAACAATAATCTGAAAATACCACAAGGGAGAAAGAGTGATGAATAAAATGATCAGCAATTTCAATGCACCCATGGTGTCCTTGTACTTTTACGCTAATATTCTCACGTTCACAAAGTGATCTATCTTTAGTGTCCCCTACCTCTAGAATGGCCCGAAGCATACTGGTTGTAACGCCCTCACCCTCCTGTTTGACGAGACAGCTGCTGATCGGCTTCAAAGTGCCCTGTATCAAACTGACTCCCTTGGCACGTTCAGTCTCCTTACACACCAGCACGCTCTCACCTGGACCAGAATCATTTTTATTTATGGATTTAGTTTTATGTATTTGAATCGAGAATATGCCACACCTTTGCTGGTAATTCACAACAGGCCATAGGTTAAAAAGAAAGTATGAATAGCCTACTGTACACAACACATATCAAAATTGAGTAGCCCTACTGAGATGATAAATTATATACCTCTACTAAGGCCAATGTTGTCAAGAGTTTAATGGTTTACTAAATTCCAGTTCAGCTCCTTCACTCACCCAAAGTGTCCACTCCTTTGCGACCTGCTCGCCCCACCATCTGTTTGTAGGTCAGTATGTCCAGCAGGCGGCCGTTGAAAAGCGGGGTCCGGATGATGACGCGTCTCGCTGGCAGGTTCACACCAGAGGACAAGGTGGACGTCGCAGCCAGGACTCTGATGCAACCCTCACGGAAACCATTCTCTATAATATCCCTCTCATCAAAGGTTAACCCTGGGGTTAAAGAGTTGGTTTAAACTATGTATATGCCATATGTGAAAGCAGGGCAAATATTTACCACGTCCAGGTCTGTGCCGTTAGTATTGTACCTGCGTGATGGAACGCCACCCCCCAGCGAACAGTGCGCTGGAGAACCTGATCAAGTCCTGCTGGGGAACGCTTCAGCTGAGCTACCACATCCAGCAGTCCCTCTTGGTTTAAAGACATGGGAGGCAGGCCAGAAGGACCTAGGTTGTCTGTAGCAGTACAGGTTACAGATAAACATCTCCAGGGACTAACTGACTACAGAGAGATAAGGGTATATTTTCTATTCAGAGACAGGGAAATAGAAAACGTGTATATTGTGTGAATTAGCTCATAAGTGTACCCTTTTGGTGGAGGTTGTAAAATTCCCTTGCAATGCTGTCTGCAAGCTTTTCACACCAGCTCTTAGAGGGGCAAAACATTAACACAGAACGGCCCTCCTGCACAGTCTCAAGACACAGGCTGACGATGTGGTCATCATCGCCCTGGAAAAAGAGAAAAGACAGAATGTTAGTTTCAACAGTGACTGCTAGCAGTATTTGAACCATATCATTCTGATTCGCCAAATGGTATTCATTTTTATCAACACAGCAGGATACGTTTTTAGGACTACATTCCTGGTGCATTTCTATTCAGTTCACTCTTGCTGTCATTTGACTGAAAAAGGGGCAAAAGAACATTACAGGAGGAGTAAGACTACAACACTTGTTGTAGGGCTTATGTAATGGAATATCTTACTTGGCTAAGCAGAACAAAAGCCATAATACATCAATGGGTGACGGATGGAAACATCTCTACAAACAAATGCACTCTGGGAATGAAAGTGTTAAAATCACATCTTTAGATAAGTACTTACATGTGGTACTCCTGGCCTGTACCCTGTGGTACTCCAGGCTTTGGTTTACTCATGAGATCTTTGTTGTAATTACTGTGCAGCCTTGTCCCCTACCTTTACTTGAAGATTAGGTTGGAAATGCCTCACGAGGGCCATTGAGCCATCATAAATACTGGTGCCAATCTTCACCCACTCTTTAAGAGGGACGGGGCGGTAGTCTGTGTGGTAAAGCTCGGCATCGAGCCAGTTGGCCAGGAGGTCAAGATTTGGTAACGTGGCACTCATCCCCACGATCTGAATTTCCTTACAAACACTCTGGCTTTTTTCTGACAGAAGTCTATGCAAAGATCAAAATACAGACACGGTCAAAACAGTATTTTGTATGGATATCAAGATCAATAATATAAGTATTTATTTCAAACACTACCATTTCTAAGAATATATAGTGCTTATAAAGAAAAGAAGAATGCAGTTGTTGTGTTGTAATGCACTGAGACCTTGCAGCTGAGGTTTTATGTGCAATAAAGCGAATCTTGGTCAACAGAAGCTCCAGCAAATACCCTCTCCCAGAGTCTCCAACCATGTGCAGTTCATCTACAACCACTATTCCTGAAGAGAAAGAAACATCACCTGAGAGGATTTGGGCACTGAGAGGAACTTTAATGCTATCATTCTTAAAAAAAAATAAAAAATACCTACATGAAATTTCAATTGGAAATGAAAAGCTAATGACACTGAAATGAAAATAATGTCCATTGCTTGCTATCAGATGCCACTATCAGAGATGACAGGCAAATAAAGTTTTTACCCAACAAGTCCAGCCTGTCCTCTTCAATCAGCCTATTAATGAGTCCATTTGCTTTTTCTATTGTGCATACGGCCACATCCAGAGCCCCGAACCCGCCTGCTGCTGAAGTGCTGCCCATATAACCCTCCACTTTCACCCCGGCCTCCTGAAACACATCCTGAAAGACATGCTTGATGAATGAGTGAATAACATGGGTTGAATGGGTCACATAACTTCCATGTTCATTCGATCTGTGTTCATGCTTACACTAAGCCTCTCGGCCTAATTCAGGGCCAAAAAAAATCCAGTGTCCAGGAGAATTAACCAGAATTGATACCAGTAGTCAACAGCGAACATGAACCGTCGCAGATGATGGTGAGTAAGAGGGAAACAAACAGTTTCTCAGTGCTTCTTTGGGTAGAACAAGCATAGGCACACGGTTAAAAATGGAAGTGGTCAAGACATGAACCAACCTGCAAATAGAACATCTTTTCCCGTGCCACAGACACAAATGGAAGAATAAATATGGCCTTCTTCCTTGTTTCAAGGACTCTCTTGAGGATGAGTAACTCAGACACTAGTGTTTTTCCAGCACTGGTAGGAGCTGAAATGTTGAAAACAAACAAACAGGTGAGGATGCACCATGTACTTCATCATTAAAAATAGGATGAGTGAATCACTATTTTCAATTGTTATGATCACATATAAATAGTCACATTGCTGAACAGCTCTCTGAAGAAAACATGCAAGCACCCCCACGGCAAGTTAAATGCTGAACAATGTCAAAACTGACTTACCTGAATAGACTAAGTTTTTCCCTTCCAGGACTCCTCCCTTGGTAAGGCATTCAGCTTGCCATTCAAACATGCGCTGCACACCCCGACTTTGGTACCTTTCAAGCACAGGTTTGGGAAGACCCCAACTTGACAGAAGTAGCTTGTCTGTGTGATCACTAGGAATCCCCACATGTATACTTAGTCCTAAAGAAGTATAAAAGGTGAAGAGAACACAGCAGGTCTATTGTATTGGTGTCATGACATGCTTCAATATCTGACTATTTATAGACGGATGCACATCTAATGGGTATATAATACACAATTGTGTAATGTCTAATTTTGACTTAACTTATTTATTAATTAATTAATTAATTAATTAATTATTTAACTATAAAAACCATAAACCCCACATATATGTACATAAATATACATTGATCATTTTCATCTGTTTCAAATCATTCAAGTCACAATGACAATATACATCACTGACTGCTCATTTTCTATTTTAAAATAGTACCAAAACCAAATGTTTGAATGTCTAGAAAATACGTCATTAGTGTTTAAAACTCTACCTGCTTCAGCCAGTGTTTCACCCAGTGAGCTGTGATCAAGGCCAGAGGGGGGTGTGAGCACGGACACAGAATGGTAAGACTGCAGCTGTAGACCTCTTCTCTCTTTTGCAGCTGCAACATGGGTAGGACTGAAGAGGATGTATTCCTTTGCTGTTTTTTTCGAGCGCCCACCTTTAACCACAGATTCATCAATGTTCTGATTTTTTTTCGGAAGGTGAGAGGGATTTCTGTCTGACGGTTTTATGGGAACTGATTTAAAAGCATCAGGAGTAGTATTTTGGTCTGGATCACATTTAGGTTTCTCTGCATCATGTTCTGAGAGTAGTCCTTCTTTGTCCTCACTAAAAAGCAATTTCTGTGCCAAATTTTTACAATTTTCTGAGTGTTTCCAAGTTTTTGGACTTTTCAGTGATACTGGGATTGTTCCTCGGCTTGCCAGTTTGGAGGAATCTGGGATTTCACTGGAGAGAGTGGAGCGTTTCTTTTTCTCCTCTGTTGAATTTACTCTTCCTGGAGCTATAGCACACTCAGATGATCTGGGATGAAGTTCTACTCCACTCTTTATTCCAGGCCCACTGAAGTCAATTTTGTCCAGGGCTTCAAGGATCTCCTGATCCATGGCCAAAGTGTTATCTCCAATCTCCGGTTCCTTGTCTTTCTGCTTCAGATAGTATGATTAGGTTATGATTGTGATGGAATGCATGGTGATGTTACAGTAAATAAGAGTACCGGTATCTGTAAATCTTACCCTGTCTCTTCCATTGCCATGACGAACTGTGTCTCCCAATAAACCTTCGGAAGAATATGTTTCACATGTACGATTTGACTGCTGGGGTGCAACCAATCCAACAGCAGGTATAGTACTACAAATCGGGGAGCGGGGGTAAAAACATTTTTCAGCCAGCTGTGATTATTTATCTACTAGTATTTATTTACGAGACTCAATCTAATCTGCCAAACACACATAGACTTAAAATGCACGATCACTTGCACAGATGTTTAGATGACACAGCCTTTTGAATGCACCATTAAGAGTCATATGTAGAGTCATACACCTAACAACTACAGTGGAGACTGAAACTACAAAGTTACTTAATACAAATCGTATGTGATTCTTACCTCTTTTTCGTTATATACTGATGCCGCCCCATGTAAAACTTTCTTTTCGATGGTGGACTCGATGAATCCATATTGAGCGATCACAGCTAAAAGTTATCTGTTGTCATTTGACTGCAACTGATGGCTCAAAATCAAAGCTAACTTTGACAGCTAGTTAACTTTGACGACTCTGTTAGCTAGCTAATAACTTTGCCTGGACTACCGTTTGTTAATTCACCAGTCACGTCCCTTCTGTTTCTCATAGTAAATACAATGTATTTACAAACCGAGGCTGATATAAACAGAAATATTTACAAATGCATGATACACATAAATAATATAAAGTAACGTACACACAACACTTTAAAAAAGCCGCCGGTGCTACACATACAAATCCTCCGATAGCAAACTCGGAGTTTTACTTCAAGAGTTCCACAGGTACACGTAACATCAGGGACGGAGACTGGCATTGAAATTAACTGACTTTAAAAACAAAATGTTTTAATACAATTTAATTGAATACAATTTAATGTATAATTCCACACCACCACATCACATTGCCACCAGTTTTAAATATCCTATTGAGTAGGTATAGAGAATGGTGTGCCATAATGATGCACTCTGATGCATGTGGCTCATATGTATACCATGAGAAAGAAACTTTCATTATTAGGGACATTTAATGGAAAATTAGTCAATTCTATGGAATTTCAGGATTTTATGTTCCATAGCAATGACTCACTGAAGACACACAAGCACCCCATCATAACGTTTTATTCCTTCATAGACATGGCACGCCTAGGACTGGTATTCTGTTGCACAAACACACCTGTACAGAGGAAATGGAATCAATCTTGTAACCATTTTAATGACTCAAGCACTATGGTTTGCTTTTGCCTGTACAGTGCTGGGTTAAAGCAATTTTGAGTCTAATAGCCATATGTTTTTAAAAAATTGAAAATAAATGGAAAAACACGTCTTCCCGTTCCCCTTTCCATAAACAATCAAACATTTCTGTGATAATACAAATTTGTCCTGGTGTCATTAAGTATCAATACAAATTTCTCTTGGGATTAATAAAGTATCCATCTATCTATCTATCTATCTATCTATCTATCTAAAGTCTCTACTTGAATATTTTCCTTTGTTGTTGTCAGGAGGTCAGGAGATTTTACGCATAGAGAAATGTAACTTCTGGTTTGTTAAGTTTACTAACAATGACTTACTTATGATAGTCTCACTCCTGATCTTGACTTGTTAATCATTACACTTTGGTTAGACAGCATGACTGGACTTTGAATTGTCCATTGAAATCACATAACAAAGGGATACCTCAAAATATTTGTAGTCATGGTGGACTATGATGAAACTACTGCTTTCCTGGGTGTGTGGGGACAGTTTCAGCAGATTGTATTCTTTGTACTCTGTTTCAGTACCATCCCCAATGGATTTAGTGCCTTCTCAGTTATATTTCTCGCAGCTGCACCACCCCACCACTGCCTGGTTCCTGAGGGGAACCTGAGTGAGGCATGGAGGGCAGCCATCATTCCGTCCCAGGTGGTGAACGGGCAGGCGGAGCAGAGCATGTGCAGCAGGTACAGGCTGGATGTGGTGAAGAACTACTCTGCTCATGGCCAAGTCCCTGGTGTTGATGTCAACGTCACAGACATCGAGCAGGAGCCATGTGTGGATGGATGGAGCTACAGTACAGATATCTACCAGTCCACTATTGTTACTGAGGTTTGATGACTGAAACTAAACAAAACTATTCAAAGAAAAGGAGACAAAATGATCGAAAATCGATGTAGATGTGGTAATAAGCCAGACTAATTTCCCACTTGCACAAAAGAAGCCTCTCTAAACTGATAAATACAATAATTGCAATATTATGACTGGATAAACAAGCACATACATGAATTGTGTACTGAAATGTTGATCAGTAATGTTAATGTAAATAGGACATGTTTAGGATGGTGCCACGAATCGATTGGTCTTTGTTGTCTGATGCATTTCACCACATATGATTCTTGCAGTTTGACCTTGTCTGTGGTCAACGCTGGAAGGAATCGTTCACCTCCTCGGTCTACTTCCTTGGCGTCTTATGTGGGTCATTCTTTTCTGGTCAACTGTCAGACTGGTAATAAGAAAGTTTGATTTGATTGATTGATTGATTGATTTACAGACTACTTGGTCAAATGGATGGCTGATGGATAGTAATGGCACTTACAGTGATATTATACTGAAAAGAATTTCTGAATCACAGCTTCACTAAAACATTAATTCATTGATTACATTCACTATTTAAATCTAAAACTATTTAAGTAAAGAGATGAATCAATGTTCAGTTTCCTGTCATTCCATTTTGCAACATACTTGAAAGATACCTTGCCAATGTAACATAATGTACACCCGCACTTTCCTCCCTCAATTTGCATAGGTGTGGAAGGAAACCTGTCCTTTTTATGACCATGATGATCCAGACGGTGTTCACCTTTGTTCAGGTTTTTTCAACATCTTGGGAAATGTTCTCTGTTTTTTTCTTCATTGTAGGATTGGGACAGATATCAAACTATGTGGCAGCCTTTGTCTTAGGTATTCACAATGTTACTAAACAATGTCTGCCTCTTATACATACATATACATACATACACATGCATGTGTTTCATGTCATTTTGAGGATTTTAACATGCTGACAGGTGCAGAGATTCTGTCTGGTTCTGTGAGAGTCCTCTACTCATCTCTTGGTGTCTGCTTATGCTTTGCCATTGGCTACATGATGTTGCCCCTGATTGCGTTTTATATCCGTGACTGGAGAAAGCTCTTGGTCACCCTGTCTGTCCCTGGACTGATCTACATCCCTCTCTGGTGGTGAGTTTAGGCAACTGTCAACAGCACAGACCCACTGGCCATGCTGTGCCCCAATAGTCATTGTAATACAATATATTACAAATAATACTACGTAAAACAGTGCCAATACATGAACGCACCACAGATTTATTCCACACAAGTATCTTTTTGTGTAGGTTAATTCCAGAGTCTCCTCGCTGGCTTCTGTCTCAGGGTAGAGTGAAGGAGGCAGAGGCCATACTGAGGGATGCAGCCAGGAGAAATAAAGTAATTGCCCCAGAGATCATCTTTGTGGAGGTACATAATAGTGAGATAACACTGTATTTGTCCTCTGAGATCATATTACTAGGGGGCATTTTTTTTGCACCAGTATCCTACATTCTGGCACAGACTTAGTATCCTTCTAATCTAAGAAACATCAGAAAATGATCATGTCTTGAAAAACGATCAGTAACAGTAACCCTTTGACACAGTCCTCTCATCACTGCTTCAAGGGATCTCACTTATAAAAAGAAAAAAAAGTTAAAATGAAGTTTGAAATAAAGAAAATGTTTGTTTGTTTTAGGTTGAAGATGAATCATCTAAAACCACAGAGAAATATAATTTTTTGGATCTCCTGAAAGTGGCCAAAATAAGATATGTAACACTAATTCTTTTTTTAGTCTGGTAAGTGCAAGTAAAATTCAATCTATTACAAAATGAAATATTTGCCACAACAGAAGAAAATTATTTTAAAAAAAAATGTACTGCCAGAGAACTTCTCTGAGAGAACCGCTCTGATTTGCAACTGCAACTATGCTGTGAGTTTTTTTGCACAAGAGAATGTGAAAAGTTCCCATCACTTTTCATCTTTAGTGTATGTTTACCTTTTCATCTTTAGTGTATGTTTACCTTTTCATCTTTAGTGTATGTTTACCTTTTCATCTTTAGTGTATGTTTACCTCACGTGAGCACATATTTGCACTACTATGGGCCAAATAGTCCATCCACAGAGGGTGCAGCCAATGAACTGTGCTGTATTTACATTGCACTAAAATATGCAACCAGGAGAAAAGGCAAAACAGTGTGAATCTGCATATTTCTTAAACAGTAATATTAAGGAGGAAGAGTATACATACATACAATACAGTATGTAGCTTTATCTTAGATATGTAATATTAATAAAAAATGATCCATATGTCCGGCACAACATAGAGCATAACTCTAATTTAGTAATCAATGTAGAATAAAGAGTCCTTTGTTATTAATATTATTATTATTACAGTGAATGAACTTTGTGTCACCAGGATGACCCTGAGTATGGGTTATTTTGGCCTGTCTTTGAACACATCCCGCCTGTATGGAGACCCCTATGTCAACTGCTTCATCTCCGCTGCCATCGAAGTTCCTGCTTACCTCATCAGCTGGCTGTCCGTGCACTTTCTCCCCAGGAGGCTTTCCTGTGTGGTTAGCATGACGCTAGCAGGGGCTGCTCTCTACTCAGTACAAATAGCACCGGCAGGTAAAAGGCAACCAGACCACTGGGCAATGTTATGTCACACCTGTTGTCTCAAACAAGTCTTTTATCTTAAGTTTTGTGATTGTGTAGGGAAGACATGTCATGCTATGCAAAAAAACATGAGACCTCTGGGGTTGCTAGCACCATGCTCCACTGGTTCAATAGAGCACAAAGAGTGATTCTGTAACACAGAGGAGAAAGAGGCTGACATGCAAAGCAACCATATTGTTCTGAACTTCATAGTAACATTCAGTGTCATGAGTTTAGCTGCTTACTGCAAAATGTTTGAAACATGTTTCAGCTTTGTAATTTCTAAACAATCACAGCCTTTAAAATGGGCAGTCTAATTAAAGACTATTTTTATACCTAGACTTGCCAGCCGCCTCCAGGGCTCTGGAGATGTTGGGCAAGTTTGGGATAGCCACCGGAACAGCACAGATGTTTGTCTTCACTGGCGAGTTGTACCCTACTGTGATCAGGAACACTGCAGTGGGGGCCTGTGCCATGGTCTCTCGTGTTGGCAGTATCATTGCTCCCTATCTCATCCATTTAAGTGAGTTTACAACAACTAAACCAAACCTCTTGAGAAAGCCAGAGAAAACAAAGGAGTGCTCTTTGCTTATGAACACTTTGATGTTTCACCCACACGCAATGGTCTTGTCCCTCTGCAGGTGTATTTAATGCGGCCCTACCTCACATGCTCATGGGGAGCCTATGTATCCTGTCTGGAGCAGCCGCCATCCTGCTGCCAGAGAGCTTCAGGAAGCCTCTCCCACAGACCATAGACCAGATGCATCAAATGGAGTGGTGAGAAGAACTCAGCCATATTCATTCCCTAGGACGGCCAGCATTATCATATCCGTTCCATACATGCATGTGTGATAGAATGATACAACCTTATCTATCTAGCTATCTATCTATCTAGCTATCAATCTTTTATACATTAGTGAGCCTGTTATGTTGGTTGGAGATAGTGGATTAGTCAACTGTCACCCCCAAACTACTGCACTTCTATCCATCTGTCACAATTATGGATGATCATACTCCATACTTCATCAGAGCAGTGATGTTATTTGTGATAATGCATGTCCTTCAAGTCCTTATAAAACAATTCTAGAGTGGGACAATAAGTTAGCAAGAAACCGCAAAATATTGTCGCAAAAAGTGCTTTAATATGCCACATTTCATCCCCCCAAAAAGCTACTCCACAAATCATATTTGAGTCTACATCGAAGACATAACAATGTTAACATGTCAGCTAGCTTGTCAAACTAATGAGCTTAGTAGGTAAGAAAACATTTGTAATGAGAAATAACAACACTGGTGGAACGGGTTTCAAGCAGTCAGATTGTATGGTTGGAACTTTTATTCTATTACTAAATAATGTAATTTTATATAATTCTGTTGCTAATTTCATTTATCAGGAATACATGCTCATGCCACTCCAAAGAAGAGGACCCATGTGGGGACATAGAGAACATTAATACAGTGGTGTTGGAGGTCAAACTATGAACAACTTTGGTATGCCATCTTGACTTAAGTACAAACAAAGACAGACATATATTTCACAAAATATTCAATTTAGCATTTTACAAAATCATCAAATACTTCAGGGTTGTCAAGACACAAAGAATCATGCAACTCAGTAAAATGTCAATCACATGTTTTATCCTGCACTCAGTCTAATTTATTATTATTAAAAAGGCTATTTTAAAACTTTTTATTTTTATCTAGATACTCTATTACAGTAGTATATATTTTGTCTTTTTTTGGTCGCTTTGGCTTACCGTAGAGAATTTAAAATTGCACAATTAAGACTCAACATGAGTGTCTGTGAGAGAATGTATGAATGTGTATTATTAGTAAATGACCATAATAAAAACTGAAATAAGTGAAAAATGAATGTAACTATGTAACACCCTGTCTACAGTAACTTCACTGTTTCAGTCCACTAAGTAGACGTGTAATGTTGGATCAGGTGGATCTGTCACATAGTTTCAACTGGACGATCCTCATCTCCTTTATCACTGGTGAGATTATAGATTTTAGATCTTTCACTTCTCTTGCAGCTGAAAAAATACATGTACAGTATATTGCAGTTATGACAAGAACACCGTCAGATATACACCCTGATTAAGCTTTACAAAACTTTATAAACCGCATCAGAAAAAATGCTGTTCAAATGTTTAATAATAGATTTAAGATGAGCCCCAGATCCAATCCAACATATATTCTCCCTCCAACTATCCATCCCATATACCTAATCTGTGTACACAAATTCTTTCTTCTACGAGAGTTGGTTGTAGTTCAAACTGGTCATTCTTGAGGCCGTGTGCAAATACTGGCTAGTGCCACTAGGGGGAGCTCCAGAATCTGCTCCGTGACCATGACCGATCATTTCAGCAGGAGGAGCTCTTGAACTAGTCATTGACCAGACAGCCAGAGAAGCTCTGTCCCTGTTCAGGCAAGCTTTATCAGGATGACATTTCTTATTTACTGATTTTAAACATTTAAACTTTTGTATTCTTAGGTTATAGTCACCAAACTTCCCCAGCATCTCTAGTGTGATGGCAATACTGCTCATATCTGTAAAGGGACATGGGGAACATGGTGTATGTCTGGTATTGTGGGCATTGGGCATTATACGTTTTTGAAAAAGTCTTGATGTTTATTTTACATTTGTAAGTTCATTTATTTTTAATAATTCATTGGTGTCAATGAACTTAAAGTGTACTGTGAATGGTTGGGTCTCTTCAGTGCATACAGCCTCAGAAAGCATCGTCTTAGCTTAGATTTTCAACAGGACTTTAAAAATACATGTCCTTGGCAGTATCTATGCTATATATATTGGTCTATATATATATATAGACACACACACACACACACACAGTAATTCGTTTCTACGTCACTACAGTATCACACTGTATCTTACGCTGTGGTATGAGGTGAATGAAAAGCAGCACAACCCCTCCCTGAAAGAGAGAGAGGAAGAGACACATGCGCCGTGGCCAGTATCGATACATAAGCCAGGCTACGGTGTATGCTGGCAGCTCAATGGCCGCAGACAGAAAACAGTTCAGGTAGGAGTCCCCATGCAGGTTTGCCGTGTTCAGAGACAAGTATCCAATTGAGAGAGTAGTCCTAGGACAGAGAGGGAGAGAGAGAGAGAGAGAGGAAGAGAGAGAGAGAAAGAGAGGGAGGGAGAGAGAAAGAGAGAGAGAGGACAAGAGAGAGGGAGAGAGTGAGAACAAGAGGGAGGGAGAGAGTGAGGGCGAAGGCTGATGAAGGCTGAAGAAGCATTCTTTGATCTTCACCACTGCTTCATTCATGACTTGTTTTCTATTATTAATTAACACGGCAAGAGACCGGACACTCACCAGACCAGGCACAGCACGATAGTTACGCTGCGGATGTTGTTGGTCTTCACCAGATCACAGATGTTATGGGACTCCATTTTTTCAGCTTGGTTGGCTTGCTATAGTGCACGTGTCATAACAGGTATGTTGTTATGAACAATGCGTGGCCAGTGTGGTACAAGATGTTAATGTCACTTTAAAACAAAACAAAGACCAAAAAGTCAACAATTAACTCCACACAGCTACAATAACAGACTTGCTTGGACATTCATTTCCCTCAGTCTCAGGCAGAATTAATATATTTTATCAAGCTTCTTCTCCTCAGAACTCAGATTGTGGTACTATAACATATATGAAAAAGAACACACTTGACAGGTGATTACTTTTACTTGTGTATATAAAGACCAATGTTTCACCACAAAGGACTTCATCAGTGTCTAATTCTAAAATTTTAACCGAAATTAAAGTAATCCATGGCAATGAAATACACAGTGCCAATGATATACTCAGATACAAAAGTGGAGAGCATTCCGCAGACCTTCCCATGTGAACCCTGAGCCCTGGACCCACTGGTGACATTGCCTATCACCATGGGGGTTCGGAAGTCTCTGCTGTAAGTCTCATTCCAGGTCACTTTGTGGAAAATTACGAAGGTCTCTCCAGCGAGACGAATGCGTTCACAAAGAGGCCACTAGTTTGTAAATTCCTTGCCAATGTTATACGCCTGAGTGATAATACGTGCGGTTGTATCAGCTACCTTAAATAGCTTAGATTGCTGTCAACTTCACCTCATGATTGTGTGCTGAACCAGAAGAAACCTTGTTCGTTCAACTCTCTCTCTCTCTCTCTCTCTCTCTCTCTCTCTCTCTCTCTCCCCTCACTTACTTACTCTCTTTCAGTTAATAGTTTTTGCAAACAATAAAACAATGTGCGTTCTTCAATATCAAAGAGGTGATACAGGATCTATAATATTTGGAATTTTCAAAGCTCTTACAGGGTAGTACACAACCATGGCAGGTTTTTCAAGGTGCCATGCAAAAACTTTCTTTAAGGTCTAAGGTGAAAATGTTTGGAGAATATGTGAAGACGTATATTGTATCATCAGACAAAAGTTCCTTTTTAATCAAAATGTTTTTTTAACTTAATTACAATGTCTCTAGTCTATGTATCATTGTGATATGATAGTGATATGATCGCTGAGTGACAGAAACATACGTTTTTACGAATCACTACTAAGGAAACTTTAGTTGCTATTTGAACAGCTGCTGGTCAAACAACACAAGGGTCTGTTTCACCAGCTGCAGTCGTGTGGTGTGTATCAGTCTGCAGTTAATCATCTAAACCATAACACTAAAACTAACACTCACACTCACTAACTGACCATTACTACTAAGAGAGTGAATGTTTTCTCGTACACAAAGAAGAACCCTTCAGGAGAAATCATTTGACATGTGACGGTATCACCCTTTCTTTGACCTAACGCCAAAAGCAATTATTGAGCACTTGTAACAACTGACGGCTTCCAGGTATAGCACCTGAGTCAACTCCGACATTCTGCATGTCACTGAAAATATTGCAAGTATGCCGAGTGCCAGCTAAGGACAGCACTGTCCATCTCACACACAGCTGTGAGCCCCTCTCACCTGAATGGGCTCAAAGATGACCTCTGGGGCCGTCACTCCGTTTCTCCTGGCTGCATCCCTCAGTATGGCCTCTGCCTCCGCCACTCTACCCTGAGACAAAAGCCAGCGAGGAGACTCTGGAATGAACCTACACAAACACCATAAACAGAGTCACTGCAAACAGGAGAAGATAGCCTTGTGGACACCACCAAGGGAAAGTGCATATGAAAACATTCTATTATTCTTTTATTATGTATTGTGACACCTCAAACATCCTTATCCTGCTTATGTCTGCCACATAGCTCTTTTTAATGTGCTGAAATTCATTTGTTTGTGGTGCTGCTTTCTTTTTCAAACCCCTGTGTATTCCTGTGCCTTGGCATGTCATCATCCAGCCCTTAATTTGAAATTTGTTGACCAGATATTTGTCTCAGATTTGCATCATTCTGTTGTCGTACACACAAGTACCTGGTTAGCTGCGGTAAGTACAAAGGTGTGTCATATTGCATAGCAGGTGTCTTATGTCCCTTACACCTGTGCTCATGATGCTCCCAGACTCATCATCCCTGTTTCATCAGTTGTGCTAGTATCTCCTTTTCCCTGTGGACCCCCTTATCATCCAGCACACCTACAGTACCACCAAAGAGGAATGCAGAGAAAGCCTGGTAGCGTGAGGGCAAGCTGCAGCATCCGCCAGTCCCGGATGAGATATGCCGCCAGAGGCAACAACATGTAGCCCAAAGCAAAGAAGAGGCACACACCCAAAGTCCCAAACAGGATTCGGACTGATGGGCTCAAAATCTCCATCCCTGTTGGCGGCAGACAAGTGATTTAGAGACACCATCAGGGGAAGCTGTGTAAAAACACCCACATTTGCATGTTGTACTTTGCACAAGACACAAAATTCTTAACTCAATTGGCGATTCAAGAATAGGGCATGGTTCTAGGGCAGGGTTCAAACACTTTATGCCAGTCTTTGCTTCTCCATGACTTTTGCCTTTATCTCTAAATCCCACCTCGGAATCCTGTGTTTGGATAATTCTAAAATCTTATTTACATCAAAAAGTGAGGGACCAGCAGCATCTAGGGAAGAATATGTAAAATAATCCAAGACAAACAGAATAAGTACCTAAAATAAATGCAGCTACATAGTTGGAAATTTGTCCCATGCCAACTATGAAATAAAAGGCACAAAACCAGAGCCATGATGGAGAGAAGACCTGAATGAGAGTAAATATCGTCTGAACTGCCATAGTACTAAAGAGCACTATCTTCCTTCCAAACCTGGAATATAAAAAAGGGAAAGAATAAGGGTCAAAATCTTGTGCCAACACCATGGTTAGGTCTTGGTAAGGTGATCTAAAAAGCTAAATGGGCCTCAGCTAAGTCCATGATGACTGAGTAACGAGACTTCAGAGGTGTGTAGGTGTGTGTGTGTGTGTGTGCGTGCGTGCGTGCGTGCGTGCGTGCGTGCGTGCGTGCGTGCGTGCGTGCGTGCGTGCGTGCGTGCGTGCGTGCGTGTGTGTGTTGGGATGGGATTTAAACTTTGACATGTCCCCTGAGCACAAACATCGCTACTGGTGTTGTATATTATGTTAGCTTACAAGACACGGCACTGCTCCAATTAAGACAATCAATTTCAATCTCATCTCATCTCATCTCATCTCATCTCATCTCATCTCATCTCATCTCCTCACCTGTCAGATATCTCGGAATAGATTAGTCTTAACATTGATCTCAGAAACATGAGAATTCTGGTCTCTGTGGGTTGTAGGTAACCCCTGATGCTGAAGACGCCGAAGCAGAAAACCATGAAGATGCCTCGCTTTAGTGGAGAGGGACCGCTGGAGACTGACCTCGTCCAAGTGCAGCTGGCGGCCAACTTCAATGGCTGGTAGAAGAAGAAACCGGGGTCCAGGTGGCATTCACACTGGAAGGGGAGATGCTCCAAGAGTTAGTGCTTGGTTCGGGCTCTGCAATGGGCCAGCCAACCTTTGAGCGCCGGATGGAGAGAGTTCTGTCTGGTGTTCCCCGGAGCCGGAATGTTGTTTACTTCAGTGACCTTCCTGTGCATCGCAGCTGACTTCCAGAGCGCCCTGGCGAATCTGCAAGAGGTCTCCCACACCATCCGCCGAACTAGCCTGTAGCTGCATCCGAAAAAGTGCCACTTGTTCTGGAGACAGACAGCATTCCTGGGACATGTTGTCAGCCCAGCAGGCGTGTCCACCAACCCAGTGAAAGTGGCAGCAGTGAGAGATTGGCCAGTCCCCCGTGACGTTGGCGAGATTCCTGGGGCTGGCGTCTTACTACTAACGCTTGGTCCAAAGCTTCCCTACGATAGCCATCCCGCTACCTAGAATGCACCGGTCACACTTCACTTACCTGGTTGCTGAACTTCCGAAAGCCAGAGGGGCAGCACAGTATGGCACGGACATGCAGACGCCCTGTCTCGGTGGCCAGGTGAAGCCGGGCAGTGCTGGCCCTCTCATCACAGCATGGAGAAGAGTGCAGCTGCTTCGATGTTGGCCAACCTACGAGCTACCAACTTGGATGACGTCGACAGCGGCCTCCTGTCCTCAGGATGAGCAGCAGCCATCCCCAGTCTTCAGCAGTGGTGGGCAGTGACCTCCAGTCTTCAGCTGCCACCACTGAGATTAGCGAATGGAAGCTCATAGATCCCGAGCAGCTGCAGCGAGACCAGGCTCAAGATCCTGTCCTCGTCCGGGTTCAGGCCTGGTTGGGGTCGGGCCAGCAACCACCCTGGACAGCCATCTCAGCCCTGGATCCCAAGACCAAATCTCTCCATTCTCAGTGGCCCAGCTTCACCATGCAGGACGGGCTGCTGTATCGAGGCTCCTGGGGGTCAGTGTGACATCCTGCTGCTGCTGGTGCCTCCCTGCCAGCATGCCCGGGTCCTCCAGTTGGTTCGTAGGAGCAAGCCACTGTGGTCATCAATGAGATGCTCCATCAGCTCTGGTCCAGTGCTGTTGGCAGGACGTGCAACTGTACGTCCATCGGTGCGATGCCTGCACAGCAAAGAAGAGTCCGGCCAGGCACACTCACGCTCGACTACAACAATATCAGGTGGGGCGCCTATTGAGCAGGTTGCCGTGGTTGTGCTGGACACGTTTCCTGTCACTGACCAGGGGAACCGCTATGTCTAGGTGGCCAAAGATTATTTCGCAAAGTGGCCAGAGGTGTATGCGGTCCCCGACCAGAGTGCTGCCACCCCTAATCAATGCCTGGCCAATGAAATGTTCTCTGCGCCGTTTCTGTGTGCCCGCAGAGCTGCACAGTGACCAGGGCCAGAACTTCGAGGCTAGCGTGTTCAGTGAGGTTTGCTGGTGGCTGGGCAACAAAAAGACTCAAACTACCCCGATGCATCCGCAAAGTGACAGACTGGTATTGCACTTTAATCGCACTTTGGAGACAGATATCGATACTGATCAGCCTCTGGCAGCGAGGCTGGGACCAACATCTGCCCCTGGTCCTGTGGGTGTACTGGACTGCAGCACAGGAGTCTACGAAGTGCATCCCTGCAGCCCTCATGTTCGCATGAGAACTGCGAACCCCGGTGGACTTGGTGTTCGGCTGCCTCTGGAGCCAGAGGTGGACAGTGAGCTGGGGCTGGACTATTTCCACAACCTTCGATCGAGGCTGTGGGAGGTGCACGAGTTAGCCAGGTGGGGACTGATCGAGGCTGTGGGAGGTACACGAGTTAGCCAGGTGGGGACAGAAAGAGGCTGGGGCCCACCAGAAGTGAGCTCATGACACCCGGTGCTGCGGGGAAGACTTCTCCGCTGCAGAACAGGTATGGGTGTATTGCCCCAAGAGAAAACAGTGTCACCAAAGCTGACGAGTCAGTGGGTCCAGCTGTGTACCATCGCAGCTAAACTATCTGAGTCCAGCTGGTAGGGACAGTTTTCCTCCACTGTGACCGGCTGGCTCCATATTGGCCCCTAGCTCTCCCTGGGAGTGGGGAGGGAAACACTAAGACTGAAGGTGCAGCGCCCACCCCTGTGCCCTCTCCGCACAGCAGCAGCTCCCGGCACACCTTAGAGACTGTGTTGCAGGTATAGGTTGATGGGGACATGTGACCCGCTTGTTGGGGGCTTTGATTGTTATGTGACCTACTCCCAGTGTTTGTTGCCAAGAATGTCTGTACATTTGGTTTTAGTGTTCTAATTTCGAATATTTGGTGTTTCACCTCTTATGTTATGTATAGATGTATTTTTTTGGTTAGCGATTAAGAGTCAGAGTGTTGTATAAATGCACTAGTATAATTTAGCGTCATTCTACACCCTGGCTGAGCCTGTAAAATGTGTCTGTATAAGCATGCTAGATTTGTCATTCTGTATCAGTCTTAACGCTTGTGACAAGAACTTCACATATGCGCTTGACTTTGTGATATCACTACAGTGTTACGAGACTGCATATTACATTTTCTCTCGTCCTCAGCCCCATAAAGAGAGATATGGTGCAAGCAGATCAAGGGATTCATACACCTACATGGCTGTTGTCTGTTCTGAGTTATAAACCATTACAGCAGCACTTTGAACTGCAGTACACGATTACAATCTATGTAAGTACACTTCAATCATAAATGTCATCAAAATTTGGGATGACATTAACTGAAAAACGTGGTACATTAGCTTTAGTTAATCATTTCATTCATTCGTGTAAACAACAACGTTGTAAATAAATAGATAATTAACTAGCTGGATGGTGTTCAACAAGTAAGCTAAAATAGTAGAACTATAGCTTGTGGAGGGCAGGGCTGAACTAAATTAATAATTAGGCCAATATTTATAAATTGGGGTAAATGTAATAAAAGGAGGTACATATACGAGGAGTTGTTAAATTGTTCAATGTTCAATTAAGGGAATAATTGCGCAAACCAAAGTGTAGCTAGTGAAGAACGGGCCTATGGTTATGGTCCAGTTCGTACGATTACGTACCGAAGTGTAGCCTTTCTTCGTGATCAGAATTATATAACAACACATCCGCAAACTTTTATGCTACATACCTCAGAGACAATAGTAGCTATGTATTGTTGCCGTGCCGGTCGTATTCCCATCCATCCTTGCACACCTCCTGATGTATTTCTGAAACGTTCACGTCTATCCAAGGCTCGTAGCCTTTGTCTGAGTAACTTTTAATCAAATCAAGTCTGTATCTGGTACATCTACTGAGTCGGATTGTCCCACCATACTCTTCCCAGGGAATACAAACGTTTCTCCATTGGACTGTGATGTTGTAGTGTGCGGGAATATGGCAGTGGTGAGACGGAGTGTCGCCCATAAACACAATGGACAGTCCTGTAAATCCATTGGATATGATGCTGCAGCATAAGAGAAAGAACACTCCGTTGGAAAGGTCCCCATTCCCCGAGGAAGAGGGTCTGATCATCATAATCGCCCCCTTGCATCTTCATATTGAGTGGAAAGGAGTTGGGCTGGTGTTGCGGTCCGTCAGATAACTTGTCCAGAGAGTGCAATCGAGTCTTCAGTGGGTTTGAGTAACCGAACAGTTTCCCACCCTGGTATTTAACGTTGAGTGTAAACCCCTCAATTTTTTAATTTGACACTGCTGTTGTCATTTTACCTTTGTTAGGTAAATGTAGCCAACCTTACAAATGGGCTATAGTCCTAGACTAAAATATGGTACTTTTTTCTCGCTTTAAAAAAAATATATATATGACTAATTATGGTGGCATAGAAAGAGAATGTATCAAAATGACACATGTTGGCATGGGTTAGTCGACAGAGGTCGTTGCATTGTGTTTTCATCGTTCTGTAGAATTTTTCGATTCAATTTAGAATTTGAGGGATTAATCCAGTTGTTAATAAAAGCAGTTTTATGAGTAGGCCAAGCACAACGGCTGTCAATGATGTTTGAAACAAAGTTCTATGTTAACCATTAACTACTGTGTTTCAATTATATTAGGTATTTATTATTGACCAGAAATGTGCCCTGCCAGCACCATAAGAACGTTTTATTATGATTTATTAAGCCAACATGTAATAATAAAACAATTCAAGGCAAAGACTAAGAGACTAATAGAATGTATTTTAATGTCAACTTAGAGGTATTAGTCTATTTCCCAAAACAGAGGAGAGGCAGTAGTAATAGTTGATTAATGCCATGTTATACTTAGGCCTAAATGCATTTGCAATTGCATCCTGTTTCAAAGGATTCAAATGGTTTAAATTGCAGGTTAAACTGCACACTAGACAAAGTCTAAATACATTGCCTGGGTAGTTTTCAGAAAGCTCTCCATTACACTTTATTCACATACGTTCAGTATCTTCAAAAACAGTTCTATATGGCTACAACAAAACACATACACTTCACTGACAAAAAGATGTTGTCAGGTATGTAACAAACATTTGCAAAGTAGTTTGTCATTTGCAAAGTAGTTTAGCATATCAATGAAGAGTCTGAAACATCCTGGAAACCACTTTTCCAGATTAATTGCTTTCAAACATACACTGTTGTGGAAATATTGTCAACTTATCTCAAACAAAACCTTCACATTTATGATTAGTCAGAAAAAACAATCTTGTCAGCAATTAATGGAATTAATGATGAACCTGGGTAAAGAACAGCCGAGTGGAGCGAATCACTGCCAGAGTTCAAATTTCAACTGAGAGGTCAAGCTTTAAAAGCAGCAAATGCCCGTAGACGGATTCTTCACAGGTGGAGAACAAGTAAGTCCATATTTTTTAATTAAGACCTTTGTCAGGTTTTTAATGGCACACACTACACACTGGAACACACGTGCATATATGGAGGCGACACAGGACACACACACGCAGGTAGGCCTGAGGTTGCGGTGAATTTATTTTCTGCTTTTTTTTCCCATCCTGGACCGTCCTTCCTCCTTCCGCAGCTTGTAGCACCCGGGGACCAAGTGAAGTGAACTGTCCATCTTTGGTCAGGGAAGGACATGTGTTATGTTATTTTGCATGTTTTTTCTGTTGGGATCCTTAGTGGAGGAAACCCCTTGTGAACACGGGGAGAACACGCAAACTCCACACAGAAAGGCCCGGGAGATAGCCCATCTGTGCACTGTGATATATGAATTCATAGCAAATGACCATTCATGTATCACAAATAAGTATTTTTTCATCAACATCTTATTAGTGGTAGGAATATTGTTGTTGGTGTTTTTTGATAAAACAGTAATCCTTGATTTTTGGGATGTTTCTTTTTTTTTTTACTTTTATTAGAACAATTTCCTTGACACTGAGTCTCACACAGCATGTCATACAATGTTACAAGTTTTTGGGATGTTTTTAACGAATATTAAGTAGAGTTATGATTGTATTTAGTGAAAATTTAGTCAGATCATGTGCCAACAGATTAATCTGGACACTGATTTTATTTATTTATTTGACAAATTAGTGATGTTACATGGTTCCAGAGAAATTTACAAGAAAATAATAGTTTGTCTTTGAAGACTGCTTTCATGATTATTGTTATTATTATTATTATTACTATGATTATTATTATTATAAGTATTGCATAATTAGGATGTCTTCAGAAAATGTAATTTCGCCAAACTATGTATAACTTTCAAAGATGGTATCAACCCAACCTGCCCACTTTCCCCTTTCCATGCAGTTGCCTCCTGTTTTCACAACAGAACAAACTACGGATTTTAATTCCATCTAAAGCCATTCACAGTTCAGTCACATGTAATTCCTTTGGGTCTTTTGTGAGGGGGATGGTTGTTGTTCTGAGAAAGAGCTATTCTAGCCACGTTAGGAGGGGAGGGTAATGCGAGATTAGCTGAAAAAAAGAGAAGTTGCTCCAAACAAACTCTGAGAACTCAAATATTCTGTATGATAAAAGTGACATTCCTTTTCATCTCATCCAAGGTTTCTTCTCGTTACTAGGGGCAGTGGACATTCGTTGTTACATCTTGTGATTAGGAGGTCTTTAGACACTTCATGAAAAGGCTCATGCCGTGCTGGGCACAGTCCGGCTAGAGTTAGAGTGAGATATCAGTCAGGGGGTTGGGAGCGTGTCTATAGTGAACATTCTAACGTGGTTCTCCTCCTCCTTGGCAGGGACTCTCCTCTCAAGCATTATCAGCATAATGGGAGACTATGATGATGACACAGCTTTCCTGGGACTGAGAGGGCCATTCTTTGTCATTACCTTCCTGCTCCTCAACGCCATCTGCATCTCCACGGGCTTCGCTGGTCTCTACTTTGTGTTTGTGGGGGCCACGCCACCCCACCACTGCCTGGTTCCTGAGGGGAACCTGAGTGAGGCATGGAGGGCAGCCATCATTCCGTCCCAGGTGGTGGACGGGCAGGCGGAGCAGAGCATGTGCAGCAGGTACAGGCTGGATGTGGTGAAGAACTACTCTGCTCATGGCCAAGGCCCTGGTGTTGATGTCAACGTCACAGACATCGAGCAGGAGCCATGTGTGGATGGATGGATCTACAGTACAGATATCTACCAGTCCACCATTGTTACTGAGGTGAGTGGATCACATGCACAAGATATGCAGAATATAACAAATGGGGATCAGCAGGTGTTTGCAATAATCCAAAACTTGTTATGAACCATAGTCACTTACAGAGAAATGGGACAAGGTAACAAAAACACTAAATCAATATTAATAAAAGCATCTAAAGAGGACCTATTATGCTCATTTTCAATGTTCATAATTTAATTTTTTTGGGTTTACTAGAAGAGATTTTCATGTTTCAATATTCCAAAAACACATTATTTTTCTCATACTGTACATCTCTATTCACCCTCTGCCTGAAACACTATTAGAGCTCCTGTGTCTTTTAGCACCCCCCTCCTAATGAGCCCAGTGTGTTCTGTCTGGTCAGCTAGGCGGGCAATAAGGATTGTGTTACGAGATTGTGTCATCTTGTCACAAAAGATATGGGCTGGGATTCCAACGAGGCGTTTCAGACAGCTGAGAAAAAGTGGTTTCTGTGGGACAGTTACGCCCTCTGGCGAGTACTTGGGCTTTGTAACCTTGGAGACCATTTACATGCACAAAAAAGCTTAATAACACACTAAAGGAAATGGATAAACCGTAAAAGTGTAATAGCTCCTCTTAAATTGTCTAAGAAACTAAGCATTTAAGTGGAAAGGGAAATCATCAGATTTGTTGTTGTTTTGCTACTCAAGTTTTGTGTATGTTGTTTTCCTGTTCATAGTGGGATCTTGTATGTGATAATGAATGGAAAACTCCTCTCGCTTCCTCAACTTTATTCATCGGGTTTCTGATAGGATCCCTTATCTCTGGTCAACTATCAGACAGGTAATTTATCTTGTAATTTTTAACTCCCAAAGTGCCTCTTCTGTCTGGTTCTCTGCTGATCTTACCTTGAACATTGGCAGTTCTCAGTCAGTGATGGCTGCAGATTGAGCACATCAGTAGCGGTAGTGGTGCAGTGGCGCCATCTGTTGTTTAATACAAATAATGAGCAGTTCAATTGGCACGAGTAAAAAAAAGTACAACAGTCATCCAAATTCATGAACTTCTGTGGCTAGGATTGAGCTGTATCAATCTCTTATTTCCTTTTTTTCTGTCCTCTTTCCTTTTGAGGTTTGGGAGGAAGAAAATAGTTTTTCTTTCTCTGACAGGTCAAGTCCTCAGTATGCTCATTCAGTCATTCTCTCCATCGTGGCTGGTTTTTTGCCTCATCTACGTCTTAGTGGGGGCTTTCCAAATCTCTCTGTATATCACTACATTTGTTCTGGGTACGTGTACTTAATCAAGGAGGGATAAACTATTTGTTGTCTACCCTTTTCACTGTAAGAGGAACACTTATGCAACAATGTTACATGATCAATTTGGTATTGTGAGACCTCTGCCTTCATGCTGTTGGTGTTTCCTTTTGCAATAGTTAGCTGTTGCAGATTTACTTTATTTATTGGTTAAAAAAACTTAAAGTAGATGGAGAGAAAGCCAAAGCCAAAATCTTATATGAATAAAACATTTGATATTTCCTTATTTCTATCCTTTCTCTTTTTCTTCACACACACACACTTTGAAAGCTAATTTTTCTTGTTTTCCACTGTAGGCACAGAAGTGTTAAGTAAATCGTTGCGTGTGATCTTCACCACTCTCGGGGTCTTTCTCCACTCCTGCATTGGATACATGCTGCTGCCTTGGTTTGCCTTTGGAATGAGGGACTGGAGGCCTCTTCTGCAAATTCTCTCTGGTATCATGTTCGTCTACATCCCCCTATGGTGGTAGGTCCTTCTAACATCAGGATCTTTGCTAGGGATGCTCGCAAGATCGTTTTATCCCATGATCTGTGGGTGTTTTTGCAGTGAGAGTTTTTCTGACTACTCTTTAAATGTGATGATTCTAAGAATTAATGAAATGGTAATCTGGTGATCTAAAGGTGAGCTGTGATCTAAAAGTGAGCTGTGATCTAAAGGTGAGCTGTCATCTGAAGGTGAGCTGTGATCTAAAGGTGAGCTGAGCTGTAATCTAAAGGTGAGCTGTGATCTAAAGGTGAGCTATGACCTAAAGGTGAGCTGTGATCTAAAGGTGAGCTGTGTTAATCAACCTTAATCTGATCAAACAGGTTCGTTCCAGAGTCTCCTCGATGGCTTCTCACTCGGGGTAGAGTGGCGGAGGCAGAGGCCATAATGAGGGATGCAGCCAGGAGAAACGGAGTGACTGCCCCAGAGGTCATCTTCAAAGAGCAACAGGTTTGAGTTTTCTGGTCCTTATTTCATTTGCCTACACATAGATCTGGTGTCTTCTTGGATCACCTTAAAGACCTTGTGGACAGTTCAAATATCACTAGTAACCTGTTAAGCTAATGTTCCCTTTCAATATATTCATGCAAGTTCTCATTTACAGGTTGAAAAAAGTGATACCGGTAATACAAAGAGTTACAATATGTTGGACATATTGAGAATCAGTAAAGTGAGGACCACTACTTTCTTGTGCCTGTTGTTGTGGTAAGTTCATATCATCATGGTTTTTAGAATGATTTGATGGAGTGAGTATTTAATAATAGGCCCTTAGTTCAGTCAAGCATGTTGCTCTAAGTAACTCATCTTATTCTGCTTCTCCCTAGGTTGTCCACAAACATGGGATACTATGGACTGTCTTTGAACACCTCCAATCTAAGTGGCGATCCATACCTCAATTGCTTTCTGTCAGCTCTTTCGGAAGTTCCTGCCTATATTGTATCTTCCATACTTCTAAAGACCTGTCCAAGGAGACCTCTTCTCACAGTGTTTCTATTCATCGGAGGAGGCTTTCTTCTCTTGATTCAGCTAATCCCAGACAGTAGGAATCTCTCTTTTTGTCTACCGCCCAAAATTCAGAACTGATCCAGTAAGGGAATTTAAGAGGGTATACATTTTTTCACCTCTTCTTTTCTCCCTCCCTCTCTCTCTCTCTCTCTTAGATTTGCATGGCCTTGCAATAGCCCTGGAAATGTTAGGGAAGTTTGCCTTCACCATGTCCTTCACTGTGGTGTATGCCTACACCGCAGAAATCTACCCCACGGTGCTGAGAAACGTAGGAATGGGGATGTGCTCGTCAGCGGCTCGCATCGGCAGTATCACCGCACCTTTCATCATTTACATGGGTAAGCTCTTCATCATTATACCTGGGTAAGCTCTTCTTCATTTACCTGGGTAAGTTCTTCTTCATTTACCTGGGTAAGTTCTTCTTCATTTACCTGGGTGAGTTCTTCTTCATTTCTGAGGGCTCTGCTTAAGTAGGCATTCCTAAAAGTGTGACTTGCTAACACCATAGTCTATCTGTGGCGTATGCATTTCACAAGTATGCTTGGAGACAATGGTATTGAAATTTGGCGGAAATCTTAGTAAGAACGACTGAACAGTGCGATGTGTTGGTAAACATGAAAGTGCAACAGTGTCCTTGTCTTGTAACTGTCACTGTGTCGCCATCCACACCAAGATTTGAAGACTAAAGAAGACTAAACCAGAAGTTTCTACATTTTTGGGCCATTGGGTTTTCTTAGGATGAAACCTGTTTTGCATGACAAACCCTCTGCTATAGAAACACCGTACTGCATTTATTAGGAAAATCATGTTGTCAAACAACACACTTTGTTTTTGTGCTCACCTTTGCCACAGGCACCATCAACAAGTACCTCCCCTACATCCTGATTGGGAGCATGACGTTGGGCTCGTCAGTGGTGAACCTGTTCCTACCGGAGACGTTCGGCCGAGAGCTTCCTGAGTCGGTGGAGCATATGCAGAAGTGCAGAGGGTATGAGCCTCTCTCTCCCTGAGAAATCATCCAATCATGCGGCTGCTGCTGCTGCTGCTTTTGACTTAGGCTTCTGAGTTAATCGCATGCTTTCTCATTAGGTTGTGTCAACAAAGGAAGAGCGCAGACAACTGCCCTGAAGCAGGCGACGCTGACAAATGTGCTGTTCTGAATCAGTCCAAACTGTAATCACTGGCCCACTGCTAACCTGGCATCACAGGCTAACCTGCTAACACTGCTAACCTGGCATCACCTGGTCGCCTCCCCTACTCAGGAAATGAGAAGTAATTCTGACGCAAAAATATCCTCTGTAGATTTTTTTGTATCACATCTGTTTGTGTTTTTAATGCCACATGTATTGTATAGAAAAAACAGGACATTGCACACTCACAGTGTCATAGATTTTTTCAATCACACACTGAATAAAACTGCTTGTCTAATTCAGGGAAACCTGCTCACAAATGGTAAACAGCAGTAACTGATAAACTAAAACACTACTACTACATACTTTCAAAGCAATAGAACACACTTGGGGTGTGCAATGATATTGTGTAGCATATTACATGAATAGACTGGAAGAGAATATTATTCCACATCGGAAAATAATCTGAAATATGTAAGTAGTGTCAAATGCTGAATATTCATTGAACAATCTTTCTGTATATCTTCTGACAGAAATGTAGTGTTGCCCTGTGCCTTTGTGAAAGCTTTTATGTATATATATATATACCAAGGCATTTTATTATTAGATGTAATCTAGTACAACAATTTATGTTATGCTAAATCATACAGAATTGAGTTAAAGTTATTTCTCCCGGCGGACATTTTTCTTTTTTTGATTCAAGTAAGGGCAGTAAACAGTGCTCCCATCTGTGTCCTCCTTTCAGTCCCCCCCCGATGGGCACAGATTGGGAGCCCATCAACACCTGTTAGTGGGTTTCAAATGACACCGTTCCATATTTCTGTCATATCAGCTCAGTAACAGTCCAAGTGCTTGCCAGTGGACCATTTCACAATGGCCTCAAAACAGCAAATCACTATTCACTAAATCACTAAAAATGTACTATTCGTAATCAGATAAAATGTGATATTCACAGTAATGTGTACACATTAAGTACACATTACAGGGTCGTAAAAAGTTGTACTGTATCTATCTATCTATCTATCTATCTATCTATATGTATATCTATCTATCTCTCTATCTCTCTCTCTCTCTATATATATATATATATATATAGAGAGAGAGAGATAGAGAGATAGATAGATAGACACGATTGAAGGACTTGGTATTTTGTAGTGAGGTGTATTTTATACTTTGATAACTAGTCTAGGTCCTGGGGAAGATTTGTATGACCCCATTGAACAACGTGGGATGTGTGCCAAAATCTCTATCCGGCACGAAAGTCCTGAAAATGACCACTATACTGACACTATTATCACACTACAGGTGAATGGGACTTTTTTTTTTCCTTTATAGATATCCTCATCAATTTCTACCAGATTAATCTTCATATTAAGAGAAATATTTTTTATAAATAAATACAATTAAATATGCAAAGTAGGCAATATCTCATTAAATATGCGTACATATAAACTCTTGAAGCTACAGATTTTCTTAGGTGATCACAATGTTTACAGTGTAAGAATTCTGGTTTGATATTTCTAATTTTGTCTGTAGATGTCCAGGGTGGATGCTGTGTGTGTGTGTGTGTGTGTGTGTGTGTGTGTGGGGGGGGGGGGGGGGGGGGGGGGGGGGGGGGGGGTTGGGGGGGGTGGGATTATAAATACAACTGTATACAAAAACAGGACTTTTTTAAAAGAAAGAAAACAAGCATTTAATTGATATACAGACATTTTATATCCAACCTTGCTATTAATATTGGAACGTTAACTCAAAGTGAGAAATACAAAACAGCAGGTTTATTCCCTGTGTTGCAAGGTAACACTTCAGGTCCAGGTACTGGTAGGAGTCCAGGTATGGGGATGATGATGAGAGCTCATTCAGTGATAGGATTTTTACAACTATTGCCTCCCTTGCATTTGCAGTACTTGCAACAACGGATACCAGCTACCCAACAGGGACATCCATTCTTGTGTGCACACTTGCCACATGAGCAGGGATCTGGCAAACCTTCAGGGTTTGAGATTACAATCTCAGGGACTAATAAACTGCCCTTTCTTACAAAACCATAAGCATCTGCATTTAAGATTGAGGTGGCGTCTGTAAATGGTGCTTGGACCCAAAGCTGCTGTTGATAATAGGCTCTTTCTATGTGTTTTCTTGCATTAGTTGAGGTGCAAGCGGTCCTCTCAAAGTCCATCTTGAAGACATTACTATCGAACGCAGCAATGCGCAGGTCGTCAAATGTCTCCATGTCTGTTGATGGTTTGAGACATTTGACCAAGAATGTTTCCGCCATTTGTAATGCACTCTCTGTTAGCTGTGGACAGTTGAAATTGAGAATCAGAGAAGAGTTGTCTGGTTTGCGGACTGTGTTCAGAGCTGCAAGTTTAGTTGAAATTTTGCTGGTTGTATCACACCCAGTCAGCGCATGTAGTGCTGCTGGGAGGCACTGTGTGAGCTCGTCTACCAGCGCTTTGCAGATATCATGAAGTGCTAATATTGATCTTTTCACTCCTGATTTGCGGATAAGCCAGAGCTCTTGGAGGCCAAGACTTCTCCAATTGACTGTTATGTGGTATAATAGGCACACAAAGACATCTGTGTCACCCGATGACAGTGTCAGTGATGTAGATCCTGTACGGTGACCTTTTATATCTATTTGTGGACACAACTTCAACAGCTCAGTCCCAAGTTGTGATTTGGCACTCTTCCTCAAGTAACCGTCTTTGTCAATCAAAAAGAATGCAGAGTTGGTGATCTCATGCTGGAGTAGCTCCTCAACTGTGAATCCCCGGTGACACCCATACTCAATAAACATGAGAGCTTTGATTGTCTCATCTTTGATGTCTGCTTTGGAAGCCAAATTCAAGGTGGTCTTTGGCAAAGTAAACTTGACTTTACTAATAGTCGAGTGCATTGATATCGACTTATTACACTAGGAAATGTAAGCTTTTAAAGTTTAGGTTAATAAATAACTGGCAATTCCTGTATGTTGCTAGTTGTATGTAATAGGTAATAGTTGTAACTTTTTTTAGCCATTTTATTTAAATCAAATCAGAATGCTTACACTCTTCTATGACCTTATAATCATGGTCATTGTGAACATTGTGATCACCTCAGAAAATCTGTAGCTTCAAGGGTTTATGTACGCACACACACACAGCATCCACCCTGGACATCTACAGAGACACAATTAGAAATATCAAACCAGAATTCTTACACTGTAAACATTGTGATCACCTAAGAAAATCTGTAGCTTCAAGAGTTTATATGTACGCATATTTAATGAGATATTGCCTAATTTGCATAGTTTATTTTATTTTTGAGACAAAGTGTGATACAAAAAGTATTTCTCTTAATATGAAGATTAATCTGGTAGAAATTGATGAGGATATCTATAAAGGAAAAGTCCCATTCACCTGTAGTGTGATAATAGTGTCACCTATAGTGGTCATTTTCAGGACTTTCGTCCCGGATATAGATTTTGGCACACATCCCACGTTGTTCAACGCATAAAAATCTTCCCCAGGACCTGTACTAATCCTAAATGTATGTAATTCGTTGCAGATTCGTTGCAGTTGCAGAACGCACTTCAAGCAAAAGAAGCATTATGTTTTGCAAACAAAAACATTGGAGATTGAACTATGACCTTCTTTGATCTTCGGTATAAAACAGTGTAGGTATTGAAAGGAACATACAACCTTCAACCTGCATCGTACTGCTAATATTTCATTTCCCCTATTTAAACCTTATTCCTCTATTTACTTTACCTTAACATTGATTACATTTTTATTAAAGATATCAAACAGCTATGATGTCTTTAGTCAATCTATTATCACAATGTGTCAGCTGAAGTTAACTATGAAGCAAGATTTTACCAGTATTGACATTACCAACATTCACAGCATGTTGCAGCATTGAGCAGTCATTTACACTGTGTCCTAACTACAGTACATGCAAGAATATGCATGCATCGCATTGCATCGGACGCTCTCTGCTCATACCGAATCCGTTAAATATGCACGGTTGTTATGTCATGTAGTTAGGACACAGTGTTACTCCGTGGTGAAGATTGATCTGAAGATTGAGCTCAATACATGGATCAATACAGCATCTCCAAGATCAGTGGACCTCATCCAACTCTTCGTCAGGTTTTCATTGGTCTGAACAACCACAGGCATTTGCTTGGTTCATATAAACTACCGGTACTTAAACCAATGTTTAGCCCAAGAATACCTAACAGATCAATTTCCTTCTTTATGTGAATCAAGATGACGCAGACAAAAAATGTCACTTGTTTACTTTGACACATAGCTCAAATAATTTATTAAGCTTGTGGCACACGTGTGGCATACAATATGAAGCGAAAGGCACAACTGAAACAAATAACAGCAACAAAACATGCTGCTAAATGAACAAAACTTTGTAAAAAGACGATGTCCTTGCAGATTGCATTGATACATCCATCAGCTCCAAAAAAAGAAAAAAGGTTTGACTCACCAATGCAGATCACTTAAATAGGAAGTTGGCGCAGTGGACATTCGTTGTTACATCTTGTGATTAGGAGGTCTTTAGACACTTCATGAAAAGGCTCATGCCGTGCTGGGCACAGTCCGGCTAGAGTTAGAGTGAGATATCAGTCAGGGGGTTGGGAGCGTGTCCATAGTGAACATTCTAACGTGGTTCTCCTCCTCCTTGGCAGGGACTCTCCTCTCAAGCATTATCAGCATAATGGGAGACTATGATGATGACACAGCTTTCCTGGGCCAGAGAGGGCCATTCTTTGTCATTACCTTCCTGCTCCTCAACGCCATCTGCATCTCCACGGGCTTCGCTGGTCTCTACTTTGTGTTTGTGGGGGCCACGCCACCCCACCACTGCCTGGTTCCTGAGGCAAACCTGAGTGAGGCATGGAGGGCAGCCATCATTCCGTCCCAGGTGGTGGACGGGCAGGCGGAGCAGAGCATGTGCAGCAGGTACAGGCTGGATGTGGTGAAGAACTACTCTGCTCATGGCCAAGTCCCTGGTGTTGATGTCAACGTCACAGACATCGAGCAGGAGCCATGTGTGGATGGATGGATCTACAGTACAGATATCTACCAGTCCACCATTGTTACTGAGGTTTGATGACTGAGACTAAACAAAACTATTCAAATAAAAGGAGACAAAATGATCGAAAATCAATGTAGATGTGGTAATAAGCCAGACTAATTTCCCACTTGCACAAAAGAAGCCTCTCTAGACTGATAAATAAAATAGTTGCAATATTATGACTGGTTAAACCAGCACAGACATGAATTGTGTACTGAAATGTTGATCAGTAGGAACACTATGGGTATTGTTAATGTAAATAGGACATGTTTAGGATGGTGCCACGAATCGATTGGTCTTTGTTGTCTGATGCATTTCACCACATATGATTCTTGCAGTTTGACCTTGTCTGTGGTCAACGCTGGAAGGAATCGTTCACCTCCTCGGTCTACTTCTTGGCGTCTTATGTGGGTCATTCTTTTCTGGTCAACTGTCAGACTGGTAATAAGAAAGTTTGATTTGATTGATTGATTGATTGATTTACAGACTACTTGGTCGAATGGATGGCTGATGGATAGTAATGGCACTTACAGTGATATTATACAGAACAGAATTTCTGAATCACAGCTTCACTAAAACATGAATTCATTGATTACATTCACTATTTAAATCTAAAACTATTTAAGTATAGAGATGAATCAATGATCAGTTTCCTGTCATTCCATTTTGCAACATACTTGAAAGATACCTTGCCAATGTAACATAATGTACACCCACACTTTCCTCCCTCAATTTGCATAGGTGTGGAAGGAAACCTGTCCTTTTTATGACCATGATGATCCAGACGGTGTTCACCTTTGTTCAGGTTTTTTCAACATCTTGGGAAATGTTCTCTGTTTTTTTCTTCATTGTAGGATTGGGACATATATCAAACTATGTGGCAGCCTTTGCCTTAGGTATTCACGATGTTACTAAACAATGTCTGCCTCTTATACATACATACATACATACATACACATTAGGGGTGTAAAGATTAACCGATACGTATCGATATCCGTTTTTAGCGTGTAAGATACGACTACATCGATGCGTGAAGTCCCGTATCGGTATTAAAATGACATGAACCGGTCTTTGCCCGATTTAAAAGTTATGAATCGGTTCACAAGCGTTTGTCTCTCCGTTTTTTGGCTACGCAAAACACAAAACACTCACTGACCTGTTGCATTTGATCTCAGTCAGAACAATGACAGCCTGTCATTGGCCAAAGCCCGCATAGCATAAACCAATCAGGCTGTATTCTCACAAATAACGCCAAGACCAGAGAATGACAGATTACAACTAGCTACGCTAGTCATTTCAATCATAGACATGTATACTATGTCTATGATTTCAATGGCCAATGCTATGCTAGCTACCCTATCCATTTCAATGGCCTATGCTATGCTAGCTACTTTAGCCAAGGAAGATAAATCATTGTTGATTGCGTGTTTCTAAAGACATCCTCGGATTTAAATAATTATAATAATAATAAATAGGAGAATATTTGTATCATTAACAATTATGTTTAACATTTATAGTCATGATTCCGAGACCGAGCCATCATGACACCGAGCCGTCCTAACATAAATAAAAGCACTTTATTGTAACGTGCCGGCATAGTCGCCCCATAATGCCGTGCGGCGGGCGCATACTTTTCTCGATGTTCCCTAACAATGTTCCTTGGCAGCCTCCTCGATCCATGCTTGGTATCAAAATCAATCTATTGACCTCTTTTAGAGGTTGAGAACTACTTGATTAGTTGTGCACAGAGAGTTCACACAGGTGCTGACGATATTTAGAATATAGAGAGCAGTTTCAGTAGACATGGTTATTCAATAAGGTTTTGTGTCTTTCTCTGAGAAGTGTGTTAACTGTTTTGAAAAGTGTGTTAAAACTCAAAGAAATTTGTGTGAAAGCAATGAGAAATAGTTAACCCATTCGCCAGAGAAGACTCTTGCTGTGCAAAGAAGATGTGAGCATTAGATTACAGTTTTTCTCGATTGATTACATTCAAAAACTGGAACTTATGGCACAATGACCACAACCTGTAACTCATGTGCCAACTCCCTAAACCAATTCTGCTAAACTATAAGCACAATTATGTGCTTTAGACTCAGATTTCAATTGTTAACCGCACTTTCTTCAACTCACAACACACAATTATCTGCTTTAGACACAATTTTCAATTGTTAACCACACTTTCTTCAAAACACTAAACACCATCCTCTCTACTTTGCACACTTCATCAATGCCAAAACCTCCTTGTGTTCAGACAGAACACACTGCTATTCAATTGGCAAAACTTCCATTTCCAAGGCTGTTGTGCAATTTGAAATCAAAGCTTTAGCAATATGATGGCCACAGGTTAGCTCCTGGTTTGGAGAACAATTGATGGCAACATTGAAGTGAGAGGTGATCAGAAAGGCAGAGGAGTGAGAGTAAGAGGAGGAGGAGGAGGAGGAAGATGATGAAGAGAAAGAGCAAGAAGGAGAGCCATTATCTCTGATGAGATTCGGGCCACTGTGGTCAACCCTGTGGTCAACCATGGTTTGACCATGCAGGAGGCTGGCCAGAGGGTTCAACCAAATATAAGCCGCTTCTCAGTTGCATCCATTCTCTGGACATTCAGAAGAGGGAATAGGTAAGAAACACTACTATGACAGGAAAACACTAGTTTGAATGCCTTATCAGGAGCATAGTATTCTTGTATTTTTCATTGTACTGTATCTGTAAAATTACGTAAACAAATACAAAGTGCAACCATTGATGACCAAGACTAATTCCTAAACATCAATACAGTGAGCCTAGCCACAGTGGACTGTGTTCTAAGGCGGAACACCTTGAGAATAAAGCAGGTGTACAGGGTGCCTTTTGTCAGAAACTCCGACAGTCAAACAGTTATGCTATGACTATGTGCAAGTCATATACATTTCCACAACTGATTGCGTCCTATCAGCACTGACACGTTACTGTACTGTATTGCAATCCAATCCAATGTTACAGTTTTTCTCGATTGCTTACACACATGAAGCATGCCTCGTTTTCTCAAAACTCTAAACACAAATCCCTAAACCACTCACACAAAATGCAGCAACATTCACAACACTGTGTAGGTCTATTTCTGATAGCACATTGTCAATATTGTCTTGAGCTAGAACAGGATGCAGTAGTTTTTTGTCCTTTTTTATTTTACATTTTTCTTTCTTTTTTTTTTTGACTGTACTGGCCTATATCCTATAGTTTGTTCTGTGCAAATCATTTACACATTCATTTGTGTTTGCTGTGATGTATAGGCTACAGCACTTTTGGAAAAAATAAAGAAATATTTTAGTTGTTACTGTATATTTGTGTGTTGTTTTATATTTGCGTAAAAACATTATACAGTTATATTTTACTACAGGAGTAAGCGTATAGTAACATAATGTTCCTGATAAGGCCTTCATACTGGTGTTTTCCCATTTCATAGTAGTGTTTTCCATTGAGCACATCAGTGTTCAATCGATGCTTAGAATGTCTACTCATATAATGGGCTGTGTTTGTCATTAGAAAACAAAGTACCCTTTTGAGGTGACATAACACTGTTTTGAAAGCAAAGTTGCCTTTTGCAGGATGTATAAAGGGTTTTGCATTTTGTGTGAGTGGTTTTGGGATTTGTGTTTAGAGTTTTGAGGAAACGAGGCATGCTTTCAAAAAATGTGTGTTAGCAATTGAGAAAAACTGTAAGTTGACCCATGATTCGCTAAATGTGTGTAAGCAATCGAGAAAAACTGTACGAGATTTGATGGCAAAGAGTCATCTTGCAAAGGGAGTGTCAGGTTTAGCATTTTGTGTGTGAGGTTTTCAGTTTTCTGTGTGCAGTTTTGAGAAAGCCGTTATTGTTTTGAAAAACATGTGTTAACAATTGTGAAAAACTGTAAGTGAGTTTACAACAACTAAACCAAACCTCTTGATAAAGCCAGAGAAAACAAAGGAGTGCTCTTTGCTTTTGAACACTTTGATGTTTCACACACGAGCAATGGTCTTGTCCCTCTGCAGGTGTATTTACAGTTTTTCTCAATTGCTTAAACACATTTTTTGAAAGCATGCCTCGTTTTCTCAAAACTCTAAACACAAATCCCAAAACCACTCACACAAAATGCAAAACCCTTTATATTTCCTGCAAAATGCAACTTTGCTTTCAAAACAGTGTGATGTCACCTCAAAAGGGTATTTTGTTTTCAAATGACAAACACAGCACATTATATGAGTAGACATTCTAAGCATCGATTGAACACTGATGTGCTCAATGGAAAACACTACTATGAAATGGGAAAACACCAGTATGAAGGCCTTATCAGGAGCATTATGTTACTGTACGCTTACTCCTGTAGTAAAATATAACTGTATAATGTTTTTACTCAAATATAAAACACACAAATATACAGTAACAACTAAAATATTTCTTTATTTTTTCCAAAAGTGCTGTAGCCTATACATCACAGCAAACACAACTGAATGTGTAAATGATTTGTACAGAACAAACAATAGGATATAGGCCAGTACAGTCAACAAAAAAAAGAAAGAAAAATGTAAAATAAAAAAGGACAAAAAACTACTGCATCCTGTTCTAGCTCAAGACAATATTGACAATGTTGTATCAGAAATAGACCTACACAGTGTTGTGAATGTTGTTGCATTTTGTGTGGGTGGTTTAGGGATTTGTGTTTAGAGTTTTGAGAAAACGAGGCATGCTTTCAAAAAAGTAATCGAGAAAAACTGTAACATTGGATTGGATTACAATACAGTACAGTAACGTGTCAGTGCTGATAGGACGCAATCAGTTGTGGAAATGTATATGACTTACTTGCACATAGTCATAGCATAACTGTTTGACTGTCGGAGTTTCTGACAAAAGGCACCCTGTACACCTGCTTTATTCTCAAGGTGTTCCGCCTTAGAACACAGTCCACTGTGGCTAGGCTCACTGTATTGATGTTTAGGAATATGTCTTGGTCATCAATGGTTGCACTTTGTATTTGTTTACGTAATTTTACAGATACAGTACAATGGAAAATACAAGAATACTATGCTCCTGATAAGGCATTCAAACTAGTGTTTTCCTGTCATAGTAGTGTTTCTTACCTATTCCCTCTGCTGAATGTCCAGAGAATGGATGCAACTGAGAAGCGGCTTATATTTGGTTGAACCCTCTGGCCAGCCTCCTGCATGGTCAAACCATGGTTGACCACATGGTTGACCACAGTGGCCGGATCTCATCAGAGATAATGGCTCTCCTTCTTGCTCTTTCTCTTCATCCTCTTCCTCCTCCTCCTCTTACTCTCACTCCTCCACCTTTCTGATCTCTCACTTCAATGTTGCCATCAATTGTTCTCCAAACCAGGAGCTAACCTGTGGCCATCAAATTGCTAAAGCTTTGAATTCAAATTGCACAACAGCCTTGGAAATGGAAGTTTTGCCATTTGAATAGCAGTGTGTTCTGTCTGAAAACAAGGAGGTTTTGGCTTTGATGAAGTGTGCAAAGTAGAGAGGATGGTGTTTAGTGTTTTGAAGAAAGTGTGGTTAACAATTGAAATCTGTGTCTAAAGCAGATAATTGTGTGTAGTGTTTTGAAGAAAGTGCGGTTAACAATTGAAATCTGTGTCTAAAGCAGATAATTGTGCTTATAGTTTAGCAGAATTGGTTTAGGGAGTTGGCACATGAGTTACAGGTTGTGGTCATTGTGCCATAAATTCCAGTTTTTGAATGTAATCAATCGAGAAAAACTGTAATGCGGCCCTACCTCACCTGCTCATGGGGAGCCTATGTATCCTGTCTGGAGCAGCCGCCATCCTGCTGCCAGAGAGCTTCAGAAAGCCTCTCCCAGAGACCATAGACCAGATGCATCAAATGGAGTGGTGAGAAGAATTCAGCCTTATTCATTCCCTAGGACGGCCAGCATTATCATATCCGTTCCATACATGCATGTGTGATAGAATGATACAACCTTATCTATCTAGCTATCTATCTATCTAGCTATCTATCTTTTATACATTAGTGAGCCTGTTATGTTGGTTGGAGATAGTGGATTAGTCAACTGTCATCCCCAAACTACTGCACTTCTATCCATCTGTCACAATTATGGATGATCATACTCCATACTTCATCAGAGCAGTGATGTTATTTGTGATAATGCATGTCCTTCAAGTCCTTATAAAACAATTCTAGAGTGGGACAATAAGTTAGCAAGAAACCGCAAAATATTGTCGCAAAAAGTGCTTTAATATGCCACATTTCATCCCCCCAAAAAGCTACTCCACAAATCATATTTGAGTCTACATCGAAGACATAACAATGTTAACATGTCAGCTAGCTTGTCAAACTAATGAGCTTAGTAGGTAAGAAAACATTTGTAATGAGAAATAACAACACTGGTGGAACGGGTTTCAAGCAGTCAGATTGTATGGTTGGAACTTTTATTCTATTACTAAATAATGTAATTTTATATAATTCTGTTGCTAATTTCATTTATCAGGAATAAATGCTCATGCCACTCCAAAGAAGAGGACCCGAGTGGGGACACAGAACATTAATACAGTGGTGTTGGAGGTCAAACTATGAACAACTTTGGTATGCCATCTTGACTTAAGTACAAACAAAGACAGACATATATTTCACAAAATATTCAATTTTGCATTTTACAAAATCATCAAATACTTCAAGGTTGTCAAGACACAAAGAATCATGCAACTCAGTAAAATGTCAATCACATGTTTTATCCTGCACTCAGTCTAATTTATTATTATTAAAAAGGCTATTTTAAAACATTTTATTTTTATCTAGCTACTCTATTACAGTAGTATATATTTTTGTCTTTTTTTGGTCGCTTTGGCTTACCGTAGAGAATTTAAAATTGCACAATTAAGACTCAACATGTATCTCGGTATGAGTGTCTGTGAGAGACTGTATGAATGTGTATTATTAGTAAATGACCATAATAAAAACTGAAATAAGTGAAAAATGAATGTAACTATGTAACACCCTGTCTACAGTAACTTCACTGTTTCAGTCCACTAAGTAGACGTGTAATGTTGGATCAGGTGGATCTGTCACATAGTTTCAACTGGACGATCCTCATCTCCTTTATCACTGGTGAGATTATAGATTTTAGATCTTTCACTTCTCTTGCAGCTGAAAAAATACATGTACAGTATATGGCAGTTATGACAAGAACACAATTAGATATACACCCTGATTAAGCTTTACAAAACTTTATAAACCGCATCAGAAAAAATGCTTTTCAAATGTTTAATAATAGATTTAAGATGAGCCCCAGATCCAATCCAACATATATTCTCCCTCCAACTATCCATCCCATATACCTAACCTGTGTACCCAAATTCTTTCTTCTACGAGAGTTGGTTGTAGTTCAAACTGGTCATTCTTGAGGCCGTGTGCAAATACTGGCTAGTGCCACTAGGGGGAGCTCCAGAATCTGCTCCGTGACCATGACCGATCATTTCAGCAGGAGGAGCTCTTGAACTAGTCATTGACCAGACAGCCAGAGTAGCTCTGTCCCTGTTCAGGCAAGCTTGATCAGGATGACATTTCTTATTTACTTATTTTAAACATTTAAACTTTTGTATTCTTTGGTTATAGTCTACTTTAGATGTTTTCATGTCTAAGCAGTTTCTTCACATTACAGTGTAACCAGAGACAGAAATTGGTAAATTCTCAATGCTATGCAGATGATATCTCTGTGAAACCTAATCAATTTTAAGTCTCAAGTTTGTGATGGACGCGGGACAAACTTTTTTGTTCACTAGTTCTAGTCTATTTCACTTTCTGAAATAAAATAAGGTCATTATAGCATTAATATTACACTGACACTGATTGTTGTTTCTATTTATGTATTTACTTGTTACAAACTTTCTGAAATGAAGTATTGTCAATATTTATTTTCACATTTTGTCCCCCTTTTTCAACAGTGTAATGTATTTAGTAGGCTACCTGTGTTTTAAATTGTATGTTGCATTAACATTGTATTGGCTTTTCTGAAGTCTTGTCACAGCATTTAGTGTTCTGAAAATGTTCCAACAGACCAACTTAGTTGTGCCAGGGCCCCCAGCAGTTAGCTCAAGGTGCCGAGGCATTGACCAGTCACGGAACACGGAACCCCCTAGTGGTACTCCCCAGTATTGGCACATGGCCTCAAGACTGTCCAGTTTGAGCTATAACTGCTTCTGGAGGGTCTTCTACATTCACAACATTTAAATTTGACTGCACAAGGTTTTAGTATGCAGGGCTTTGGGGCTCTCACCATGGGATTGTTTGCATGTGATTGATGCTCTCAGGAAGTGGCATTCCAAGGCTTTCCGGCAGCAGGAGGCTGAGAAACCCGGAGAGAACACTAAGGGTGCCGATTAATATGTACGGCAGTGATCTGTAGTAGTTGCCTGTGCAAACACCGAAAGGAGGTTAGACCAAAACAAAAACATAAATTAAACAAACATTCATGGACCAAATAGGCTTTTTTTTTAATTCACTAATTTGACGAGATCCTACTTGATCCTACAGTAATATTTACAATTTTCAGCTAAACCATTATTTATATTTATAATTATGTTATAATTATATTACTGCAATAACAAATGTTGAGCATGTTGTGCATGTTCAGTCATGGGTTTTGGGGTTCTCCTACCCAGATAGATGAAGTACGGAGCAGAGATACTGCCCACCCTGGATGCCATGGAACATGTGCCAAGCGCCGTGTTCCTCAGCACAGTGGGGTAGAGCTCTGCGGTGACGGCATACACAATAGCAAAGGCAGCCGTCACACCAAACTTCCCCAGCATCTCAAGTGTGATGGCAATACTGCTCATATCTGTAGAGGGACATGGGGAACATGGTATTATGTCTGGTATTGTGGGCATTGGGCATTATACGTTTTTGAAAAAGTCTTGATATTTACTTTACATTTGGAAGTTCATTTATTTTTAATAATTCATTGGTGTCAATGACCTTAAAGTGTACTGTGAATGGTTGGGTCTCTTCAGTGCTTACAGCCTCAGAAAGCATCGTCTTAGCTTAGAATTTCAACAGGACTTTAAAAATACATGTCCTTGGCAGTATCTATACTATATATATATAGACACACACACACACACAGTAAATAGTAACTACAGTATCACACTGTATCTTACGCTGTGGTATGAGGTGAATGAAAAGCAGCACAACTCCTCCCTGAAAGAGAGAGAGGAAGAGACACATGCGCCGTGGCCAGTATCGATACATAAGCCAGGCTACGGTGTATGCTGGCAGCTCAATGGCCGCAGACAGAAAACAGTTCAGGTAGGAGTCCCCATGCAGGTTTGCCGTGTTCAGAGACAAGGCAAAGTATCCAATTGAGAGAGTAGTCCTAGGACAGAGAGGGAGAGGGAGAGAGAGAGAGGAAGAGAGAGAGAGAGAAAGAGAGGGAGGGAGAGAGAGAGAGAAAGAGAGAGGACAAGAGAGAGGGAGAGAGTGAGAACAAGAGGGAGGGAGAGAGTGAGGGTGAAGGCTGAAGAAGCATTCTTTGATCTTCACCACTGCTTCATTCATGACTTGTTTTCTATTATTAATTAACACGGCAAGAGACCGGACACTCACCAGACCAGGCACAGCACGATAGTTACGCTGCGGATGTTGTTGGTCTTCACCAGATCACAGATGTTATGGGACTCAATTTTTTCAGCTTGGTTGGCTTGCTATAGTGCACGTGTCATAACAAGTATGTTGTTATGAACAATGCGTGGCCAGTGTGGTACAAGATGTTAATGTCACTTTAAAACAAAACAAAGACCAAAAAGTCAACAATTAACTCCACACAGCTACAATAACAGACTTGCTTGGACATTCATTTCCCTCAGTCTCAGGCAGAATTAATATATTTTATCAAGCTTCTTCTCCTCAGAACTCAGATTGTGGTACTATAACATATATGAAAAAGAACACACTTGACAGGTGATTACTTTTACTTGTGTATAAAAAGACCAATGTTTCACCACAAAGGACTTCATCAGTGTCTAATTCTAAAATTTTAACCGAAATTAAAGTAATCCATGGCACAGTGCCAATGATATACTCAGATACAAAAGTGGAGAGCATTCCGCAGACCTTCACATGTGAACCCTGAGCCCTGGACCCACTGGTGACATTGCCTATCACGGTGGGGGTTCGGAAGTCTCTGCTGTGAGTCTCATTCCAGGTCACTTTGTGGAAAATTACGAAGGTCTCTCCAGCCAGACGAATGCGTTCACAAAGAGGCCACTAGTTTGTAAATTCCTTGGCAATGTTATACGCCTGAGTGATAATACGTGCGGTTGTATCAGCTACCTTAAATAGCTTTGATTGCTGTCAAATTCACCTCATGATTGTGTGCTGAACCAGAAGAAACCTTGTTCGTTCAACTCTCTCTCTCTCTCTCTCTCTCCCCTCACTTACTCACTCTCTTTCAGTTAACAGTTTTTGCAAACAATAAAACAATGTGAGTTCTTCAATATCAAAGAGGTGATACAGGATCTATAATGTTTGGAATTTTCAAAGCTCTTACGGGGTAGTACACAACCATGGCAGGTTTTGCAAGGTGCCATGCAAAAACTTTCTTTAAGGTGACATTTTTTGGAGAATATGTGAAGACTTATATTGTATCATCAGACAAAAGTTCCTTTTTAATCAAAGTGTTTTTTGCACTTAATTACAATGTCTCTAGTCTATGTATCATTGTGATATGATAGTGATATGATCGCTGAGTGACAGAAACATACGTTTTTACGAATCACTACTAAGGAAACCTTAGTTGCTATTTGAACAGCTGCTGGTCAAACAACAAAAGGGTCTGTTTCACCAGCTGCAGTCGTGTGGCGTGTATCAGTCTGCAGTTAATCATCTAAACCATAACACTAAAACTAACACTCACACTCACTAACTGACCATTACTACTAAGAGAGTGAATGTTTTCTCGTACACAAAGAAGAACCCTTCAGGAGAAATCATTTGACATGTGACGGTATCACCCTTTCTTTGGCCAAAAGCAATTATTGAGCACACAGGTATAGCACCTGAGTCAACTCCGACATTCTGCATGTCACTGAAAATATTGCAAGTATGCCGAGTGCCAGCTAAGGACAGCACTGTCCATCTCACACACAGCTGTGAGCCCCTCTCACCTGAATGGGCTCAAAGATGACCTCTGGGGCCGTCACTCCGTTTCTCCTGGCTGCATCCCTCAGTATGGCCTCTGCCTCCGCCACTCTACCCTGAGACAAAAGCCAGCGAGGAGACTCTGGAATGAACCTACACAAACACCATAAACAGAGTCACTGCAAACAGGAGAAGATAGCCTTGTGAAACCAAGGGAAAGTGCATATGAAAACATTCTATTATTCTTTTATTATGTATTGCGACACCTCAAACATCCTTATCCTGCTTATGTCTGCCACATAGCTCTTTTTAATGTGCTGAAATTCATTTGTTTGTGGTGCTGCTTTCTTTTTCAAACCCCTGTGTATTCCTGTGCCTTGGCATGTCATCATCCAGCCCTTAATCCGAAATTTGTTGACCAGATATTTGTCTCAGATTTGCATCATTCTGTTGTCGTACACACAAGTACCTGGTTAGCTGCGGAAAGTACAAAGGTGTGTCATATTGCATAGCAGGTGTCTTATGTCCCTTACACCTGTGCTCATGATGCTCCTGTAACAGGGTTTAAACGTGCGAATACCAGGTCGGTGGCTGTGTTTTCCTTTAAACTACACAACGCAGAGTGAAACAGCGAGGGGAAGATAACCTCCGTTACACTCCCAGACTCATCATCCCTGTTTCATCAGTTGTGCTAGTATCTCCTTTTCCCTGTGGACCCCCTTATCATCCAGCACACCTACCACCACAGAGGAATGCAGAGAAAGCCTGGTAGTGTGAGGGCAAGCTGCAGCATCCGCCAGTCCCGGATGAGATATGCCGCCAGAGGCAACAACATGTAGCCCAAAGCAAAGAAGAGGCACACACCCAAAGTCCCAAACAGGATTCGGACTGATGGGCTCAAAATCTCCATCCCTGTTGGCGGCAGACAAGTGATTTAGAGACACCATCAGGGGAAGCTGTGTAAAAACACCCACATTTGCATGTTGTACTTTGCACAAGACACAAAATTCTTAACTCAATTGGCGATTCAAGAATAGGGCATGGTTCTAGGGCAGGGTTCAAACACTTTATGCCAGTCTTTGCTTCTCCATGACTTTTGCCTTTATCTCTAAATCCCACCTCGGGAATCCTGTGTTTGGATAATTCTAAAATCTTATTTACACCAAAAAGTGAGGGACCAGCAGCATCTAGGAAGAATATGTAAAATAATCCAAGACAAACAGAATAAGTACCTAAAATAAATGCAGCTACATAGTTGGAAATTTGTCCCATGCCAACTATGAAATAAAAGGCACAAAACCAGAGCCATGATGGAGAGAAGACCTGAATGAGAGTAAATATCGTCTGAACTGCCATAGTACTAAAGAGCACTATCTTCCTTCCAAACCTGGAAAATAAAAAAGGGAAAGAATAAGGGTCAAAATCTTGTGCCAACACCATGGTTAGGTCTTGGTAAGGTGATCTAAAACTTACACTGGTGGAGATGCTAAATGGGCCTCAGCTAAGTCCATGATGACTGAGTAACGAGACTTCAGAGGTGTGTGTGTGTGTGTGTGTGTGTGTGTGTGTGTGTGTGTGTGTGTGTGTGTGTGTGTGTGTGTGTGTGTGTGTGTGTGTGTGTTTGGAGGGGATTTAAACTGTGACATGTCCCCTAAGCACAAACATCGCTACGGGTGTTGTATATTATGTTAGCTTACAAGACACGGCACTGCTCCAATTAAGACAATCAATCTCAATCTCATCTCATCTCATCTCATCTCATCTCATCTCTCCTCACCTGTCAGACATCTGTCCAGAGGCAAAGGAACCAGTAAGGACTCCAAAGAAGAACACCGAGGAGGTCATGGGAGTTTTCCAGTCATCAGCACACACCAGATCCCACTGTAGGATGACCAAACACAGAGTTAAGCATGTCGTTATAATAATTGCACAATGCCTGAAACAATAGCTCACACATAATACATTGTAATAGCCATAGTAAATAACAATATTTCAACTACTCAGTCTGCATAATCTACAGTGTGCAACAGTACTGCAATTAATTCACCATCCTACACTTTCAGAATTTCAATCAGGAATGTTTCCAGTCTTGATGAAAACAAAACAATGTTAATGATTTAGTCACATGCTGCAATAAATAACACTAACAAAATATAGTATTGTGTGGGAGTAATAATATGTGTGATTGGGTGCATTTAGTGGGAGCAATGTATGTGTGATTGCCTGTACTTCCATGTTGTGTTTGTTATGTGTGTTTATAGCGTAGAACGTTTATGTCTGATAATTCAGTTTTAGGTGTTTCCCCTATTATGTTAATGTCTACGTGTATTTTTAATAAGCAATTAAGAGTCAGTGTGTTGTATAAATGGCCTAGTGTGGTGTTTTAGTGTGTTTGTCTACTTTGAGCCTGTAAAATGTGTCTGTGTAAGGCAGGACGGGAATCTTTGGATTATAAAAACACAGATGGCCTTCTAGTTGCAATTACTCATTAGGTGTGGGTCAGTGGTTGTTAGATTATGCCTCTAACAACATTCCAGAACTGCATTGTTCCATTGTTCCATGTCTCCCAGTGCTTTTCCATGCAAAGGTTAAACTAAGGGCAGAAAAATGGATTTAATATACTAAGTGTGATATTGCATTAGAAGATGATTTCTTTGTAATGTTTGGGTTCATTTGAATGGTCTCAGTCTGAGTGGTACAGTGGCCTCAGTCCTACAGCAGAATAGATTAGTCTTAACATTGATCTCAGAAACACGAGAATTCTGGTCTCTGTGGGTTGTAGGTAACCCCTGATGCTGAAGACGCCGAAGCAGAAAACCATGAAGATGCCTCGCTTTAGTGGAGAGGGACCGCTGGAGACTGACCTCGTCCAAGTGCAGCTGGCGGCCAACTTCAATGGCTGGTAGAAGAAGAAACCGGGGTCCAGGTGGCATTCACACTGGAAGGGGAGATGCTCCAAGAGTTAGTGCTTGGTTCGGGCTCTGCAATGGGCCAGCCAACCTTTGAGCGCCGGATGGAGAGAGTTCTGTCTGGTGTTCCCCGGAGCCGGAATGTTGTTTACTTCAGTGACCTTCCTGTGCATTGCAGCTGACTTCCAGAGCGCCCTGGCGAATCTGCAAGAGACTGCACACCATCCGCCGAACTAGCCTGTAGCTGCATCCGAAAAAGTGCCACTTGTTCTGGAGAGAGACAGCATTCCTGGGACATGTTGTCAGCCCAGCAGGCGTGTCCACCAACCCAGTGAAAGTGGCAGCAGTGAGAGATTGGCCAGTCCCCCGTGACGTTGGCGAGAATCCTGGGGCTGGCGTCTTACTACTAACGCTTTGTCCAAAGCTTCGCTACGATAGCCATCCCGCTACCTAGAATGCACCGGTCACACTTCACTTACCTGGTTGCTGAACTTCCGAAAGCCACAGGGGCAGCACAGTATGGCACGGACATGCAGACGCCCTGTCTCGGTGGCCAGGTGAAGCCGGGCAGTGCTGGCCCTCTCATCACAGCATGGAGAAGAGTGCAGCTGCTTCGATGTTGGCCAACCTACGAGCTACCAACTTGGATGACGTCGACAGCGGCCTCCTGTCCTCAGGATGAGCAGCAGCCATCCCCAGTCTTCAGCAGTGGTGGGCAGTGACCTCCAGTCTTCAGCTGCCACCACTGAGATCAGCGAATGGAAGCTCATAGATCCCGAGCAGCTGCAGCGAGACCAGGCTCAAGATCCTGTCCTCGTCCGGGTTCAGGCCTGGTTGGGGTCGGGCCAGCAACCACCCTGGACAGCCATCTCAGCCCTGGATCCCAAGACCAAATCTCTCCATTCTCAGTGGCCCAGCTTCACCATGCAGGATGGGCTCCTGGGGGTCAGTGTGACATCCTGCTGCTGCTGGTGCCTCCCTGCCAGCATGCCCGGGTCCTCCAGTTGGTCCGTAGGAGCAGGCCACTGTGGTCATCAATGAGATGCTCCATCAGCTCTGGTCCAGTGCTGTTGGCAGGACGTGCAACTGTACGTCCATCGGTGCGATGCCTGCACAGCAAAGAAGAGTCCGGCCAGGCACACTCACGCTCGACTACAACAATATCAGGTGGGGCGCCTATTGAGCAGGTTGCCGTGGTTGTGCTGGACACGTTTCCTGTCACTGACCAGGGGAACCGCTATGTCTAGGTGGCCAAAGATTATTTTGCAAAGTGGCCAGAGGTGTATGCGGTCCCCGACCAGAGTGCTGCCACCCCTAATCAATGCCTGGCCAATGAAATGTTCTCTGCGCCGTTTCTGTGTGCCCGCAGAGCTGCACAGTGACCAGGGCCAGAACTTCGAGGCTAGCGTGTTCAGTGAGGTTTGCTGGTGGCTGGGCAACAAAAAGACTCAAACTACCCCGATGCATCCGCAAAGTGACAGACTGGTATTGCACTTTAATCGCACTTTGGAGACAGATATCGATACTGATCAGCCTCTGGCAGCGAGGCTGGGACCAACATCTGCCCCTGGTCCTGTGGGTGTACTGGACTGCAGCACAGGAGTCTACGAAGTGCATCCCTGCAGCCCTCATGTTCGCATGAGAACTGCGAACCCCGGTGGACTTGGTGTTCGGCTGCCTCTGGAGCCAGAGGTGGACAGTGAGCTGGGGCTGGACTATTTCCACAACCTTCGATCGAGGCTGTGGGAGGTACACGAGTTAGCCAGGTGGGGACTGATCGAGGCTGTGGGAGGTACACAAGTTAGCCAGGTGGGGACTGATCGAGGCTGTGGGAGGTGCACGAGTTAGCCAGGTGGGGACTGATCGAGGCTGTGGGAGGTGCACGAGTTAGCCAGGTGGGGACTGATCGAGGCTGTGGGAGGTGCACGAGTTAGCCAGGTGGGGACAGAAAGAGGCTGGGGCCCACCAGAAGTGAGCTCATGACACCCGGTGCTGCGGGGAAGACTTCTCCGCTGCAGAACAGGTATGGGTGTATTGCCCCAAGAGAAAACAGTGTCACCAAAGCTGACGAGTCAGTGGGTCCAGCTGTGTACCATCGCAGCTAAACTATCTGAGTCCAGCTGGTAGGGACAGTTTTCCTCCACTGTGACCGGCTGGCTCCATATTGGCCCCTAGCTCTCCCTGGGAGGGGGAGGGAAACACTGAGACTGAAGGTGCAGCGCCCACCCCTGTGCCCTTTCCGCACAGCAGCAGCTGCCGGCACACCTTAGAGACTGTGTTGCAGGTATAGGTTGATGGGGACATGTGACCCGCTTGTTGGGGGCTTTGATTGTTATGTGACCTACTCCCAGTGTTTGTTGCCAAGAATGTCTGTACATTTGGTTTTAGTGTTCTAATTTCGAATGTTTGGTGTTTCCCCTCTTATGTTATGTATAGATGTAATTTTTGGTTAGCGATTAAGAGTCAGAGTGTTGTATAAATGCACTAGTATAATTTAGCGTCATTGTCTACCCTGGCTGAGCCTGTAAAATGTGTCTGTATAAGCATGCTAGATTTGTCATTCTGTATCAGCGTCTTAACGCTTGTGACAAGAACTTCACATATGCGCTTGACTTTGTGATATCGCTACAGTGTTATATTACATTTTCTCTCGTCATGTGTGCCCTCAGCCCCATAAAGAGAGATATGGTGCAAGCAGATCAAGGGATTCATACACCTACATGGCTGTTGTCTGTTCTGAGTTATAAACCATTACAGCAGCACTTTGAACTGCAGTACACGATTACAATCTATGTAAGTACACTTCAATCATAAATGTCATCAACATTTGGGATGACATTAATTGAAAAACGTGGTACATTAGCTTTAGTTAATCATTTCATTCATTCGTGTATACAACAACGTTGTAAATAAATAGATAATTAACTAGCTGGATGGTGTTCAACAAGTAAGCTAAAATAGTAGAACTATAGCTTTTGGAGGTCAGGGCTGAAGTAAATTAACAATTAGGCCAATATTTATAAATCGGGGTAAATGTAATAGAAGGAGGTACATATACGAGGAGTTACATGTTCAATTAAGGGAATTAAAAAAAAATACAAAGAGACAAGACACAACATCCTTCAGCACAAATCTAAAGTAGCCTAATACAAATAAAGGCGCAAACCAAAGTGTAGCTAGTGAAGAACGGGCCTATGGTTATGGTCCAGTTCGTACGATTACGTACCGAAGTGTAGCCTTTCTTCGTGATCAGAATCCGCAAACTTTTATGCTACATACCTCAGAGACAATAGTAGATATGTATTGCTGCCGGTCGTATTCCCATCCATCCTTGCACACCTCTTGTTGTATTTCTGAAACGTTCACGTCTATCCAAGGCTCGTAGCCTTTGTCTGAGTAACTTTTAATCAAATCAAGTCTGTATCTGGTACATCTACTGAGTCGGATTGTCCCACCATATTCTTCCCAGGGAATACAAACGTTTCTCCATTGGACTGTGATGTTGTAGTGTGCGGGAATATGGCAGTGGTGAGACGGAGTGTCGCCCATAAACACAATGGACAGTCCTGTAAATCCATTGGGTATGATGCTGCAGCATAAGAGAAAGAACACTATCCGTTGGAAAGGTCCCCATTCCCCGAGGAAGAGGGTCTGATCATCATAATCGCCCCCTTGCATCTTCATATTGAGTGGAAAGGAGTTGGGCTGGTGTTGCGGTCCGTCAGATAACTTGTCCAGAGAGTGCAATCGAGTCTTCAGTGGGTTTGAGTAACTGAACAGTTTCCCACCCTGGGATTTAACGTTGAGTGTAAACCCCTCAAATTTTTATTTTGACACTGCTGTTGTCATTTTACCTTTGTTAGGTAAATGTAGCCAACCTTACAAATGGGCTATAGTCCTAGACTAAAAGATGGTACTTTTTTCTCGCTTTTAAACTAAATATATGACTAATTATGGTGGCATAGAAAGAGAATGTATCAAAATGACACATGTTGGCATGGGTTAGTCGACAGAGGTCGTTGCATTGTGTTTTCATCGTTCTGTACAATTTTTCGATTCAATTTAGAATTTGAGGGATTAATCCAGTTGTTAATAACAGCAGTTTTATGAGTAGGCCAAGCACAACGGCTGTCAATGATGTTTGAAACAAAGTTCAATGTTAACCATTAACTACTGTGTTTCAATTATATTAGGTATTTATTATTGACCAGAAATGTGCCCTGCCAGCACCATAAGAACGTTTTATTATGATTTGCTAAGCCAACATGTAATAATAAAACAATTCAAGGCAAAGACTAAGAGACTAATAGAATGTATTTTAATGTCAACTTAGAGGTCTTAGTCTATTTCCCAAAACAGAGGAGAGGCAGTAGTAATAGTTGATTAATGCCATGTTATACTTAGGCCTAAATGCATTTGCAATTGCATCCTGTTTCAAAGGATTTAAATGGTTTAAATTGCAGGTTACAATGTGTCTACAAGTCTTGGATTTATCTAAATAAAGTCTAAATACATTGCCTGGGTAGTTTTCAGAAAGCTCTCCATTACACTTTATTCACATACGTTCAGTATCTTCAAAAACAGTTCTATATGGCTACAACAAAACACATACACTTCACTGACAAAAAGTTGTTGTCAGGTATGGAACAAACATTTGCAAAGTAGTTTGTCATTTGCAAAGTAGTTTAGCATATCAATGAAGAGTCTGAAACATCCTGGAAACCACTTTTCCAGATTAATTGCTTTCAAACATACACTGTTGTGGAGACATTGTCAACTTATCTCAAACAAAACCTTCACATTTATGATTAGTCAGGGAAACAATCTTGTCAGCAATTAATGGAATTAATGATGAACCTGGGTAAAGAACAGCCGAGAGGAGCGAATCACTGGCAGAGTTCAAATTTCAACTGAGAGGTCAAGCTTTAAAAGCAGCAAATGACTGTAGACGGATTCTTCACAGGTGGAGAACAAGTAAGTCCATATGTTTGTGATGTTACCTACACTGTAAACACTGCATGGTTTTGTGTAATATTTCATTAACTATTATTTTTGATATATGAATTTATAGCAAATGACCATTTATGTTTCACATATAAGTATTTTTTCATCAACATCTTGTTAGTGGTAGGAATATTGTTGTTGGTGTTTTTTGATAAAACAGTAATCCTTGATTTTTGGGATGTTTCCTTTTTTTTTACTTCCTTGACAAGTTCCTTGACAGTGAGTTTCACACAGTATGTCATACAAGATTACAAGTTTTTGGGATGTTTTTAACGAATATTAAGTAGAGTTATGATTGTATTTAGTGAACATTTAGTCAGATCATGTGCCAACAGATTAATCTGGACACTGATTTTATGTATTTATTTGACAAATTAGTGATGTTACATGGTTCCAGAGAAAACTACCAGAAAATAAGAGTTTGTCTTTGAAGACTGTTTCATGATTATTGTTATTATTATTATTATTATTACTATGATTAATATTATTATTATTATTGCATAATTAGGATGTCTTCAGAAAATGTAATTTCGCCAAACTATGTATAACTTTCAAAGACGGTATCAACCCAACCTGCCCACTTTCCCCTTTCCATGCAGTTGCCTCCTGTTTTCACAACAGAACAAACTACGGATTTTAATTCCATCTAAAGCCATTCACAGTTCAGTCACATGTAATTCCTTTGGGTCTTTTGTGAGGGGGATGGTTGTTGTTCTGAGAAAGAGCTATTCTAGCCACGTTAGGAGGGGAGGGTAATGCGAGATTAGCTGAAAAAAAGAGAAGTTGCTCCAAACAAACTCTGAGAGCTCAAATATTCTGTATGATAAAAGTGACATTCCTTTTCATCTCATCCAAGGTTTCTTCTCGTTACTAGGGGCAGTGGACATTCGTTGTTACATCTTGTGATTAGGAGGTCTTTAGACACTTCATGAAAAGGCTCATGCCGTGCTGGGCACAGTCCGGCTAGAGTTAGAGTGAGATATCAGTCAGGGGGTTGGGAGCGTGTCCATAGTGAACATTCTAACGTGGTTCTCCTCCTCCTTGGCAGGGACTCTCCTCTCAAGCATTATCAGCATAATGGGAGACTATGATGATGACACAGCTTTCCTGGGCCAGAGAGGGCCATTCTTTGTCATTACCTTCCTGCTCCTCAACGCCATCTGCATCTCCACGGGCTTCGCTGGTCTCTACTTTGTGTTTGTGGGGGCCACGCCACCCCACCACTGCCTGGTTCCTGAGGCAAACCTGAGTGAGGCATGGAGGGCAGCCATCATTCCGTCCCAGGTGGTGGACGGGCAGGCGGAGCAGAGCATGTGCAGCAGGTACAGGCTGGATGTGGTGAAGAACTACTCTGCTCATGGCCAAGTCCCTGGTGTTGATGTCAACGTCACAGACATCGAGCAGGAGCCATGTGTGGATGGATGGATCTACAGTACAGATATCTACCAGTCCACCATTGTTACTGAGGTGAGTGGATCACATGCACAAGATATGCAAAATATAACAAATGGGGATCAGCAGGTGTTTGCAATAATCCAAAACTTGTTATGAACCATAGTCACTTACAGAGAAATGGGACAAGGTAACAAAAACACTAAATCAATATTAATAAAAGCATCTAAAGAGGACCTATTATGCTAATTTTCAATTTTCGTAATTGTATTTTTTTGGGTATACTAGAAGTGATTTTCATATTTCAATATTCCAAAAACACATTATTTTTCTCATACTGTACATCTCTATTCACCCTCTGCCTGAAACACTATTAGAGCTCCTGTGTCTTTTAGCACCCCCCTCCTAATGAGCCCAGTGTGTTCTGTCTGGTCAGCTAGGCGGGCAATAAGGATTGTGTTACGAGATTGTGTCATCTTGTCACAAAAGATATGGGCTGGGATTCCAACGAGGCGTTTCAGGCAGCTGAGAAAAAGTGGTTTCTGTGGGACAGTTACGCCCTCTGGCGAGTGCTTTGGGCTTTGAAACCTTGGAGACCATTTACATGCACAAAAAAGCTTAATAACACACTAAAGGAAATGGATAAACCGTAAAAGTGTAATAGCTCCTCTTAAATTGTCTAAGAAACTAAGCATTTAAGTGGAAAGGGAAATCATCAGATTTGTTGTTGTTTTGCTACTCAAGTTTTGTGTATGTTGTTTTCCTGTTCATAGTGGGATCTTGTATGTGATAATGAATGGAAAACTCCTCTCGCTTCCTCAACTTTATTCATCGGGTTTCTGATAGGATCCCTTATCTCTGGTCAACTATCAGACAGGTAATTTATCTTGTAATTTTTAACTCCCAAAGTGCCTCTTCTGTCTGGTTCTCTGCTGATCTTACCTTGAACATTGGCAGTTCTCAGTCAGTGATGGCTGCAGATTGAGCACATCAGTAATGGTAGTGGTGCAGTGGCGCCATCTGTTGTTTAATACAAATAATGAGCAGTTCAATTGGCACTTGAGTAAAAAAAACAGTCATCCAAATTCATGAACTTCTGTGGCTAGGATTGAGCTGTATCAATCTCTTATTTCCTTTTTTCTGTCCTCTTTCCTTTTCAGGTTTGGGAGGAAGAAAATAGTTTTTCTTTCTCTGACAGGTCAAGTCCTCAGTATGCTCATTCAGTCATTCTCTCCATCGTGGCTGGTTTTTTGCCTCATCTACGTCTTAGTGGGGGCTTTCCAAATCTCTCTGTATATCACTACATTTGTTCTGGGTAAGTGTACTTAATCAAGGAGGGATAAACTATTTGTTGTCTACCCTTTTCACTGTAAGAGGAACACTTATGCAACAATGTTACATGATCAATTTGGTATTGTGAGACCTCTGCCTTCATGCTGTTGGTGTTTCCTTTTGCAATAGTTAGCTGTTGCAGATTAACTTTATTTATTGGTTAAAAAAACTTAAAGTAGATGGAGAGAAAGCCAAAGCCAAAATCTTATGTGAATAAAACATTTGATATTTCCTTATTTCTATCCTTTCTCTTTTTCTTCACACACACACACACACTTTGAAAGCAAATTTTTCTTGTTTTCCACTGTAGGCACAGAAGTGTTAAGTAAATCGTTGCGTGTGATCTTCACCACTCTCGGGGTCTTCCTCCACTACTGCATTGGATACATGCTGCTGCCTGGGTTTGCCTTTGGAATGAGGGACTGGAGGCCTCTTCTGCAAATCCTCTCTGGTATCATGTTCGTCTACATCCCCCTATGGTGGTAGGTCCTTCTAACATCAGGATCTTTGCTAGGGATGCTCGCAAGATCTTTTCATCCCATGATCTGTGGGTGTTTTTGCAGTGAGAGATTTTCTGACTACTCTTTAAATGTGATGATTCTAAGAATTAATGAAATGGTAATCTGGTGATCTAAAGATGAGCTGTGATCTAAAAGTGAGCTGTGATCTAAAGGTGAGCTGTCATCTAAAGGTGAGCTGTGATCTAAAGGTGAGCTGAGCTGTAATCTAAAGGTGAGCTGTGATCTAAAGGTGAGCTATGACCTAAAGGTGAGCTGTGATCTAAAGGTGAGCTGTGTTAATCAACCTTAATCTGATCAAACAGGTTCGTTCCAGAGTCTCCTCGGTGGCTTCTCACTCGGGGTAGAGTGGCGGAGGCAGAGGCCATAATGAGGGATGCAGCCAGGAGAAACGGAGTGACTGCCCCAGAGGTCATCTTCAAAGAGCAACAGGTTTGAGTTTTCTGGTCCTTATTTCATTTGCCTACACATAGATCTGGTGTCTTCTTGGATCACCTTAAAGACCTTGTGGACAGTTCAAATATCACTAGTAACCTGTTAAGCTAATGTTCCCTTTCAATATATTCATGCAAGTTCTCATTTACAGGTTGAAAAAAGTGATACCGGTAATACAAAGAGTTACAATATGTTGGACATATTGAGAATCAGTAAAGTGAGGACCACTACTTTCTTGTGCCTGTTGTTGTGGTAAGTTCATATCATCATGGTTTTTAGAATGATTTGATGGAGTGAGTATTTAATAATAGGCCCTTAGTTCAGTCAAGCATGTTGCTCTAAGTAACTCATCTTATTCTGCTTCTCCCTAGGTTGTCCACAAACATGGGATACTATGGACTGTCTTTGAACACCTCCAATCTAAGTGGCGATCCATACCTCAATTGCTTTCTGTCAGCTCTTTCGGAAGTTCCTGCCTATATTGTATCTTCCATACTTCTAAAGACCTGTCCAAGGAGACCTCTTCTCACAGTCTTTCTCATCATCGGAGGAGGCTTTCTTCTCTTGATTCAGCTAATCCCAGACAGTAGGAATCTCTCTTTTTGTCTACCGCCCAAAATTCAGAACTGATCCAGTAAGGGAATTTAAGAGGGTATACATTTTTTCACCTCTTCTTTTCTCCCTCCCTCTCTCTCTCTCTCTCTTAGATTTGCATGGCCTTGCAATAGCCCTGGAAATGTTAGGGAAGTTTGCCTTCACCATGTCCTTCACTGTGGTGTATGCCTACACCGCAGAAATCTACCCCACGGTGCTGAGAAACGTAGGAATGGGGATGTGCTCGTCAGCGGCTCGCATCGGCAGTATCACCGCACCTTACATCATTTACCTGGGTAAGCTCTTCTTCATTATACCTGGGTAAGCTCTTCTTGATTTACCTGGGTAAGCTCTTCTTCATTATACCTGGGTAAGCTCTTCTTCATTAACCTGGGTAAGCTCTTCTTCAATAACCTGGGTAAGCTCTTCTTCATTATACCTGGGTAAGATCTTCTTCATTATCCTGGGTAAGATCTTCTTCATTTACCTGGGTAAGCTCTTCTTCATTTACCTGGGTGAGCTCTTCTTCATTATCCTGGGTAAGATCTTCTTCATTTACCTGGGTAAGCTCTTCTTCATTATACCTGGGTAAGATCTTCTTCATTTACCTGGGTAAGCTCTTCTTCATTATACCTGGGTAAGCTCTTCTTCATTAACCTGGGTAAGCTCTTCTTCATTAACCTGGGTAAGCTCTTCTTCAATAACCTGGGTAAGCTCTTCTTCATTATACCTGGGTAAGCTCTTCTTCATTTACCTGGGTAAGCTCTTCTTCATTATCCTGGGTAATATCTTCTTCATTTACCTGGGTGAGTTCTTCTTCATTTCTGAGGGCTCTGCTTAAGTAGGCATTCCTAAAAGTGTGACTTGCTAACACCATAGTCTATCTGTGGCGTATGCATTTCACAAGTATGCTTGGAGACAATAGTTGAAATTTGGCGGAAATCTTAGTGAGAACGACTGAACAGTGCGATGTGTTGGTAAAGATGTGGTATTATGTTTCAACATGAAAGTGCAACAGTGCCCTTGTCTTGTAACTGTCACTGTGTCGCCATCCACACCAAGATTTGAAGACTAAAGCTTGGCCCTGCATCATCAAAGTGAAGCGTTGACCTAATGAACAAAATGGCAAAATCCAGCAACCAGAAGTTTCTACATTTTTGGGCCATTGGGTTTTCTTAGGATGAAACCTGTTTTGCATGACAAACCCTCTGCTATAGAAACACCATACTCCATTTATTAGGAAAATCATGTTGTCAAACAACACACTTTGTTTTTGTGCTCACCTTTGCCACAGGCACCATCAACAAGTACCTCCCCTACATCCTGATTGGGAGCATGACGTTGGGCTCGTCAGTGGTGAACCTGTTCCTGCCGGAGACGTTCGGCCGAGAGCTTCCTGAGTCGGTGGAGCATATGCAGAAGTGCAGAGGGTATGAGCCTCTCTCTCCCTGAGAAATCATCCAATCATGCGGCTGCTGCTGCTGCTGCTTTTGACTTAGGCTTCTGAGTTAATCGCATGCTTTCTCATTAGGTTGTGTCAACAAATGAAGAGCACAGACAACTGCCCTGAAGCAGGCGACGCTGACAAATGTGCTGTTCTGAATCAGTCCAAACTGTAATCACTGGCCCACTGCTAACCTGGCATCACAGGCTAACCTGCTAACACTGCTAACCTGGCATCACCTGGTCGCCTCCCCTACTCAGGAGATGAGAAGTAATTCTGACGCAAAAATATCCTCTGTAGATTTTTTAGTATCACATCTGTTTGTGTTTTTAATGCCACATGTATTGTATAGAAAAAACAGGACATTGCACACTCACAGTGTCATAGATTTTTTCAATCACACACTGAATAAAACTGCTTGTCTAATTCAGGGAAACCTGCTCACAAATTGTAAACAGCAGTAACTGATAAACTAAAACACTACTACTACATACTTTCAAAGCAATAGAACACACTTGGGGTGTGCAATGATATTTTGTAGCATAGTACATGAATAGACTGGAAGAGAATATTATTCCACATTGGAAACAAACCTGAAATATGTAAGTAGTGTCAAATGCTGAATATTCATTGAACAATCTTTCTGTATATCTTCTGACAGAAATGTAGTGTTGCCCTGTGCCTTTGTGTAAGCTTTTATGTATATATATATATATATATATATATATATATATATATATATATATACCAAGGCCTTTTATTATGTGATGTAATCTTGTACAACAATTTATGTTATGCTAAATTATACAGAATTGAGTTAAAGTTATTTCTCCCGGCGGACATTTTCCTTTCTTTGATTCAAGTAAGGGCAGTAAACAGTACTCCCATCCCCTCGGGAGTGTCCTCCTTTCAGTCCCCCCCCCCCCCCCCCTGATGGGCACAGATTGGGAGCCCATCACCACCTGTTAGTGGGTTTCAAATGACACCGTTCCATATTTCTGTCATATCAGCTCAGTAACAGTCCAAGTGCTTGCCAGTGGACCATCAAAAGGGCAAATCTCTGTTCACTAAATCACTAAAAATGTACTATTTGTACTACAAACACTTGAAAAGAGACAGAAATAAGTAAATAAATAAATGTTCCATAAATGTTAAATACATTTTACAGCGAGTGATAAGCGAGATCAAAGAGCTATGTCTTAAGTGCATGTTTAAAGGTTCCAACCGTTTCAGCCATTCTTAGGTATTCTGGCAGAGTGTTCCAAAGGTTGGGGGCATATAAACTAAAAGCTGCTTCCCCATGTCTCTTTGTCCTGGCTTTTGGAACTGTTAGAAGTTCAGTGCCAGAGGACCTCAGGGATCTACTGGGTGTGTACCTTGAGAGCATGTCTGTTATATATTCAGGTGCATGACTATGGAGTGATTTATAGACTAGTAAGAGAACCTTGAAATCTATTCTAAAACTAACAGGTAGCCAGTGCAGTGATTTTAATACTGGTGTGATGTGCGCTCTCCGTCTTGTTTTAGTGAGGACTCGCGATGCGGCATTCTGTATTGTTTGTAGTTGACTAATGGCTTTTTTTGGTAGACCAGACAAAAGCGAGTTACAGTAGTCTAGCCTGCTCGTGATAAACGCGTGCATCAGTCTTTTGGTGTAAGCAATGTTTCTTAAGTGATAAAAAGATGTTTTAATTATATTTTTGAGATCTGAGTCAAATATGACGCCTAGGTTTCTAGCTTGGTGCTTGGTGTTAATTGCTAGTGTTTTTAAGTGTGCAGATAGTTTCTCTCTCATTTCTCATTAATCACATAGATTAACGCGTTAACGCTGACAGCCCTAATATATATATATATAATATATATATATATATATAGAGAGAGATAGAGACATAGATAGATAGACACGATTGAAGGACTTGGTATTTTGTAGTGAGGTGTATTTTATACTTTGATAACTAGTCTAGGTCCTGGGGAAGATTTGTATGCGCTTCATTTAGCGGAGAATATCTCAACTGTTATAGACTAATATGACCCCATTGAACAACGTGGGATGTGTGCCAAAATCTCTATCCGGCACGAAAGTCCTGAAAATGACCACTATACTGACACTATTATCACACTACAGGTGAATGGGACTTTTGTTTTCCTTTATAGATATCCTCATCAATTTCTACCAGATTAATCTTCATATTAAGAGAAATAATTTTTATAAATAAATACAATTAAATATGCAAATTAGGCAATATCTCATTAAATATGCGTACATATAAACTCTTGAAGCTACAGATTTTCTTAGGTGATCACAATGTTTACAGTGTAAGAATTCTGGTTTGATATTTCTAATTTTGTCTGTAGATGTCCAGGGTGGATGCTGTGTGTGTGTGTGTGTGGGGGGGGGCTATTATCATTGGAACGTTAACTTAAAGTGAGATATACAAAACAGCAGGTTTATTCCCTGTGTTGCAAGGTAACACTTCAGGTCCAGGTACTGGTAGGAGTCCAGGTATGGGGATGATGATGAGAGCTCATTCAGTGATAGGATTTTTACAACTATTGCCTCCCTTGCATTTGCAGTACTTGCAACAACGGATACCAGCTACCCAACAGGGACATCCATTCTTGTGTGCACACTTGCCACATGAGCAGGGATCTGGCAAACCTTCAGGTTTTGAGATTACAATCTCAGGGACTAATAAACTGCCCTTTCTTACAAAACCATAAGCATCTGCATTTAAGATTGAGGTGGCGTCTGTAAATGGTGCTTGGACCCAAAGCTGCTGTTGATAATAGGCTCTTTCTATATGTTTTCTTGCATTAGTTGAGGTGCAAGCGGTCCTCTCAAAGTCCATCTTGAGGACATTACTATCGAACGCAGCAATGCGCAGGTCGTCAAATGTCTCCATGTCTGTTGATGGTTTGAGACATTTGACCAAGAATGTTTCCGCCATTTGTAATGCACTCTCTGTTAGCTGTGGACAGTTGAAATTGAGAATCAGAGAAGAGTTGTCTGGTTTGCGGACTGTGTTCAGAGCTGCAAGTTTAGTTGAAATTTTGCTGGTTGTATCACACCCAGTCAGCGCATGTAGTGCTGCTGGGAGGCACTGTGTGAGCTTGTCTCCCATCGCTTTGCAGATATCATGAAGTGCTAATATTGATCTTTTCACTCCTGATTTGCGGATAAGCCAGAGCTCTTGGAGGCCAAGACTTCTCCAATTGACTGTTATGTGGTATAATAGACACACAAAGACATCTGTGTCACCCGATGACAGTGTCAGTGATCATCCTGTACGGTGACTTAAAATGTCCTGCACAAGGAACATCATCCTGTCATCAGCTTCCTTGTGTGTGCAGTTAAGCCGAGGGAATGGAGTAGCACTCACCGCTGACACAATCCATGCCTGTGGTGATATACCAAGGTATAGTGGTTTGGTGCCTTTGTAATTGGTGGTCAGCCACTCAACATACAATGCCTGAAAAGCAGTTTTGCTAATGAAACATGACCAAAAGTTCTGGAACATTTTGGTTTGGTGATATCACATCAAGGACAACCATGTTTTTTTATTTTCCTCTTCTCTCCCTCTCGTGGAATGTCTTGATGGGTGGATCAAGTCAACAGCTCAGTCCCAAGTTGTGATTTGGCACTCTTCCTCAAGTAACCGTCTTTGTCAATCAAAAAGAATGCAGAGTTGGTGATCTCATGCTGGAGTAGCTCCTCAACTGTGAATCCCCGGTGACACCCATACTCAATAAACATGAGAGCTTTGATTGTCTCATCTTTGATGTCTGCTTTGGAAGCCAAATTCAAGGTGGTCTTTGGCAAAGTAAACTTGACTTTTGACTTTAGTCGAGTGCATTGATATCGACTTATTATACTAGGAAATGTAAGCTTTTAAAGTTTAGGTTAATAAATAACTGGCAATTCCTGTATGTTGCTAGTTGTATGTAATAGGTAATAGTTGTAACTTTTTTTAGCCATTTTATTTATATCAAATCAGAATGCTTACACTCTTCTATGACCTTATAATCATGGTCATTGTGAACATTGTGATCACCTCAGAAAATATGTAGCTTCAAGGGTTTATGTAAGGGATAATGTATAGAACGCCGGTCATTATCGGGAAAATAAGCCCCGACAGGGCGAACAGCACCCCGACGCGAACCATTCGTGGGGTTAAAAGGCAGAGAAATAGTTCGCCAAAGACGTGAATGGAGCATTCTACAGCATTAAGAAGAGCCGTGTAATAAGTAATAAGTAATAGTACTTATTACATGGCTCTTGTTAATGCTGTAGAATGCTCCATTCACTTGAATGGGGCTTCCCAACGTTCTGTGGTCAACTATTTTTCCATATTTGACCGTTGCTATGCATAATTGACCGCTGTCAAGGGAAGTGGCCTTTTTGCCTCGGATTCACGTCTTTTGTAGCACTCCGCAAGTAGTCCGGTAATTTATCAACCTCAGTGTATTCCGTTGCTTAGCAACGTCAGCTGATCTGATCTTGAGTTTCAGCTGACAGTTGAGCAACTGTGTTCTAAAGAATGTTCAACGTCTTTGAAGTTCAACGTCTTTGGCAAACTATTTCTCTGCTTTTTAACACCACGAATGGTAACAAATAAATTGTTGCTGTTCGCCCTGTCGGGGCTTATTTTCCCGATAATGACCGGCGTTCTATACATTATCCCTTACTTATCACACACAGCATCCACCCTGGACATCTACAGAGACACAATTAGAAATATCAAACCAGAATTCTTACACTGTAAACATTGTGATCACCTAAGAAAATCTGTAGCTTCAAGAGTTTATATGTACGCATATTTAATGAGATATTGCCTAATTTGCATAGTTTATTTTATTTTTGAGACAAAGTGTAATACAAAAAGTATTTCTCTTAATATGAAGATTAATCTGGTAGAAATTGATGAGGATATCTATAAAGGAAAAGTCCCATTCACCTGTAGTGTGATAATAGTGTCACCTATAGTGGTCATTTTCAGGACTTTCGTCCCGGATATAGATTTTGGCGCACATCCCACGTTGTTCAACGCATAAAAATCTTCCCCAGGACCTGTACTAATCCTAAATGTATGTAATTCGTTGCAGATTCGTTGCAGTTGCAGAATGCACTCCAAGCAAAAGAAGCATTATGTTTTGCAAACAAAAACATTGGAGATTGAACTATGACCTTCTTTGATCTTCGGTATAAAACAGTGTAGGTATTGAAAGGGACATCAACCTTCAACCTGCATCGTACTGCTAATATTTAATTTCCCCTATTTAAACCTTATTCCTCTATTTACTTTACCGTAACATTGATTACATTTGTATTAAATATATCAAACAGCTATGATGTCTTTAGTCAATCTATTATCACAATGTGTCAGCTGAAGTTAACTATGAAGCAAGATTTTTTTACGATTACTCACAGTTCGTCAGTGGTCAATATTACCAGTATTGACATTACCAACATTCACAGCATGTTGCAGCATTGAGCAGTCATTTACACTGTGTCCTAACTACAGTACATGCAAGAATATGCATGCATCGCATTGCATCGGACGTTCTCTGCTCATACCGAATCCGTTAAATATGCACGGTTGTTATGTCATGTAGTTAGGACACAGTGTTACTCCGTGGTGAAGATTGATCTGAAGATTGAGCTCAATACATGATTGTTAATCCTAAAAAATCATGACATGGGTCAAAGTGACATTTTTTGTCTGCGTCATTTTGATTCATGCCCTGTCACATAAAGAAGGAAATTGATCCGGGTGGGTTTAAGTACCGGTAGTTTATATGAACCAAGCAAATGCCTGTAGTTGTTCAGACCAATGAAAACCTGACGAAGAGTTGGATGAGGTCCACTGATCTTGGAGATGCTGCTGGACATACTAATTATGACATACAGCATTGATAATATAATGTAAGATTATATAAATTAGTAACTCTTTGCGAACGTGAACACTTAACTTTCAGTTCTTTTTGTTAAAATGTGTCTTTTGTAGATTAAAATATAATCAAGATAAATTGCTTTCATATGACTCCTCCCCAACGTTCAAACGTAAGTGAAAGTAAAACGGAGCTATCGAGCTAAAAGAATTAGCTACCAATTTTGTGTCAAATAGAATACAGGAGATTTATTTATCACCTTGGATTTCAGACGTTTCCAGATTTTACCTTTTGGAATACGATGTCAGTGTCTTCAAGGTATGTACGACTGATATTTGTTAAAGTACGTGGCACAACGGAATAATGGATGTTCTTTGCAAGACAATGTGGAACTTACTGCTGGAGGATTTAATGACAATATATAGAATATATATGATATATAGGGGTTGTCGTTTTGGCAATACTGTTTCTTTTTGACACAGTCACAGTCAATTGATCCTTGGTGTTCGTTTTCTTTCTTTCTATGTTGATTTCTTCTATAATTATAAACACGGGACAACAACGCGATTGTGAAAGCGAAAGCTAGAGGGAAGGCAGGTTTATTGATATAGCACAATTCATACATATTGGAAATTCAAAGTGCTTTACAAATGAGCAAATGAAGGAACATAGAAAAAAGAAAAGATTAAAATAGTATTGTGCATTATAAAAGAAAAGAAAAACAATTCGTACATTCGATTAGTTAACAAAATGCATCTGAGAACAGTTGGGTCTTTAAGTCTAGATTTGAAATGGCTACAGTTGGAGTACATTTGAGCAGGATGTTCATTTGATCAGGAAGTTGGTTCCAGAGCTGCCCAGCATAGCAGCTAAAAGCTGCTTCACCATGTTCTGACAGTAGGTATTAGAAAAAGATTGTTCTCCAGTGATCTGAGATATCTTGCTGTATACTCCTGAAACATATCCGAGAGGTAATTTGGTCCTGTCCCATTTAGTGTATTATAAACAAGAAGCAGTGCTTTCAGTGATATTCATAAGAACTCTAGCAGCTGCATTTTGTACAAGCTGAAGCTGTTTGATGTTTTTTTTTTTAGGAAGTCCTGTGACTTCAGCTGAAGGACATTTTGAGACATCCAGCTATAGTTTCCAACAGCAACAAAAAGGTAGGAGCTTTATAACAGCTGTTTTTAGGGACTGAATAGATTATTTGAACCCCCCTCCTCTTTTGTCTGTTCTGGTAGCACTAAAAGTGAAGCTGATTCATTGAGGGCAGTGGTGATTTTAGCCTGAAATTTCTGGTGGGGCAATTTTGTATGACGTCATGTCACCGTCACAAAAATAGAGGTAGCTGATTATTATAAGCAGTAGGCCTATATAGACCAGTAAGATATGCTATGGGCTGCATTTTGAGTGCCAGCAGGGAGCAGAAATCCTATTTCAAATACATTTCACATGCTTCAGCGTTCAGCGCGACACAAAGATGTTGCCTATAATACAGCATTAAAGTCAAATGATTGCAACAAAGTAAAAAGATTAGACAGACACATAGCTCAAATAACTTGCATAATTTATTAAGCTTGTGGCACACGTGTGGCATACAATATGAAGCGAAAGGCACAACTGAAACAAATAACAGCAACAAAACATGCTGCTAAATGAACAAAACTTTGTAAAAAGACGATGTCCTTGCAGATTGCATTGATACATCCATCAGCTCCAAAAAAAGAAAAAAGGTTTGACTCACCAATGCAGATCACTTAAATAGGAAGTTGGCGCGGCGGTTCTTTGCTTGAGCAAATCTCTCGATGACTTTGCGTTTAAAATCCACCAGTCCATGAACGAATGGGTTTTCAATGGAAAACATGGAGAGGGCGTTCCGTCTCTGCTGTCCCATCGTGTTTCTTGTGAATGTTTTAATCCTTTTCAACGTTGAAAAGTTCCTCTCAGACTCTGCAGACATCATCGGGGTTGTGATGATGATGCTGAGCAGAGTGCAGGTTTCAGACAAGGCCTCTTGCAGGTTGTTTTGGTGAATGGCCTGGAACAGCAACAGTGCTGATTTTCCTGTGTGCAGCTTAGTGTGTCCGTATAGTGCCCCAAACGTTTAATTTCTAATTTCTCTTCCAACGACAATGTACTAAATTGCACCCTCAATAAATAGTCTACATTATTCATTGTAGGCTGAATTAAAACACTTCCAAAATACTCGAAAACTAGCGATAGCTAACTAGCAGTAATGTTACTGGCATTGATCTGTCTGATTATGATTTGTCTGTATGTTTTTTTTAATCTTGGTCACGGGGTACAGTTCTCACGGTTTTCGCAATATTCGAGTCGAGTTGCTAGGCAGATTTCGAGGGCACATCTGAAAGTGCCCCATCTCCCAATGTAAACTTTGGCCTGTGTGGTTCACACTCATTGGTGTTTCCATGGCAACAGTTTTTAGCTTGCGCCGCTGCCCCACAGAGCAGAGAGCGACAGCGGAGAGCAGCATTTCACTGAGCAAGCACACAGACAGAAACACACACGAATCAAATTACTCCAAAACAGGACTATAATGCTTGTGAGTCAAGTTTATTCACACACACATTCACACTACTTTGCATATTAAATAAAATAAAATATATTTTGCCACAAAGCACAGATGTATTGAGCTTTCTGCACAACAGCGCCATCTGGATCTGGTGAGGCAGTGCCCCACGTGCCCCTAATGTAGAAACGCCACTGATTGAGGGTAGTAACACCGCTTGCTTGACCCAACCATGTTTCAGTTAAAAGTAAAAAATCAAGTGTATGTGTGCAAATAAGATCAATAAGATGACTTGTTTAGAAGGTAAGTGTAGAGAGAGTAACAGATTCAAGTTGATATGCAACATGCTTTAAATTTGAAAAGTTAACAACTTAAAAAGGCTAATAATTCTAAAAAAGGCTTATTGGTTCTCTTTCTGAATTGGACAGGTATAGCTGAGTTAGTGAGCACACAATGCCCTGACATGAACCGAGAGTTTTATATATAGACACATATGCGGGGACTTACCACTTCTGCATGGCAACTCTCAGAGTTGTCTGTGAGTCTCTTCGGGGAGTTTCTTAGTCTCTGTGATAGTTGGGCAGGCTCCTGGAGGTAGAGATGTAGATTTGACATGGGAGGGAGAGAAAGTAGGGAATGGATGTAACTTTTAACTTTTTGACTCATCTTTGAACTTGTTTCTCTTCAAAGGCAATTGGTCTTTTCATTACAAATTCCATGTTTTCATAGAAATTTCACAAACCCAGTTTGTAGCCTTTGCTTCAGATTCATTACACAAACACAAAACAGCTTAGCCTTTAAATAGCAAAGTGACTTGACAGATTAACGATTCTTTTCGTCTTTAAAAATGTAACAGGTTAACACGATTCTGGCAAGAGGTTGTTCATATTTGAGCTCCTTACAATGTTTTCAATTACTATTTGAATGTATGTAGGTACAGTCTGCAATTCTAATCCAATACACATTTTGTGAAATTCAGCTAATTGTTACTCACGGTATTCTAGCTTTATGTTCTGTGGGCACTCAAAAAAAGCTCAAGTGTTCAAACACATTCCTGGCTCTCTAAATGGGAAAAAAAGAAAGTGGCCCAGACTGAGCCATACACCATTCCAGCCAATCAACACATTGCTTTAGGAACATGGAAGGGGAGGCATTTGATGACTGCTGTTGAGGTCAAATATGAACTGTACCTTTAAGGCGATCTCTATTGTTTGAATGAGAATGAATGAGATGTTTAATTTTAGATATGGGGTAAAGGCTAAAGAGCAAACGATCAGCAGTGAGGCATGTGTTATTCATTTGAATTTCTGAATCATACTTTGAATTGACCTTTGGCCTTTTGGTCTGAGATAAGGTAGTCTGTTGACACAGAGATATTATTATCAACGGAGTAAACCTTGAGCATGGGGATGTAGTTCTTGTTAATCCCACAGGGTGTCACTAGCAGCCTTTCTAATTATTCAGCTTCTTAGAAAATGACATCTCTCCTATGAGTATGCAGCAGCACAAGTCTGAAATAGTTTCATACCTTCAAGATGATATGTTAACGAAAATCTGATCCACAGAGGATGTTAACAACTAAATTGAATTGCTTTCAAGTATTTTGGAGCCACTCCGAGTTTCTGCCATGGTTGTTGGAGTTGACTGATCCACATCAGTCCAGTTATGCTAGTCTTATCAGCCAATCTCTGGTGACTGGTACAGTCAAGACTTTGGAATCTGCCTGATGTATTGCAGGTTAACCAACTCAGCCACTTTTTGACCTACATAAAGACTCAAAGACTAACATGGGGCCTTTTCCACAACATATACTATCAGAGTTTATAAGGCCTGGGAAGAAATCTTTTTCTTTTTTTAAGAAAATAAGCCTAACTTTAGGGTGTACACCGTAAGGCACTTAAACTTAAAGAAGCATTATGGAGATTTGGTCTAAACAAGTTAGCTACCTACCTAAAAAGCATGCATAAACCTTGCAAACACCACCAACAGCCCAGTAGGCACTGATAAATGCTTGCAAACATACTGACTGGGGTCTTTTGGCGATGACGTTAAGTCTTCTTTTGCATTTTCGCTGGGTGTTCTGACACGAGCAACAAAACTACATACTGCATAGCCTGGACTGCTATGGACAAAACCAAAAATAGTTGCTCAACTTTAAGTTGCAAATATTAGCTACCCTGAACATTAGCACTGAAGCAGTATGCAGGAGGGTAGGCTAAAAAGAGGAACACTACCACGCCACTAGCATACACCGTGTAATGTGATTTATGGGCCTTGATCAACCATTGCTGTGTAGCTTTGTTTTTGGGTGGAGGGAGTCATCAACTTGACTTTGGCGGTGCACAAAGTTCTTTGTTTCCTGTCATGCCCTACAGCCTGGTCCTGCCCATTTGGCAGCTGTTGTGTTATATTGCTGTCCAACATATTGCCTCAATAGCGGGCCAAACAAGTTATGTAAACATGACCAAAATCAGGCCTAATGTCAAAATGCAGTGTAGTACATGAGACCAAATTTATTAGTAGTGATGCCTATCTGTGAATACCATACGCCAATTGAGAACCTGTTTTATTTATTGTTGATATAATTACTGTAAACTAACTGTATGGCAGTGATATATATCAGTGTATATGCATTTATAAGTATATAGTATATAAGTATGTATATGAGACGTTCAAAGTCATTTTAGAGCTGTCTGCTGATTTCCTGAAAAAAGCGCCCCTTCAGGCTCCTCTGCAGAATTGCAGCCTTCAGTACAACCAGCGTGATTTACGGGAAATGGTAAAGTTCTAGGAGACGGTTGCGGCATGTGAGACTGTGTGAGCAGTCTGCAGAGGCATGGTTCAGAAAAGATAAACAGACTTTATGACTTGTAATTGAGGCCATTTGTATTGACTTCTCCTTTGCTGGTAGCATTTTAAAATCTTAAGTAAATGTTCATGTTCAGACTTCACCTTAGCTCTCTAAGCATGCCTTTCCAGAAACATTCTTGACAAAAAAAGCATATAATAACAATGTTTGAGTCTGTTGTGACATAGATTGTGCTTGTCTTATTTTTGTCTGCTTTTAACTCCTGACATCTCTGAGATGGAAATCATTGTAATATTGATGATAATTGTAATATGGTGCAATGTCAAGCAGGATCAAGATCATGTTTATTTGGGCTTAAAGCCTTTTTTAAGAAGCATACAGGAAACAGGCGGGAAACACCTAGGCGTGGTCTATTCCATAATTTCTAATATAAAGAATCCTTTGTGTCAGTCTTATCTCTTTTTTACTGATGTACTATGATATTTTATGTGTAGAAAGCCATATAAGACGTGATGCATAGCCTACAGTATTTAACTGAGGTATCTGTCCCTTGCTAGGGTTTGTTGTGTAGGCTTACTTGCAAGTCTAGTTTATTTCCTGCTGAAGCTCCCCCTTCAGGCCTGTTGCAGAAGTGCAATCTTGAGGAGAATTGGTGTGATTTACAGGAAAGTCCTCCCCACAGGGCTGTTGCAAAGGTGCAATGTTGAGGAGAACTGGTGTGATTTACAGGAATGTTGTTAATCATGGACATGGACCAGTGTGCCTTGTACTGTGGCATACTTCGTAGCATACTCCTAGAAACGTGACTCCATGAAAGTAAATGCATACCAAAGTTGGGCAGAGCAAAGCTGAAATTATCTGCTTTTTTTATCAATATTGTATACATAACAACATTGGTGGGTGAAAAAATTCATGTACAAAGTATAATTTTAACTGTTTCTGATAACCATGATAACGCAGAAAAATCATGGTTTTCCACACTACTGCCGGGCATTCTAATGCTTCCTGTTTGTATGTATATCTTTGCATCTAGCATTCCACACCTCAATACAGTTCCAAGTAAATCTGGCGAATCAAAGAACAATAAAGATTCTTTAAAGGGATAGTTCACTCCAAAACTCACTCGGCACAAAATAAGCATCGTAAAATGTCAGAGTGCTTCCCTTTATACAAAAGTAAAAAGTGAGGAATGTTGAGGAATATTTCTTAGTGATCTGAAGTTGGGTAAATAATGACAGAAGAGTGGGAAGAGTAAGAGCAGGGTGGTCCTGAGAACAGGGCTCAAGTGGTGACTGCCGGGGGAAGGCAGGATGTGATGTCATTCTGACTGAGCTGACCCCAGTTTCTACCCTTTGGTGCTAATTTATGGCTGCAGCCTGTGAATGCTCTGTTCGGATTGCCCCCATATTGTTGGTACAAAATCCAAATGCTACTGTGGTGTTGCGCTTGGTGCTGCAGGGCAGGGAGGCATGAACACAGCCTGGCATGAACATACAGTAGCCTGGCATGAACACCAGCCACCAGCCGAAGTCTGGACTTTTTCCCTTTTTTGTGCAGACCTAAAGTCTTCACTAAGTTTAAGTCTGGAAGATGACCGTTGACACAGTCCAAAGTCTGTATCTACCATTAAAATAAAACACTGTCTGATCTCATCTAACCTAATACATTAGCCTTCGTTTTTAAGATTAATGAGGATAAGTTCTCATTTCTCATTCTCGCAAGGGTTCAGGCTGAGGTTGCGAGGCGATCATGTGGGGCAATTACATTATCAGATTAGAAAGTGTGCGGATCGGCGTTAAAACGAACACCAATCCGCGGACAGATTGAAACCCCGATTCAAAAGTATGCAGATTCAGTGACCCAATCCGCCCTGTTTGTGTAGACGAAAGGTAGACGACATTTCTCTCCGGATTCAGGCAATCTAGGGTCCGTGTAGATGGGGTCTCAGCTTCCCCCTTCAAGGTGAAATGTTTAAGTGTGACAGCACAGCAGAGTTTTCAGGAAACTCACCATGATGCAGGGAATTGTAATAATCCTTTGACTCAAATGTTCAGGGTGAAAAACTCAGGGTGAAAAGCTACTGTGGAGTACAGAAACTAGGAAATTAAACATAACATGTAACACAGAGATATTTGATTGAAAACAACAAACGGTAAACAAAATGTACAAATATAAACAATCAGAGAGTAAAAAATATTGTGACAGAGAAATTCGTAAATTTACATACGAAATTCGTAAATTTACATACGAAATTCGTAAATTGTGTCAGAGGAGAAATTCGTAACAATATATATACGTATGGCTGAAGCGCATTATTAACCACACCCAAAATACAACGTGAGTGAACGTCTGTCTCCGCCATATTGGATTGAGAGCTCCCTATTACTTCCATTGTACCAAAATGTGTGTAATTACTTGTGTTCTGCTTCATGAAATACTGTTTTTCTGTTATATTGTTACAATTTAACATTGATTTCTCCTTAAAAATGCAATCATAACACGTTTATTTTACATCGTTTGACTTCACAAAGGGTGTTTCTACGGGGCACGGATCCCAATTCACTTAGAATGGGGTCACGTCATCAGTTGTTTGTTTGACCTTTTTTTGCTTAGATTTTTTTTTAACTTACCGAGAAGTAGACACTGCACAATGTAAAAACCTCATTATTGTAACTGAAAAATACGTCTGAGGGGATTTGCGAGGTGTCTGAGCCAGCTATCTAATGTTAGCGGTGTGATTGGTTGTTGACCTGTCAATCTCACTATAAACGTTTCCGTCACCACCATAGAAATATATACATAGACGCCCCATTGACTGCTTCAGCCCGTTGCTGCGACGTGCAAACGTCACCGCCATATTGGAGAGGTGAAGACTGGCCTGTAAACAAACGCAAGTAAACGGTGGAGCTGCGTTTTTTCTGAATAAAAAGCACTACAGCGTTTACATTTCTCAACCGATTTCACTGAGTCGTTTTTATATTCAAGGGTTTATGATCTACGTGAAGTACCAGAAAAAGTTTTGTCTCCATGTTACTTAGAATCTCGATAGTTAGGCTATAATCGCCATGGACATGCTGTATATACGTACATGTATGTCTCTGATAATGGCTGCTAGAAGCTCACTATTCTTGTGCTCCCACAGCTCATTCACTTTGAAATACTGAAAATAAATCTAAACTATCTAAATAGTGCAGCTTTAACTACTAATATTTTACCATCATTGAGAAAAAATGGAACAAAATCTGCAAATTGTATTATTATGACTATGAGGAATAATAATATGTAAGTAGCATGTTACGTGGTGTTACGTGGCCTTTTTCGATAGGGTTACAGTTTTTTTTCGAGAGGTTAGATTTGATATTGATATTGGCTTGATATTGACTTGTGATATTGATGTATGCACATAAAAGCAACATAATTTCAACATCTTCGTCATATGAATGATTCCTTCACTGACCAAGGCTGATAAACCACTGACTACAATTCAATGTATTTATATAGTGCAAAAACAATAAAATTGTCTCCTTGAGGTGGTAATAGGGGAGGGGAAACAATCAGGAACATGGCAGAAAAAATGGGCAGACCAGGTGAGATCATTGCTGTTCACCCCCAGGAACGTCTAGCAGCAACGGGCTGAAGCAGTCAATGGGGCGTCTAAGTTAGGTTTATCAGCCTGACATTTTCCACTTCAGATCCGTTGATGTGTAGGGGTGCATGCTCCACCTCCTGCCGCCTCCTAAAGTCCACAATCATCTCCTTAGTCTTCCTGATGTTGAGAGGGAGGTTATTATCCTGACACCATGTTGTCAGGGTATCAACCTCCCCTCTGTAGGCTGACTCGTCACTCTCAGTGATGAGGCCCACAATGGTTGTGTCATCAGCAAATTTAACGATGAGATTGGAACTGTGCGTTGCCGCACGTCTAATAAGGATATCTATATTCTTTCCAACTTCTTCTATAAAATCGATCCTATAAAGGTATCCTGCATGGAACCGCCAGGCCGTATTTATTTCGTATGTATCACTACGAATTTGTATGTTAAAAATTTCACTTTATTTTGTATGTATTGTTACGAATTTGTATGTTCAAAATGTCCGTATACATATGTACTGATTGAGACCAGGCTGGAAAAAGCAGCACAACAACATCCAACAGTGAGAAGGCTGGTCTTGAGAAGAAAAGCACACATACAAACAAAACATTACGTTGTGGCTTTATCTGGAGGCCATCTTGAACAATCTAGTCTGCATGATGGTACCTGCCAAAGTGTTTCAGGAATGTAATTTCATACCACATCGGCTGTAATGGTTCCTAGGACTGTATGCGCATGTGTGTGTTTTTGTCATGGCGGTGAATGACAAATAAAACCTGAAAGTCCACCCTGGTCTCTATTTACAGGAAGCCAACACATATTTTTTTTAAACCTGTGTACAAACTATATAAAACATAGTATCTAAATAAAAGATGGTAACTAGAATAAACAAACCTGTTCAGTTCATAAGGTTGGCAGATGGGTTTTAAAATGTTAAATCATCACATGTTCTCTGAGATGTGAGGGGCTTTTCAACTGTTTTCATTCTATTCACTGCAGATAACACAGCACTATAGGTTTGTCATGTGACCTAACTCAAATAATAATATAGTACTAATAGTAATATGATATAGAGATTCTGTTCCGTTGTGTAGTGTATTCTGCGGTGCTGACTGTTGTCATGGTTTCATGCTAGAGGGGCAGAGGCTACGGTGTGTGTTTTGTCATCTGTGGCAGTTGGGCACGTGCCATGTCCCACCCACTTGATTGCCTTGGCGTGTCAGCTCTCTGGGGTTATTTCGGGTGACTGTCCCAGAAGCTGGTTGAATTGTTGAAGTTGGAGTGAAGCCAACAACAGTGAATACCTAAAGACAGTCTTTCTCAGGAGTTCTTTCAGCACATCCTCTGGTTAGACTATCGCACAAAACATTTCCTTTTGTGTGCCTTCAGGAGGTCTTCAGAATAGATAGATAGAGACATGTCCAGTTATACACCCTTTATACCCTTTTCCCCCCATTGCAGACCCAGAGATGTGCAAAGCTTTGAATGTACACGCCACTGCACACTGTCAGGCTTTTAAGTGTTACACATCACATTCATAGAAGTTGATAGAGCCTTTGAGCCATGGAGCCTTTGTGTGTTAGCATCTGTGTGTTTTGCATGTCAGTTATATTTAATAATAAAAACAACCACACCCACATTTTTAAATAATTGCAGGATGTAGTTGTATAGTTGGCCTAGTCAGACTCTCATGTGTCTCTTAGTCACTGGATAATGTGTGGCTAGTTTTTGTGGTGCTTGTATCATAATGAAAGTGAAAAACAACTGGTTCGTTTTTTTAGCCTTTTGTAACAGGGCTCAGTGGATGGTTGGGTCCCCCATGACCTATACTAGACCCAATAGTCTCGCATATTACATTTTGTGAATTTGAGCCTTTTTGTTTTTGCCATAAATGCAGGTATGTGAAGGTCACGAAGGATGCATCTCACAAATTGAGATAGAGCTGTTGCATTAAAGTGACTCTAAATTAAGTTGATTCCCCTCCAGCCAGCGCGAGGACAGAGGTTGTTTTTTTCTCCACCACTTCCTCTTTGAAGTCTCATCTCGCACCACCAGCATATAGAGTATTGGGCTCTGTTCAACTCGTCTTGGAGAAAGATCAACATATCGCTTAGCACTGTGTTTACTCGTAGATGTTACATGATAGAATACCAGTACTGGATCCGGGACACTGGAATCATCACTGGATAATGTGAAACAGGTTTATCGCTGCTGTATACATAATAACATAATGAGTAGCAGAAATGTGTGGTTTAGAGGAGCGAGTCATTGCAAAGTTAGGGAAATACCAAGTTGCCAGTTGGGTAAAATGGCTTTTTAGGGAGTTACCCCTAATAGTCTGTTTAGTGAAGATGACCAAACAATGTTCCAGTACTTCTCTGTAATAAAGCACCACACCTTTTGCCCTTCAGATAGTGATGGTGTTTAGTCTGGGTGAGATGCACTCATTAATTATGTTGAAAGAAACACACAAGCATTTCTTTGATGTTTTAAAACATTGAAACATGCAATGATGTGCATTGTTAACTTCTCTGTAGGCTTTTACCATTGTAGGCCTCTGTACTAATATAATCACAAAAACAGTTAATAATAATGTATAACATCTCCAACAGGTGGTTACTGTGTATGCAGTGGGTAACACTGAGTGGATGATTGTGGAGGTTCAGTAATGAGAAATGACTGGCTAGATTCATGTTATTATACTTATTACATAGCTACAGCAATGGTTTAACTTTTTTATTGTTTTACCTTGTGTTTCAATGTGGTGCAGTATAACTGAACTCCTGTTTCAGGTCTCAAATCAGCAGTCAGTTACTGAGAAGAACAATTACAACATATTGGTAACTATTAGTAAGTATGTATTTACATAGATGACACTTTTTTATCAGTAGCAGCCTCATTTACTCATTTGACTTTAACACGAGTTACAGACTTAGAATTGTTGTGTATATTACAAAACTGCATATCTTAGATTCACTTCCTCTGTGTGACAATAGTATGTTATGGCTGCTGATTCTTGCTTAGTTGTTTTTAGATTGTTTGTTGCCTTTTTACTCCATGGAACGTGTTTCTGTGTTTGGTTACTCAAGCTAATGTTGCTCTCCGTGACTTCCTTTTCTAGACCTCATTTCGTTGATGATGTGTCAATATATTTTGACATGTGAACTCCCATACATTTGGGCAGAATGTGACAGTCCAGTGAGTTAATGTGATGTTATTCAGGGTTATTAAATATTATTACATTTCCTTTATGTGGTATCCTATAACATGTAACTTACATAATGATTGCGTTTATCTAGGTACAGCATTTTATTAAATAATGTATTGTGGCCCTAATCCTGTCACTGAATAGGTGCATGGGTGTTGCCTTCATATTCTACTTAGTGTGAAACTCATTAAGAGGGTTCCTCCCATTCACATGTGTACTTGACACAGGGCATCTAGGGCATTGCACCTAGGAAAACCCCTTACAAACCTACAAACGTGTTTTGTTTTTCTCTCCCCTAATGCCCGCATGTTTTGTTGTGTGTTATGTATATACGTGCAACGTAAGTGATATTATCTCTCAATAAAGTTTAACGTTTTAAAGTAAACAGTTAAAGTTTGTTTGTCATTTGTTGTCCGTCTGTCAGTCAGTCTGTCTGTGAATTTGTCTCTGTCTGAAGAGCATATGTGTCTCGCTCTCGGTAGAGTTGACAGCAAAAATAGCTAAAGAGTATGTGATTCTTACATCAGAATTACCAGGTCCTCACCATGACTATTTTAATGCATCAGTTGAGCTTACATATGATTTTGGTTCATGAATTTGATATGAGATGGACTCCATTGGGCTTAATGGCTTGGGAGACAGACTTTTTTAATGGTCATCATAATAATGCCACTTATATCATGCAAGAGATGTAAGGGGTCCATCAGCTAAGTGATGCCAACAAGCCACGGCCACTGTTTAATTTTCAGCACCCAGAGGCTTCTTGTTTTCCAGACATCTCGGCGGAGGGCACTGAACATGGCTGTACTGTCTCTAGCACAAACGGCCTAGACGGCTTTCAGTTCAGATGAAAACCAGCAGTATAACAATGAAAACTAATTGTAGGGAACAGTTGGTTTAGCAGCCTGAAGTCCAGATGTGTCCTTGTCCCCGTTAACAAACTCTCCTCTTATCCGCCAGTTGATGAATGATGGCCCAGCCCACTTGTGCATGTACTACTTCCTCCTCTTTACTATCCTTTTCCCTTTTTTTTTTTACTAAACTCCTGCCTCGTAGCTGTTAACCCTTTTATTGCTCAAATTACGAAATAGCTCTTTGTCATTTGCCACTAAGACTTCATGTTTGAAACTAGCATCAAAGCTATTCAAAAGACAAATGGTGTTGACTCCTCCTCTCCTGATAATTATAATTGGTAACTTCCCATTGATGGCTATAGTACTTTGTTTGGCTCAAAAAGACCAAGTCAGGCCCACATATCTGATATTCACAGTGTACCACCATGTAAGTTGACCTAAGTCGACCTAAGTCGATCCATACATACAGTACCTAACCAATTAGCTCTCTGCTCCTGAAGCACCTCTATATAATAAATGGGCTTTATTTTATGAGGATGTGTGGCATTTCTGCTAATCTAAGTGATTCTTTTTTTGTGGCTGAAACTGCCATGAGGAAGAACAGACCAACCGACTGTTAAGTCAGCACTGGAGCAATGCAGTACCACACGGACAACCACCCTATCCTGTATGAATGTGTCATGTGGCTTAAGCATTCAACAGTAGAAATATGATTCTCTTCTCTTCATAGATGTTGAGGAAAAGAGTTATTCCGTTTAGTGTTTAGGCTGTCTAAGTCTAAATACACTCTATCCACATCCCTGAGATTTAGATGAAGTGATATTATGAATGTTTTCTGACAAACTGCCACAAGAGCATTTGTTTCCTCTGGCAGGGATCTCAAACAAGAAAAACCTGTACAGGATATTTTCATTTGAAAGATTCACATTCAAATAGTCTGTGCTGTGCTGTGCTAGTTGTGAATCAGAATCATTGTGTAGGTGTGCATGTCGCATACATAATGATTATTTATGTATCTTATAGCTAAGATTAGACTTAAATAGAAGAAGATAATCTTAATGTATCTTTTTTTCTCCCATGTGTGAAGTCGAGAGGAATGTTGAATGTTTCCCCAGACTGCTTGCAAGGTCGTAGTGTGACACTTATTCTTTTGAATTATCTGTCTCCAAACATCTGTTTCAAATAATCAGAGCAGCATTGCTCAGCGTAGCATGTTGAGCCTTCTGTCTAGGGGTGGCCGCATAACCTATCCATGTAGGTTGGATACATTGATCAACACCCTCTCCCTGTCAACCTGTTAGGAAATGTAAGAGCAGACTCTTCTTATCTAGTTAGAGATACTGCTGAATCTTCATGTCAAACCATACTCTCTGCCTCGGTGCACCACTGAAAGGATAAAGGGTAACACTCTATTTGGATAGTCCACCTATAGAGACTTTACAGGTGGTTTGTTGAAATTCAAGTTCAGCCTTTCTAATTGTTCACTGAACATGACCAAACCAAACCCCTAACCGTAACCATACATTGTAGCTAACAGAGTTTCAACAGATAGTTTGTTTGTAATCTGAGCATCTGAAGATAGTCTGGAAGGGACCAATAAAATAAGGTGTGACCGAATAAGCCTGGTGGTTTTGGAAATGTATCCAGTGGTCCAAGGTTGGACTACTCCAACGCCCTCCCCAGCCACATTCCCATGCAAGAGTTGGTCCTTCACACCATCATTTTTTCAGACCGTGCTCCTGTTTCTCTGCCTCCATCCAACGTCAGAACCAAGTTTGTTCAGTCAGACACCACACAGTTGCACTTCCTTGATTCTGGTGTGAACCTGTGCAAAACTTCAAAGCCACAACACATTTACATCTGGAAAGTACACATAGATTACTTCCTCCACATACTCTTGTCATTTGTGTTGTAATTGAGTGTATTCATAGTAAATTATCATCACACTTCACACTTATTAACTAAGTCTATGGTTTGCATTGCACTTCACAGAACAGGTGTAAACACATGACGTGACTTACTCCTTTGTTTGTCAACAAGACTACTGTAACATGGTTTCGATATATCACAATGTTTGAGCCAATGTTTATGCTCTGTACAAGTAGGACTTGTTCTTAGTGTGCTCTGTGTGGATTCGTGGTTGTGACCTTTTTTCCATGCATGGCAGATAGAGCAGATAAGCCTTTGTTCCACTTCTGTCTGACCGAATACATTGTTGACTTTGAGGTCCCGTGACAATGGTGGCAACACTTTATCACAAGTTACTGTTTCTGAAGTTTTAGTTACAAGTGATGTAGTTCTCAGAGATTCGTAGTGATGATCAAAAGTGTGTTAATGTGTTTCAAAATATTTTTCAAATTATAAGTGTATTTTGTGCTGACTTCAACACAGCCATGCCATCTTTGCATGGTGCTGTATTACATAATAATGTATAACATAATGTCTTGTGTATATTATATCATGGAGTCTTGCTAATTGATAATTAACTAGGTTATTAGGTAGCATTTTAAAGACACTACTCAAAACAAAATGGATACAGATTTTGTTTTTTATTTTGAAAAAATAAAACATTTACATATTTACAATTTACATGACACCTCACACCCAGAGACTTTACAAATATTATTTTCACCTGAAACGGACACTGTGGCATCTTCACAGTAGAGGAGATTGTTGAGCTTGAATAACTTCACAAGGTGTTTCCATTCAGGTACATCATTTTTCAGCTCAGTTAAAGTCAAACTTTCACCAAGTATTAATTAGGTCACAGTGCTGTACTCAGGTGGTTAGTGCTGAAGCCATGATTAAAAGCTAACAGACTGTCAGTGTGTTGAAGATGTTCGATGACCACATTTCCCCATAACTGGGCTGCTCTTCGCTCAGTAGCGCCTGTTGTGACCAGTCAGACACTAGTTCTGTGACGAGCTGGAGTTCAACTGATCTGTCATCTGAAATTAAGGGTAAACAAGGAGATAACGACATGAGTTATAAAACAAAGTACTATTATACGTAGAAACAAGGTTGAGCTAAATATATCGAGCCTCCCACTCTTCCATTTCCTGCCAAATGTGGCACATGTGTATTACAGTATGTTACTGCATTACAACAGCCATTACAAACATACATCTACAGGCCATACGCTCTTGATGCTGAACCTCGTTTTAAACCCCCAGATCAGCAACAGAGTTTAAACTTCCGTATTACAATTTCCCCTTTACCTGATGCATCACTCCACTGGCTCTGAGGACTCTGGTGAGACTCTGTTGTAGTGCCTACTTCATTGCTCAGGAAACCCCTCCCATTAACATCGCTAGGAAACCACTGCGATGGATCGCGCTCCAGTTGTTGGGAGATCTGCAAATGCCAAACACAGAATATATATTTTAGACTGGATTGCCAATTTGTTGGTATTTAGTATTTCTAAAGAAAGGGTATTCCTGACAATGAATAGGACACTTCACAGTTGAATTAATACAGCTAATAAACTGAACTTACCCCAATGACATCATCGTCATAACCTGCAATGACAAAAGGCAAAGATGAGTATCAGTTCCAGCCTTAAATTGTACAAAAAAATAACAACCCGATGGATGTAAGTAGGCTACCTATTGAGTGCTGTGGGGAAACTTGGAAAGATAAACTCCAGTCATTTGTGCTGTCAGGGCCAATCTCCACCGATGATGAAAAGTCTGGTACTCCTGCATCATCCATACATGGACGGGAAGGAAGTTCTGTGTTGAGAACACAAAAAAAATCAATGAATAGTGTGATACTAACAGCCTGATAAAATTGCATTCACTCTCTGTTCAATCTTATTAGCTTATTTCAAGGTAATATTAGACAACCCATACCTATATCATCAGTGCTGTCTATTGTGTTCTCCTGAGTCAGTGAATCATCCTCCATGCTTGTGAAAGGACTTCTGTCTCTGGTAGGATGTCCCGCACACATATCCCTGTCCTCTCTCTTGACTTTTGTTGTATCCTGGAAATGACAAAATTCATTTTTTAATAATAAATTTGAATTTCCTCCACCATCATACAAAGGAAGGTCACAACTGCAAAGAAAGAGTACTAAACAACAACAAACGGCAACAACAAAAACACTTACCTTAGTCTTTTTCTTCCCGTCTCTTGATTTGGACCTTTTGTCTGAGAAAATAAAAAGAGCAGGGTTGAGATGTTATCCTTCTCAAATATCAAAGTGTGACATTAAATTACCTTATTACAAGGGTGCTCACCTTTCTTTTTGGACACTTCCGGGAGCATTCGGTAGACTCGCACAGCGCCACATCCTTTGTTGATGCTTTGGTCTTTCACCTCCTCGATGTCAGGGAGGGAGTTCATGGCACAGCGGAAATTGGCCTTCCATGTCTTAGGGTCTGGTTTAGTCACACCAGGTCTGAATTTACCTGCAGTAAAATTGTTCAAAAATCCACCAGTTAGTATCAATATCATTAACTGTAAAACAGCTAAGTATAATATAGTAGAAAAAATGTGTTTGCGTTCATAAAGGTATGTTTCTAACCGGTGTGGATGGCCCACTTCTTGAAAAGGCAGGCATCCTTGTCCATCTGCCAACCATGACGAGCAGCATGCTTCCAGGGAATGGAAAACATCAACTTATCCTGTAAAGCAGCGAATCAGATATGCATTAGCTTCTTGTTTAAATTTACATACCTGAGTGATGACTACAAAAACCGGACGAGTAGTTTTGTTTTTTAACGACACAGACATGTATTTTGTGTGCATACCTTATTTATCCACATCAAACCATCGATGGAATTGGAGTCGATCTGGTTCTCAAGCCAGGGTCTCATGCGCATTCTGGATACAGGCATAGTTTCTGCAACAAAACAAAAACAAAACAAACAAAAAACTTTGAGACTTTCCAATTAAAATATAATATAATATATGAAAAAAGTCTGCAGAGAATACAAAGCTGAGTTCATGACTAGGAAGTAGGCTAGCCTAAGGTTGCAGATAACAGACTAAAAGTTTCACGCACCAGGTAACCTCAATTATTAACCTCATGCAAAAGACACTGCTAGTGTCTTTGGTACCCGAGACATATAACAACCTCTCTTTCGCGCACAGAAAACGCAAAGACAATATCTTTTTAACTTTGAATTTAGGAATTGAACATATTAGCCAACATTCCCGCCACAGTTCAAACTAGGGTAACATTTCATTTGGAAATAACGTATGGAAAATCCACACGACAAAATTTGTTTGCAAATTCACGTATCCCAAACATTAAATAATAAAATAAATATGCAACTTACGGCAGTTAGTGAGCGATTATATTATTTCGATTATTCCGAACGGTGAAATATATACTCCACTCCAAGACACTTATGTCCACAGTCGTTGGCTCTCACTGAATATGAGTTTACTGTCAAGTCCGTTCTTCTTTTTATAGCATTCAAGGCACCGGGGCTTTCCTGATACGCTATGAAAGCCAACAACCCTATCAAACCGGCCCGTCCTACCTTTTCACGCATGCGCACAGAGGAGCGGCGCTGAAAGTCAGACAGGCTGATTTCTCGGAAATCATGCTGTTGAGCGCAAAGCATGCTATTGACTCTGTGGTGTGGGAGTCGTGCAACACCCTGTGAAACCTACTCGTGCTGAATTAGATCACTGCAAACGTTCTGAAAGAAAAAACGTGAACCCTAGTATTATAATCAGAACTAAGAAACAACTTGCAATCAACTGTAATGCTGTAACAAAAATAGCCCACTGGTGTATGCTGTACATCAGACTTACTTATTTACATGTACATGTACTGTAGACTACATCCATCCTTCTCTCAGGGGCACGTATGTGGACACTGGGCCCACTAACCCTACCCCCTGACCCCCACCGATACATCCACAAAGGGTATCCGTTCAAGTGAATAAAAACAATAATAATAATAGAATCAACTGATCTTATCTTCTTTGGAAGGCCTGTCTGTGGAGACATGTAGGCCTACTTATTGGGATGCATTAAGAAACTTAAGCAAATCACCTTCAGAGAAAAAAGGCATAGTTGTATTTGGTCTGCTAGGTTTGAAAACAGATTTGATTTCTATTGGTCTGTAGAGAACCAGCACAGTTCATTCACCAACACGTCTATTTTTAAGATCTTTATGAAATTCTTAATCCACAGCTTTAGTTGGCTAGATCTTAGGTTATGCGAATGCTTTCTACACTGGCATACCTGAACAATCATACTACATACAAAGTGAATATATGCGTGTTAAAAACAGGTTATTACAAAATAGTTGATAGTGTAGAAAAAGTAGCAGCCAGAACATTAATACAAACGCCTTACAAAGCAAACAAACTCATTATTAGTAAGTATTAGTTACTGGCTAGCTAGTTGTTGTTAGAATTGCCAACCTATTTATCTGCAGGGACTAATTCAACTGTTGTCATAACAAACTATGATATTGCCAAGAGGTTGTTTTTTTACTTATATATATATATACAAACACACATAGACATATATATATATATATATATATATATATATATATATGTCTATGTGTGTTTGTTGGATGGCATAGCTCAGTAAAACAGATGTCACCTTTCTCTTCTAGCCATGCTGACTAACCCACTGAATGAACTAATGAACTGCATCCTAGAAGTGGTCCTTTTTCCGAGAAAGCCCTAGTGTAATTTTAAGGACTCGCAGGTAGAGGGGGTTGTTGAGTTGCTGTGCAAGGTACTGTACACTTTGCCTACCCCTCAGATAGGCTACGCCCTCGTCATACGTCGAATTGAAGTAAACTAGTCTTAGTAAACTAGACATGTTAGTTATTTGAAATATTTTCTTAGGCTCAGTAATGTAGGCTAAAAATATTACCTCATCAGCCTCATCCATAGACTGGGCTCGTAAAGTAGCCGCCAGAGAAGTGTGGGTGTTTTCCTTGGGAATTTTACAGTGAAACGCGCTGGGGATTCCCATATCGGGCATTCCAGGGACGTTTCCTCTTGGGCTCTTCTCGCGTTTATAACAGCCAAAACACAACACAGGATTAATCTGAAGGCAAAAAGATAGTAGTTTTGTTTTTGTTTGTTCTCTTTGATGTGCACGGTAGACAAGTCCTGCCCAGATCATGTTGCGGAAGTGGTCTCCTCGTCTCGTTAAAGCTCAGATAAATATAATGCGGTACTTCATATATTAAATACATTGTGTTTCGAAAAATGCGATATGTAACGGAGTTGAAAAATCCGTTTAACTATATAATGAGTTTCGCCATAATTCTGCAGTTGTAAATAATGTTGGTGTTTTAGAGCCACCTTTGGAGCTGTGGTGTACTGCAGGTCTGCAGCTTATATACATACACATGTGTGTAGGCTACTGTTGCCGTTACTAGACAGAAAAAGTTTGCCTGTCAATGGTAGGTCCACTGTGCAAAATGACCCTCACATTTTATAAACTTCCAGATTGGTAAATGCAATGAATGTCGTCAACTTCGACATATTACATGTATTTTATATGATTAGTATGTATTGTGTTATTTGTAAAGCAGTTTTGTCAATAGGCAGAAAGTTTTATCATATTTTTGTATACCACGAGGTTCATCATTATACACACTGTGATTAGCTAGCTAGTTCGCTGGGAATTTCCCATTCCTCACGTTCCGTTAGCTAGCTAACCGTGCTGCCATACTGAACCTGATGTATTTTGTCATTTTATTTTACTTGTGCAGATGCTGTTTGGTAATGGTTGTGCATTAACAGGTATGTTGCTCCAATAGTGTGTTATATGTGTTAGATATGTGCATTGTTGTTTAAATTGTTCGTGCACTGTTTTATTTGTATGTGATTCTTGTGTTGTATGAAATGACACACAGAAAAAGTTTGCCTGTCAACGATGCTGTTATGGTTGTGCATTAACAGGAATTAAAGAACAAATCAATCGAAGTGTTCGTCAGTCCCCAGTTTGACCACTATCACAGATACAGCATGCCTTTACATTCTATAATCAAATTAATCCTGCAAATCTGTCCAAACGCATCATTGACGGACGATCATCTTTGGCGCCTTGCCATCTCTTTTAGCAAATTTAAGGCATTCAACTTTCCACGCTGGACACTTACAGCAAGTCTCATATGTGGGCACAACACAGTGGGTGCTGGTAGGCAGATGCGCTAACAGAAGGAAACTGCACAGGGGCATTTACACATAACATAAACTTGACTGGGGACATGATCTAACTAACAGTGGAACCAGGGGCGTATCTAGCCCTATTTTGGGGGGGCTGGAGCCCAAAAGTTTCCTTAGCCCCCCCCCAAAAATATATATGTTTTTATTTTGAGATCGTCAAATTCACACCTAACAACCAATTTAGTGAACTTATTTTATTTAATTTTTAAAGTTAGAAATAAAATAGTCAGGCACAGGAATCCCGCCTGTTTGAGACTGTGGTGTCAAGCGCACGGCTCTGTTTGGTAGTGAGTGAGCCTCGCAAGCGTGCAGACAGACGGTGATAACGTCTAGTAAACAGACTCGGAGCGACTGTCCGACCCAAGCTGGTGAAAGCTGCCATAATCATCTGCTGGATATAAAGGTATAGCACATGAAGTTTAAAATAGTAAAAGAAACGAAATGGTTCAATCATCACGAGTTAATTACATATGTCGTGGCTCTCTTTTATCATGCCAGTTCAATGATCCTGTGGGTATGCTACCCTACTCAGTAGCTCCGCCAGATATAACTAGCTAGTGAACTCTAGCATACAATGTTAACCTACTCACTTGCGCTGCAAATCCCTACCATGCTACAGTATAATTAGCACCTATCTCAGCAGATGTCTAAAATATGTTTGTTGCCATATTTTAAATCTAAATTTGTTAATTTCTCTTCCTAAAACCCACTAGAGGACACTATTTAAAAGGATATTTTCCAACATTTCTTATGGGGGAGCATGCCCCCAGACCCCCCTAGTTTTGATGGGTCACAGGAAAAATAGTAGGTTTTATCAAGGGGCTTAGCCTCCCCAAAAGTGGGAACCTAGATTCGCCCCTGAGTGGAACATAGAACACAGAATTAAGCATTAATCACTCACACCAACACACACAACGCATCATGGGGCAAGCTATTTACACACAGCTTTTACTAGTAGGGGTTAACTTTTTAATCGGCGTGTTGCATCAGGAAGTACATGCCACTAGTATGAGAATAGGGACGTGCTAATGGCACCCAGTAACAAGACCTACATGCCACTGCCAGGGGGAGGGACAAGCCGGCAAGCAGCAGCATCGACAGTTGACAACTGCCAACTGCAAACGAATGCAACGGCAAACGCAAATAACTTCAGAAAGACGTGTTACTAGCCTAGTATGTAGGCTAATAAATGTATTACATGCAGGAGTCCTACAGTGTGTTGAATCTTATCGTTTCATTATGTAGGCTATAATGTTCAATATTTATATACAAGCGAACCATACCATACAAAATATTTCAGGTCAGATGGGCGCAATATAACAATATTACAGCTTTTGCATTACTTACATTTTGTATGGCATCTATGCATTGGGCACCCGGGAAGAGTGAACTATTTGACCCAAATGCCTCTCCTAGTCTTATGCGCGAACTGCAGCTTGTTTATGAGTTTCTATTATATTGCTGCTGTGTTGCTGCAGGACTGAAGGAGAAAGTGTTGGCTGACATTTAATGTAAGTGTGTCAACCGTCAGCCACATAACAATAACCTTGGCTTACTACCTCTTCTCGTCGTTGCATTGCCCATCTGGATGATTAGACAGCAAGTCCACAAAACCCTGGCACACAGGGACACCACTATTTTACTAACTTTGTCTGAAACAGTCAACCAGCTGTGGACCAGCTGTTTCTTGATGAGTAACTTTCAGGTGCCACTTGATTTGTAAAGCCATGTACCAATCACATAAAGACATGAATACAAAATAATTGAAACAAATGTATTTATTTATTACCATTAGTTTATACCAAATTAAATGATTCAATTGAAAATACATTTGTATTTAGAATCAGTTAATTTTGAGCAATTACAGTAACTTCACACGTAGCAGACAGACAGTGAATCACAATTGTACTGCCGTCTAGAGTCAATATTCAGTGCACATCAGATTCACATTCATTCACACACATACAAGTTTTTCTATCATGTCTGTTTTTGTGACATCGTCTTTCCAGACTGCTAACTGCTCAACTGCTATGTCCTCTTCAGCAGGGACGTGCACAGGAATTTTGAAGGGCCATTGCTCTGACCTGAAAAAAGCCCCCCCCCCCCAAAAAAAACAATCACACGGACTGTATGGAGAACTGAGAAGAACAGGGTCTTTATTAATAGTAATAAATAAAACACTCAAATACAGCAATTCATTTGAGCATGGCAACATTCTGTGGAGAATATTCCAGCCAGGGGTCATCATCATACCAGTGGGCTTGAAAAGAGCGCCCTTCTGCATTTTTTGGGAACTTCACAATAGGACGGCAAGCCCCGACTGAATGTGAAAATTTGATAAAGGCCTGATTGTATATAAGATTATTGCTCTGTACATGAGCTGGATCTATTGGATTACTCAATCTCAGCAAACAATCTAAATCTGTATTCATGGATTCTGCCACTCTCCATCTCAATATCCTCCCTTGTTGGCATCCTGTCCTGACTTTCTGTGTCGTCTCTCCTTTCCCTGTTTTCCAAGTCTGTTCTGTTCTCATCTTGGTCTGGCTCTGGCTCTGGCTCTTTGTCTTTGTCTGCAGTTGGCTCATCATCTGTCCAATTATATATTATTATTATTAGCATTATCATTACTATTATAAGGCCCACTAGAAGCAGTGGTATGTTCTGGTCTGCTCAGGCAAGTTCTTTGAAAGGATCTCTAAAATAGCCTATACTTTTTTTAAGATTAAAATGATTTAGCATATGGCTCTTTATCCCTGTACTTTCTAGCATGGTCCTTTCATCTCATATTTGGTGATCAGCACTTACGCCTACCTGTCCTATGTGTCTCCTAGTCCATATTTTCCTCTGGTCTGGAGGCTTGTGGTTGCTCCTCATCTTAAATGTAATGTAATTATAATAAATTGCCTTTAGTATGCTTAAAATATGAGTCTGAAAATATGAGCCTGTTTCACATTAATTAATTAGCCTACACATTGTCATCTTTATCACAATGCAATGTATTTGTCTCACCTGCTGGTTTGCTTATTTGTTACCAACTCTGCAAAGATGTGCTCCCCTTTGCTGCCTCCTTTAGCTGCTTCTCTCTCTCCTGAATCCTTCTGTTTTCCATAGACATTCTAGCTTCTACCGCACTCTACACTTAACAACACCCAAAACAGTGATAGGATTTAGGCATTTAACCATTTTGAATGAAATAATTAATGTGATGCATTACTTCCATAATGTATTCTTCTTGTTAAAACGAAATGTTAGATACTAACCATCAGCTGACATGTAGCTTAGTTCTCCTACCAAAAAATTTGCATGTGATAACGGGCTGGTTGTCTGGCAGGCAAGCTAGCTGCCTGATTCTTTAGGCTGAACGTGGCAAACTGAGTCTGGATTTATGAAGATTTTAATTCATTTCATATAACTTGATGATGATTGTTCATTTGTTATTCATTTCTACAACTTAAAACTCACCTTTTCTTACTACGTCAAAGCAGTTGCGCATCAATTAAGTCACACAAGACAACCGTGACCGTCTCTCGAGGCAAAAATGCAGGCTTTCAGGTGCCGGTCGCGTGCAGCACCGCAGCTACAGTAAACAGAGTAGGGGACTTTTTAGTGTTAGTCTAGTGTTAGTTAAGGTCAAAAACTTCATGGACTGTAAGGACTGGCGCCAAGGTGAGGGGCATCAGGATGTACAACAAAGCCACGGGGTAAAACATTTACACTCAAATGTTTGGAGTACTGCTCCAGCACTTGAGGCTCCCACTGAAGGGACTAGGATTTTAAGAGTTAGTTTATTAAATATATTGCATAGCTAATAATTCAATATATCTCATTCCTAGTGGTAATTTTAGTGTTATTTGGAAAACATGAGAAGTGGAAAGCTTCTCATGTGTATTCTGAATCTGACCACATGTCTCTGAGATTTCCTCAACCTCATGCAGTTTTGATCATTTTATCATTTGATCATTGCTAGAGCCCTGACACCTCCGTGTTCTCTGTGAACAAATGGGGTCTCAGACCCGGTGACTCCCAGTTAATAATTAGCATTTAGGGATCCAACCCCCCCCCGCGCCCCCCTTGCTTTCCAACAGTTTAAAGTCTGTGGCTTTCCAAAGGACAGACAGTGAAAGAGATATAGGTGAAACCAGTTTTGGGTGAAATTTAACTCTCTCCTCTGGTGTACATCATTGAAGAATAAACCTGGATCCTTGGTTATTCATCACTTTGACTGTCTCCGATATTTGGGATACATTTAATTCCTTTCAATGGAGGTTCCACCAAGATAACTTCTTGGATTTTTTACTGAGACATAAATTGCCTGTAAAGATTTCTCATCATCCCGTTTGACAAAAACACTGTGGTAAGTACTGTAATTTTGGTACTTACCTAATCTTGGGAAATATAGGAAGTAGCATCTAGTCATATTCTAACAGGCAAACGCCTGTGTTATATTGTTATTCGGGTGATTGTCAAGAAATTGACAAAACACTCTAGTTTTGGGTCTTATAAGACTCTATGTGTGGGTATTAATCCAAGTCTTAGCTGTGCTTGTTGACATACTCTATTTGGGTTGCTTACCGCTCAGATATTATTCCCAAGAGAATAGAAGTGTTGTCTGTTCATAACGAGTGTTTGGGAAAAGGATCTACAGTATTTTAATATTTGAATTTAGAGATTGTTCTAAGTTAATTTGTAAATGATTTACATTAGATTGTGGAGATTCAGTCTTTTTGATAGCACCACTCTGCTGCAGCCCTTTAAGAATTCTCCTTTTGGGTGTCTGACCAGATGACTGCCCTCGCATGGCATACTTCATAAAATCTACTAGTGGTCACTCTAGGTTGAAGCATTTCTTGCCTCAACAAACATTCTGACTGTTCACGTGTACCTTCTTCTATCAGTGCTGAGAGCTTGTGGGTTACCTTTAAGGCCCTGACACACTAAGCCGACGGTTGGACGTTGACCACTGTTGGGCCGTAAGTGAGCATCTGCTGTTCTAGTCTTTGTTTGTCCAGCCACGTCAGCACTAGTTGGACCCCTCAGCAAATCACCGGCTTTTTGGCCGATTGAGCATTTTTTGAGATTTTTAAAAATAAGAGGTTTGATCTTTAGCTCTTAACACAATTTTGGGAAAGCCCCTTGAGCCTGTCACTGTAGTATCACCTGTCACTGGCCTATCCAGGATCACACCCATTTAGTTTCTCCTTATTTTTCAGCCCTGCCTCTTGCTTTCTTTTACCACAACCAAAAGACCAAGGGTTCACAATGCCATCTACAACTGCAGTATGATAATTCTAACCCTATACAATTCAAATAGCTGCATCAAATGCAGATCAAGCAGGGAGTGTATGGTACTATGGTCAAACCCCCCCAGCAAACAAGAAAACGGTGAAAAAAAAGACTCTCCAACGTTACCACCGCTCTTGAAGAAAGTTCAAAGTTCAGCGTCAGTAGTTCTAGTCAACCTGTTGAGCATTTGACGGACGCGCCTAAGAGAAAAAAGTATAGTTATGACAGGCCATATTTCCGTGGTCAGGAGGTTTTTCAGCTGGGACAACTGAAATTGTATACGTTGGAGGCTCCTATTGAGAACGAAGCCCCTGACGCTGAGGAGTTGTTGCGTCTAACAGATTTGAAAGAAGTGTCAGAAGATGATGAGCAATGCCCCAAAGAGCAAAATGGAGGGAGCTGAGTCTGTCGGATCAGTGTGGCAACCCAACTCCGCAGAACAAGAAAATGTGTATATTTGCTTTTGTTGTTGTCTGCGAAATGACGATACCTCCAGTGTCCTGCTGGGCCGTCTAATGGGTAAGGATGAGGGCAGTATGGAGGTCAAACTGCTGTGCATCCCTCTCCAGCCCCGGAACCGTATGGTGGAGAAGCACGGAGAGTGCATCCTACCCCTCCCCCGTGCATCCTCCCCCTCCTCCTCTGCCTCTTTCAGCAAGATGCACCAACTGACTTCCACAACGCCACGCTCTGTCAATAGGAGCCTCCAACGTATACAATTTCAGTTGTCCCAGTTGAAAAGGAAATTCATAGCCCAACACCATGTCATCCCATGTCACTTTCCTGCACAACTCTGCACGGTCAGATTCCTGATCACAGGATAAGGGGTCTGACGTGACTATACCTTTTTCTCTTAGGCGCATCCATCAAACGCCCACCAGGTTGACTATACCTACTGACGCATGAACGCTCCAGAGTGGTGGAGTATGTCCAGAAACAGGGGGAGGGTACTGTCTGTGACCGGTGTAGAATGGTCAGCCACATGATGACACTCCCATTATACTACAAGTTCAATATTAGAAGAAGACCAATACAGGCAAGGAGATAGATGGAGAAGTTAAACATCCAAATTGTATGCTTTCATTATCACTTGCATTGCTGCAATGTAGGAAGTGAGAGACAAGTACTTCATTGACAGCTTTCATCATCTCAGCTTACAGTCAAAGTAATATAGAATGTTGTGAAGGCAGACATTCTTATGCACAGACACAACTAGGTAGGGGTGGGCAACTGCTAAGAGCAGAGTATCACACACACACACCATTACGCATGGTACATGGATTCACAAAGGATAAGAGAAATACACAATAACATTAACACAGGCTAAAACACATCATACACACACACACCATGAAGTGCAACACATCACACACACACCATGAAGTGCACAACATTATGGGCGAAACACATCACACACACACACACCATGAAGTGCACAACATTATGGTGCGAAACACATCATACACACACCATGAAGTGCAACACATCACACACATACACACCATGAAGTGCACAACGTTATGGGCGAAACACATCACACACACACCATGAAGTGCACAACATTATGGTGCGAAACACATCATACACACACACACCATGAAGTGCAACACATCATACACACACACACCATGAAGTGCACAACATTATGGGCGAAACACATCATACACACACACACCATGAAGTGCAACACATCATACACACACACACCATGAAGTGCAACACATCATACACACACCATGAAGTGCACAACATTATGGGCGAAACACATCATACCCACACCATGAAGTGCACAAAATTATGGGCGAAACACATCATACACACACACACCATGAAGTGCAACACATCATACACACACCATGAAGTGCACAACAATATGGTGCGAAACACATCACACACACACACCATGAAGTGCACAACATTATGGTGCGAAACACATCATACACACACCATGAAGTGCACAGCATTATGGGCGAAACACATCACACACACACACACCGTGAAGTGCACAGCATTATGGGCGAAACACATCATACACACACACACCGTGAAGTGCACAACTCCCCTTTGCTACATTATTTCGTTTATTATTATTATTATTATTATTATTATTATTATTAACAGTTTCAGATAAATGTCACTCTTCATCTGTGAAAACAAAATACCTCTGTGTCTGATTTACAACATGTATAGAACACTCACTTTCTCTACAGCAACCATCTCCTCAAGGAGATGCAGATCTACTGACTTTTTTTTCACTTGAGTGAAATGTTTACAAGCAGGCCAATATATTTGCTTCATGATGGCAATCTATGATTTGAAAAGGGTATTTAGAACACTAACATGGGACATGGACATCCCTCCAGAAACAAACAACAAACACTAAATGAGACAGTTGCAAACAATAACCTACTAACCTGTGTCACTGTGCTCCTGTGTCACCTCCTACTACAAGCTTCCTGTCACTCTCTCTCTTCTTACTTCCTATCTGTTGGATTGTAAAAAGGCGAATTGTTCAGAAAATGTATCATACCTTTAAATCCTCTAGCTTTAAATGTAAAATTCTACATGCAGATTCACAGTTTAATGAAGTAATTAACCATAATACCTTGCCATACATCGGGCTGTAAAGAGTTATCGACGTAAAAACCTTGGAACATGCGCATCTTCCCTTGACGCAAATTAAGGACTGTGCTTGCTCCGAGTAGGCTATTTCAATGAATGTGAAGACAATATCTAAGATTGATTATTTTTAGGTCGTTAATTCTAACCGGGGTCTTATTCAGGGAGTAAGTCGCCTTGTGGAGACAGCTGTTATGCTATCAGTCCTACCGGTATCAAAGCTGAACGCACCGACGCGAGCTCACTAACTGTAGTATTACTCAGTGATTCTCAGGGCTAATCTCCCAGATTGTCCAAGAGGTGCTGCAGTCGATGCTGCAATTTTAGGCACTACTCCATCAGGCTGTGTGCTGCGACAGCAGACCCAATGAGAGAGAGATGCTTGCATTCGTTCTGGTTTCTGGGTCTATTTGGATTATACTAGGTGAGTCCGGCATTATTTCCTTAGAAACCTGGGCAATGAGCTGCACGCCCGAGTCCATTTGTGGGAGGCTATAACACATCGTTGTGTAGTAAAGGCCATACGTTACAACCCTTAAGCTTCTCGATTATTCTCAAATGACAAGAATTCCTTTATTTGGTTTTTTTTCGGCTTAACATGAATAACCTTGACAATGTGACATTGGTGAGTAGGCTATTCATTTCCCCTGCCATAGGTATGCATGTTTGGCGACACCGCGGCTTTAAAAGGTTAGACTCGCCCTTTCAACAATATGTGGTGGTTCCACAATTCATCATCCACTTTCATTTATTACTTTGAGAGTATTTGCTACCACAAGTGCCATTATGCTACGAGAATAGGCTACGGTATGTATGTAATTTATTAGACAAGACTCCGGCCTGGAATTATGGAGGCTCATCTTTCACGAGGTGCCATGCCTTGAAATTAACTTGATTTCATCGGACACAAGTGAAGCACGTTGGGTTCAATTCAGTTAAGTCAGTTGATCAGGAAGGTTGTGGTTACCACGGTATTTAATTCATTCGATTTCTTGTTTTACCGGGTTTGTGGGCATACACTGTACTGAAGTAAGGTTAGCCTATGCACTAAGCCTCTTATAGCCTGCGTCGTCACATAGGTTACGAATGTACCGGGTCATAAGTGCTTTTTGTGTTATAGCACGAACGTGGTAGCGACTGTGCTGGTAACACATGGGTATTGTAACCATATAAACAAGATTATGCTTTTACGGTTCGTACGATGCTCATGCCGGCATATGCAAGGATTGTTGAAGCTAATCTATCTCCGACATTGTTTCTGTGACGTGTCACTGAACGCAATAGAATTTCTATTCCTGATTGGTGGAGCTGTCCATTGGAGAGGGTCCTGAAATACTGCGGCCGGTGCAGTTGAATCCAGGGGAAATATTCCTCCAAAACGCAGAACTTTATTTTACAACATTATAGAGAATTAGGTTTGGTGCTATTTCTTCATTTAAGTCGCTTGTCGTTTCTAGAAAGGACGTGCTATAATCAAGTAGCGTTTTTGCTGTCTGATAACGAACCCCGAAGTAGCCTACGGCCTGAATGAATGGCCGCCTCAGCATTTCCAGCTGACATTGTAGCCTAGCTTACTCTGGCATGTGTCACACTAGTTCATCTATTATGTAGCATTTGGGCCTTATCAAGGGACAATGAGGCAAACCTGTTCTCTTTTTTCCACTGTCAATAATTAAGATCGACGCAAGGTGAGGACAGCTTCATCTTAATTGCATTCCGATTTAGACATTGGGTTTGCCCTGTGGAATGAGACAGCAGAACGTAAGGTTGAGCGAAAGGGTCAAGGGTTTTTGAAGTAAGCATTCCACCTGTGATAACTAACACAGGTTTTTTAATTTCAAAGTATTAAATACTCCTCAGAGGATACAATTTCCAAAAGGATCACCATATCAAGTCTACATATTAACCACAAATCAATATATTCGGATTGCACAGTTCGAAATCTGATGGAGTCCCTTGACATGGCATCTTATTCAATTAAATCTAATACTGAATCCTCTAATGGTGCATGTTTTTATGTTCCTGACCCTTTTATGAAGTAATGGAAGCATAAGCAGGGACTCATTAATAGTGCCAAATTGGTGAGTGCAAAATCAGATAACATTTTACATCTTTCTAGTCCCATCTTCTAAATTACCTCAGCATTCGTTTATACTTGTCTGTCTGCTTTTGCATGCAGGTCTCTGTGTGTGTGTGTGTGTGTATGTGTGTGTGTGTGTGTGAGTGCATGTGTGTGTATGTCTGTTCATCTCTGAAATATATACCCTTGGGCGAGTATAGGTGTGAGTAAACGTGTGTACGTAAGCTGAGCAACTGTGTACAGTATCATACATACAAGGAAAGGAAGCACCATGGTTTAAGAAGGGGGAGGGGGGATGGAGCATGGCTGGAGCATCTGCTGAGGGTGGTGTGATACGGTGGCCTGCTGAGCACACACTGAGCTTGCGCGTTTCCTTTCCTCAGCTCTCTGCATGTAAGCTCACCGAGGTGAGAGGTAATCGCAGGTTTGCCGAAGGGCAATTTAAGATTTGCCGGCCCCAGACACACGCGGCACACTGACACTGACTGTCTCCCACGTTTGTAAGTGTTGCAACTGCTTTGCTTTTGGCTTGCTTTTTAAACCAAACCGCTAGTTAGCAGCTTTAGCACATTTTGCCCATTAATAGCACTCAGATTTTGTATGCCAAAATGAACACTTACATTAATATATGCTGCTTTTGGCCTTAGAAACTGGACTCTGTGGGGAAAGCTGGACAACACTGTAAGTCTTTACAGGATGCTTTTATAAGAAAGGAGAGCAGCAGGAGAGCGAGAGCGGATGACTTTAAATATCAAGGGCAGTGTGTGGGGGTTACTCTCGTTCATTTGTCTCTGTGCTAATAGTCCATAATCCCTGGGCCAAGGATTTTAATTGCTGGTGACGCTTTGCAGATGGGGAGAGGGGGTGGGACAGAGGCACAAGTGCCTGAGAGGTGGCTTTTCCTTGACATTCTAAGCCAAAGGTAACCTAGCCTTCTCATTCACAAGCGTAGGGGGCTGTTAGCATCCAAGGCAGGCTTCACTCTGGTGTGAACAAGCTCTGCACATGCTGTGACTGTGACAAAGATTTGGATCAAAACCTCATTGACTTTGCCCCGCAGTACTATCTGTTAGGGGTGTGAATTGCCACAGAGGTGACGATACAATACTATCACGATATTTGGGCCACGATACAATATTATAGCGATTCCTAACATTTTACAATACAGCAAGTATTGCGATTTGATTCTGCGATACATTGCAATTTATTTCTTCCATGTATTACGTTTCATATACTGGAAGTATCTGCAGTCATTTTGGCGCTGTACATTTGTTCTTGTCTCTGACTTCCTTTCCCATTTCCGCTGTGATGCAAAAGAAGAACAAGGTCTTGTGCCATTTTGTAGACTTCAGAAGTGATGTTGTCAGAGTAGACATATGTACCAAAATACATTCAAAATCATAATGTTAAATAAATAAATATTGCGAGACTTGACGCCGCTATATCTTTATAATATCTTGCTGAAAAAGATTGTGATACTACTCTGTATCCATTTTTTCTCACACCTCTACTATCTGCCACGATCTGACTTTTTGGGCAGACAATTTCATACTGCATACCAATACGGGTAGTCAGACTCGAACTTCCTGTGTTTGGTTTTTGGAATCAGAATACATTTGGGACACCAAAACCACTGAAAACTGCAGTTATCGTGACTATGAGTTCACATTTTGGTGTATGTATTGTGTCATCATACTATGTGCAATGTTATTATATTTTGTACACGTAGGGATTTATGTGGTTTGTTCTTTAATCTTAGAGGAATAGAAACATTTATCTGTGTTTTAATTCACATTTATATTCATGTGAAGGCAATCGTGTACTTGATATTGTGTCTATTGTGGACATTCACAGAGCATCATTTTAATAATCAAAATTCACAAACGTACCTTTTCTGTAAAAGAGCCTGTTAACAATAGTGAGTTCATATTCGTGTCATTTGCACTGGTTGGTTGCTGTGCCAGCACTACTTAAACCAGTGCTTCAAAACAATGTTTAGATATTTTATGAATTTCAAAACAATGAATCATTAATGAGCTGACAAAGCAAGAAAAGTTTTCATTCATGCATTAATTCTGAAATATTGGAAAAATGCCTGTGATAATGTTAAAATAAAAAAGGATTCCTTCTAGTTAGGTGTAAATATTGAATATTGAGGTTAAATGTCACTGATTGTATTACATTTAGTGCTTACAGTACTTACCATTCACACCACTGTAAAAGTTTCACTTCACTTCACAAGATCTATGTTCTTTCTCTGTAATTATTTTTATCAGGTGTTGTCAGCAAATGTGGTGCTCCAGATATCACCATGCTTGAATGTGTGGGTGTGTGTGTGTGTGATTGTGTGTGTTGTGTGTGTAATTGTGTAAATACAACCTTTTTCTCTCTGTAAATTGTTACTCCCCCCTCCCCTTTTGGTCTTCAACAGAGGGATTGTAGTAGTTTATTAGTCTGATTCTGCTTAACCTTTTTATGAATGAGCTAATGACTCAATTCAACTTCATTTTTTGTCTATTGATGTGAGAGAAGAGCTCTGCTCTTGGTCCACGTTTCTGGGAGATTTTGCACTCTGGCGACTGTGTCTCCCTCTGCCTCACAGAAATGTAGAGAGAAGGGAGAAGATGAGCAGAGTGACGGCCCAAGAGAAATGTTAGAAGAGACGTGATAAACTTCAGCTTGCAGGCACATGTTTAATGGTTTGGTAGGTGGAGCTTCAGATGTGGTCTTCCTTACAATTGTGAGATATGGAAATTGCTGACACATGGGGCCTTCTGATTGGCCAGTCATACTTTCTTCTCTACATTAAAACAGCAATAACAATAGAAAATGCATAGCACTTACTATTATATAGGGTTTCAGTGAGGTGTTATTAAAGAGGATTAAGAATGTAACAGCCCACTTTGCCAAAATGTATTTGAATAACTGTTATATGCTGCCAAATGCTATACATGTTTTGTAACATAAAGTATATCCATTTTACTGCTATGCAGCGCCTAAATTACAGCAATAAACACAGAGATCTTACAGTTTCAATGGTGACTCTTAATAGAAACTGGAGTCACAGGCCAAAGCTATTACACTTTGTAAAGTAAAAATTAAAAAAATACTAGTTTTCTTGGCATAAAATGTTAAATAATGTTACATTTTTTACATTTGAAATGAATATTTGTTCTCAGTATGGACACTGATGGCCTTTGTTCAATGCTTACACTTCAAGCAAACAGCAGAATACCCTAAAATCACAAAAAAAGCTGTCTGCCCAGAGCCTCTGAGGGGCTCAAGGATGTGTCAGTTGGTTATTTCCCACGGTGCATCACTTTGATTTCAGGAAACATGTCATCCTGTTTCTGTCAGCAGTGCAATGCGTGAATGTGTGACTCATTTATCAGGGGAAGTGAGAGGCCAACCTTACTGAAATACACTGTCCTCCCAGATAACTGAAACTTGTGTGTGTGTGTGTGTATGTGTGTGTGTGTGTGGACATGCGGATATGCTTGTGCATGTGTTTGTGTCTGTGGGTTTGAAAGAGAGTCTTAATTAAAGGTGGCCCACTACAATTTATTTGTGACCATGTGTAGAATTAAATTTTTTCTGTCTCTCTCTCTCTCTCTTTCTCTCTCTCTCTCTCTCTCTCTCTCTCTCTCTCACATAGAGCTCAGTTCCACTCTGATGGAAAGGATGCAGGCCCAGGAGCTGTTGCGCAGTCTGCGGCTGCCCGAGTTAGACGACCTCAGCCAGTTCTTCCGATCGCTTCCTACCCCCACACTGGTGGGCCTGGGGGCACTGACAGCTGTGTTGGCCTATTGGTTGGCCACCCGCCCACGCGCCATCACTCCGCCATGTGATCTCCGGCATCAATCAGAGCAGGTGAGGCGTATGCCCATTCAGTCACAAGTATGAAAACAGTAAACCACTATAAATTCAACTTTGGAAAAAGATAAACGGTTGAGAAATCAGATGACCCCTGGCCGTGCCACAACAGATCAAATGAGGAGCATATTTACAGTATAGTGAACTATGAACTTATAATTATGAGAAGGTAAATGGGACAGGGGAAGTACATACAGAGTGGTATGTACATTTTCTCAAATATGGTTTGGACAGAGTAATGTTTCCATATCAAATGTTTGTCATAAATATAGAAGAGTCGTCTCCAAACTGCCCTCAGGCATTTATATCGCAGCCAGAGTGAGAGTGTTGGTATTGTAAATCACTTAATACCCATATTAATGTCAACACTGATTATACAAATGAATGCACATATGGAGCAGTAAGGCGAATAGGAGCTGCCACTCCTTTTAAAGCGTAGGCAAAGCACACCGCAGGCAGTGATTTGGATATCACCACAGTCCCTACTGTCCTAAACACAGTTGACTGAAAGAGAGCGTTGCAAAACCCAGCTGCAGAAGGCAGCTGCCTAAAGTGCACACAAAACTTGTAATTCTTTAAATAGCAAAAATTGTGAACAGACTTACATCTCAGGGTATAAGGACATACAGTACATGGTCTGTCTGACAATCAGATGAGCACAGACACATTTCCTCTTGCTGTGCTCAAGCGCGCTGGCCCTCTCTGACTCTGGATAGTTAACAGGAAGGTATTAAACAACACATAATAGTTGGCGCCGTCTCCTTCCCTTGTGTCATCTGGCTGTCTTATCTATCAGGTGCCAGGTCCATACTAGTTAGCTGCAATCTGGAGCACTCTCATTCTGATGTAACGCCTGTTACACACATTATTTCCTCTGCAGTGTTTGTCGCAGAGGGAAAAGTGACTATGAACTGCTCTACTGTTAGCCTCCGTGATTATTGTCACCCTTCTTCGAGAACTGCTCTTGTAACTGGATATGAACTTTTGCTCATACACAGACACACATACACACACACACACACACACACACACACATACACACACACACACACATACACAGACACACACACACACACACACACACACACACACACACACACACACACACACACACACACACACAGACACACATACGCACACAAATGTCTCTTTCTCTCTGCCTCCGGCTTTCTCAAACATACACAAATGGAACCCAAATGTGTTATTCAACACAGAAATGTTAATAAGTGTAGCTATGCTATTATAACTAATCCCTTGTGCTTCCCGATTCTGATTTAGTTGGAGGGCGGGACACATAGATCCATGCTAGGAGAAAGTCCAAAACTGCTGACACACTACCATGAAGATGCCAAGACCATGTATGAGGTGTTCAGGAGAGGACTTCACATAGCTGGTGAGTGTCGGGAACCCATGCTAAGGAAACCCAGGCTTCCTCTTTTGGTTCTCTCTAAGCATATGCTAAGTTAGGATAAGGGTATTCTCTGGAGTCTGTTTTTCTCTGGCCACAAGGTTGTGAATTTGTTCAGCTGATTTATTGCAATAACAACACGGTGTGTTGAAAACATTCATTGACGTTATTTATTTATTTAGGTGATGGACCCTGTTTAGGCTCACGTTTACCCAGCCAGCCCTATAAGTGGCTGTCCTATAAAGAGGTAAGCATGAACACTGTCACAACATTTGCCTTTAAATGCTTTGAAATGGTGTTGTAAATACTTGTATACAGTCTGTTTTTGGAAGTAACATTAAGGAGGTTTGGAGAAAAGGTGAGAAGCAAAAGAAAGACAAAGCACTAAGATATTTATTGATGGCAAGTGTAGGCAGTTCTTTATCAGTATTATCATAAAAAAAACTTCAGCCCAAGAGAACCAAAACCAAAACATTTAACGGCTGAAAAACGTTTCAGTTTGAATGAGTGATACTCCTGTAGTGTGAGTCAGGCCGAAGACTGGTGCTGTGCTGACACGTTTCATTCTGGTGGTACTGAGGAAGCGTGTAGAGGTTTCCCTCAGTGCATACTTCCCGTTTCACTGTCTCACTCTGCAAATCTCTCCCAACATAACTATTTCCTCCCTTGGTAACAAAACATTATAGCTAAAGTATGCTGACCTAAAGGCTTGCACTCTCATATCTAGGAGGAATCTCTTAGCCCATTAGTTCCTCGTTTGTAATAAGTGTTATTGCTGCGTTGCTCTTCTTAAGGTTTATTATTTATTCTTATTCCAAACATTTTTTGGCGTCGCTTCTCCTACTAGAGCTTTTGAGATATGGACAACACTCCAACTCTGACAAATCCATCCTGATAGTGTAGTGTTAGTTAAGTAAGTTAGTGATAGTTAAGCGTCTTTGAGAACTGTGAAAAGCGCTATATAAATGTGATGTATTATTATTATTATTATTATTAGTGTGTATAATCTGTCATTTGCTGGGCGAGGGTCTGCTACTGTTGAGCAATAGCACTTGGCATTTTCTTGGGGAAATGCATCTCTAGTTGTGTTAGCCAGTTTTAGTTGAGCTCTTTAACAGTTGCCACAAGCATTACGCTTCTACTAAAGACCAATGGCTAATGTATTTAACTGTGTGTGAAAATCCTATTGAGTATAGTTAGTTTGGATACACGGATAAATCACAGTATTGTGGGACTAAGTGTGATTATGCCTGTACACGTGGACCTCTTACAAGGTTTTCTCACATGGTCAGTGTTTGTGTTTGTGTTTGTGTTTGCTGTGTGCAGGTAATAGCCAGAGCAGAGTATCTGGGCTCTGGGCTTCTGGAGCAGGGCTGCAAGCCCGGCTCAGAACAGTTCATTGGCGTGTTTGCGCAAAACAGGCCAGAGGTAAGATCAACAACACAAGATTAGGCAGAGGTCTGTGGGAGATGCCACATGAAGCCATCCACTCCTACATGTTCACGAAAGTGATAAAATGCCTGCGTTCTCTCTCTGTGTCTCTTTGCCAGTGGATCATCTCTGAGCTGGCCTGCTATACTTACTCCATGGTAGTGGTGCCTCTGTATGATACCCTGGGCCCAGATGCCATTCGGTACATCATCAACAAAGGTAAGGGTTCACATGTTCACAATGTCTTCTGTTTTCATGCTGTGAATTACATGGGCTTTATCCAGCTTTTGTGTGAGGTCTTATGAATGAATCTGGCCTGGGCTTGCTTGTTTTTTTTAAAATTATTATCAGCGGAGATCTCCACGGTGATCTGTGACAAGCCTGAAAAGGCAAAGGTGCTTTTGGGTAATGTGGAGAGTCAGGAAACGCCAGGCCTGAAGAGGATACTGCTCATGGACCCGTTCGAGCCCCAGCTGGTGGTGAAGGGGGACCAATGTGGTGTGCAGGTCCACGCCCTAACAGATATAGAGGTAAATAAAACCTCCAAGCTTCTACTACCCTCGTTGACTCATTAATTGGTAAATCTGTGGTGGCAATTCAACAAAAACTGGTGGCAAATCTATCATGGTGGTGGTGTTAGGTGTCAGGTAGTCGGGAGGTCCTCACCATGATATTGTGCTTTCGGGCCATCCGGAGCAATGACAGCCACTACACCATGTGACAATGCAGGAGGAACTTATATGATTCTGGTCATATGATCCTGAAGGAACTTATTATAAGATACTTTCTTAACACTTTCGTCTTTAGTATCTGTTTGTTTTACAATTTGATTCAGTAAATGGTTAACAAAAGTTTAACATTTGTATCACTATTGTAGGCTCTGGGCAGAGAGCATCACAGAAAACCAATGGTAAGTGCCTTTATCTTCTAACTGAAATACAGCCATGTATTACAAATACTTGTGCATTAAACATCACTTTTTAAATGAACACATACACCAGAAATTGCACACATTGTTCTGAATAACTAGCCTCAAGCACGTAAATAAGTAAAATGGCAATATTTCAGCCCCCTCAAATAAAGAGCAGACATCCAGGAACATACATCATACATCTGGGGCCAAAACAAAACATGGAACGTTTTAGTCACTCTTCACTTTCAGTGCATGTCGAAAATAGCCCAATGAAGGTGCTGTGGTTGGGTGTGTTATCCCACCTCAGTGCGCCACAGACGGGGGTGTCTGAAATGCTTTTGAGAGGTGAATGGTTTTTAGGTGATTTCCTCTTGATATGAAGCAACAAGGAAGAACTTCCTTATATGATCATAACAACAGATAACATAGAAGCAAGCTTTTATGAGTTTGCTAAGCCTAAAAGCTGAGTCTATAATGCAACAGCCATAATCATAACCTCTGTTGGACCTCCATCCTATGGGTACAGAACATTTAACCCAACTCCCAAAAGGCCAAACATGTGATGTAATACACAACCAGGCATCATACGCAACAGATCACATTTAGATTTAGATTCATGACCCATTACCCCTTCTGCTCTGACCCCATATTTCTGTATTATCTATATTATATTTCTAATACCATGACATTTTTTCCACCAACAGCCACCAGTGCCAGATGACCTGTCCATTGTCTGCTTCACCAGTGGAACGACAGGTCAGTCACGGGTCACCTAGGGTCACGGGGTCACCTAGGGTCACGGCGTCACCTGCATCTGAAGTCTGTGTTAGCAGTACTTGCATTCTGCATAAGACAAAGGAGGAGCTTCCTTTTATGGCTATGAAATTCCGCTCATTAAGAGGAGAGGAAACCCCCTGCTGGGCTCGAGTTGAATGTGTGTGTAAGTAAGTGTGTGTGCGTGTGTGTATATGTGTGCATGCATATGGCTGTAAGTAAGTGTGTGTGTGTGTGTGTGTGTGTGTGGGGGGGGGGGGGTCAGGAGGGCCGAGATCCAAAGATTTGACAGAGAGAGTATTGTTACAGTTTTTTTACAACTGCTTACACGTGTTTTCTGAAACTAAATCTCGTTATTCAAAACTCTACACACAATTCACAAAACTGCACACACAAAATGCAAAACACCACAAATCTCCTCCAAAATGAAACCCATCCCTTTTCAAAATCTAACTTTTTGGACAAATGGCAAACCCAACTATTCATATGGTTAGGCTTACTAACTACACACGTGTGATACATCTAAAACACTCCTGCCTTTGTTTGGTTCAAGCCCTTTGCAGTTACAGTGCACTTCATAGAGCAAAAGGACAAAACAGGTTACAATAGACGGAAGTTTCATCTATGTAGACCAAAGTGTAGCACACACACAGTGAACCTTTTGCATTTTCCAGTGCTAGAATAGCTAGCTAGCTAGAATACCATGTACTGAATACAAAATAGTTTGCTAATGCTTGGTAATTTACTTTTTACATTTACGTTGTGACAGTAACAAAGACTTTTACAGTAGAATGCAGTAGTATTTCAAAGTGTTCAGTATGGAAACACATTATACGACATTTTATAGTAGGCTAGGTAAGGAGAATAAAAAATGAACCTTTGTTCATGATACATAAAAAGAGACGGTGTGTCCATACCCAGCCCCCTATTGGGGATTCGTCACAGCAACTCAACATTAACATGAACATTACAACCAACGGCAAGTTTGTGTGTAAGCAGTTTGAAAAAAAAGAAAAACTGTATTTCCACAGGAAATCCCAAAGGAGTTATGCTGACCCATGGCAATGTTGTAGCAGACTTCTCAGGCTTTCTCAAAGTTACTGATGTAAGTGGAATTAAGAAACACTGACAAAGATCCCACATATTTCAAAGTCTTTTACATTCTTAAGGTAAACCACGTAAGGATATACTATCCTGTTTAGAACATTGTCTTTCCTCCATTTCATTGCAGAGAGTAATCTTCCCCAACCAGGATGACTGTCTTATCTCCTTCCTGCCCCTTGCTCATATGTTTGAGAGGCTCATTGAGGTATCTTTATTTCTCATACATATTCAGTGAGTAGAAAGGCAACAGATAGGAAATACCTATGAGCTATATGAACTTTGTTATCACTGTGTTTTTACAGAATATACTGTAACTATTACAGACAGTAGCTACAGAATACAGTCCATAATACAGTACAAATGTCCTTAAAGTATCAAATGTGAGCATGTGTCAAGTATCAAATGTACATCACAGTTTATCTAGCTGTCATAACAATTGCCAATTGGTAAGAGATAGCATAGGCAACAGCCAGAGAAGATGCGACCAAAGTGGTAGATTTTGAATTGAAATGTGCAGTTGAGGTGAATATTTCTGTGCTTATGGAGCCATCTCTGCTTTGCCTCACACTCTGCTTCGTTCTTTCCCCACCTCTAGTCCGTAGTGTTCTGTCATGGAGGAAGGGTCGGGTTTTTCCAGGGTGACATTCGTCTCCTGTCTGAGGACATGAAGATTCTGCAACCAACTGTCTTCCCAGTGGTGCCTCGTCTGCTCAACCGCATGTACGACAAGGTGAGAGATCTCCTGTGCATCTACCTCCATCAACCTGCTCCCACATACGTAAACACACACTCTCCTCCCTCTACCTGCTCCCACATACGTAAACACACACTCTCCTCCCTCTACCTGCTCCCACATACGTAAACACACACTCTCCTCCCTCTACCTGCTCCCACATACGTAAACACACACTCTCCTCTGTGCTTTACACTCATATTTATCTAAAACCAAGGAATGAACGTGATCTTTTCGTATCTAGTCATTTTTCGTCCCAACGATTTAATACTGCCGTTAAGTGTAAACTAAACTACACTAAGTTTGTGCACATTTATTCACACGGCCACTCTTCCCGATGCATCAGATTTTCAGCCAGGCCAACACTCCTTTGAAACGCTGGCTACTGAACTTTGCAGCTAAGAGAAAAGGAAGAGAAGTGAGCAGTGGCATCATTCGTAACGACAGCTTGTGGGATAAGATATTCTTTCACAAGATCCAGGTAAAAGCTTGTGGTCATTAAACATCCTTAGTAAATATCTGTTTGTGTGTGTGTGTGTGTGTGTGTGTGTGTGTGTGTGTGTGTGTGTGTGTGTGTGCCATTGTGTGTGTGTGTGTGTATGTGTGAGGCCTGTCTCACATGCCAATAATCTGGTATGTTGCCCTGGCAGGCAAGCCTAGGCGGAAGATTACGAATGATTATAACAGGAGCAGCCCCTGTTTCCCCAACTGTGCTTGGGTTCCTCAGAGCAGCGCTGGGCTGCCAGGTGAGTTAACCACTTCCTTACAGAGAACATTCTCTATGACTGGTATGGTAGGAATGAATATTCCAATATACTGTATGCTCTTATATTGTCAATGCTTTTCATCCCTGAAGAGAGAGAGAAAGAGAGAGAGAGAGAGAGAGAGAGAGAGAGAGAGGGAGAGAGAGAGTGAGAGAGAGAGAGAGAGAGTGAGTTTGTGTGCAAATATGTGTCCTAGTGCACTTTTGTCTTCAGGGGGGTATTCGTCGTACGTGGTTTAGTTACAAGCCTGGATAAGTTAACTCAGTGGTAAACCTCCTAATAAAAGAACCCCCATTGGTTCATTCTCCTAGCAAAACAACATCAGAGGGCTCCTCTATTAGGAGGTTTACCACTTACTCTGAGTTAACTTATCCAGGTTTGTCGCTAAACCACGTACGACGAATACCCCCCTGGTGTCTTGAGTTTATTTACACATTTTCAATGTTTGCATAACATTTGTTTGGATCGGGCGTGTGTCTATCTCAAGGTGTACGAGGCGTATGGTCAGACTGAATGCACTGCAGGCTGCACCTTCACCACGCCAGGAGACTGGACTTCAGGTGAACTCTCTCCCCCTCATATCAGACCACCTCCTGTGACCCACTTCAACCAAAGCACCGTTCTCTCACTTAAAGACAACGTGCTGAACTGTAGGCTGCAGGGTTGGCCAAACAGGAAGCATTCTGCACTGAGACCAACCCACACGTTGCATAATCGTGCATGCACACACGTACACACACACGCATTTGACATACAAACGAGACATACCGCGCATACATTTTCCACAGGTTAACACAGATAATGAAACACACCAATGAATTATTAAACATGGTAATCAGTCAAGGGTTGCAGCGGTCAAGATAATCACTCGAAACAACTGCTCTGCTAGGTTTCAGATAACAAGGAAACACGCCAACAGTGAGAGTTAGTGGACAATAGCCAACACCGAGACTGCAGGGCAAAAGCAACAGCCAGCAGGGAGGCGCCCCACCTTGTTTTCAATCCTTATCTTGAGCGTAATGAGAGTAATTCTGTCTATTTCCTTGAATAAATGTAGGTCACGTTGGTGCTCCTCTTCCCTGCAATTACATCAAACTGGTTGATGTACCAGAGAAAAACTACTATGCCTCCAGAGGAGAAGGAGAGGTTTGTGTGCCCCGTGAATCACTGAACTCAATAACTGTACACACCCACCAAACATTTAATGCATGTTGAGCTGAACACTTGTTTTAATGTCAATAGTCAACCTTAACAAGCGTTTGTTCTTTGTGGCTAATAGGTGTGTGTGAAGGGTCCTAATGTGTTCAAGGGCTACCTTAAAGACCCGCAGCGAACAGCAGAGACTCTGGATGCAGACGACTGGCTCCACACCGGTGACATTGGGAAGTGGTTACCTGTAAGCAACTGGAGTTTTAGTTCACGTCAACCGCCAATGTGAATTATAAAACTGGATATTAAGTATAAACAAGAGGATCATTTTTGATAACTACTTTGATCATATTTCTCCATATATTGCATTTGATATCATTGTTGTTATCTGATACGGTGAGATAGTTATCTAATTAAGAGTTTCTTTTTGTCTTAACCCCTTTGCACACCCTAACCCTATGTTTGCAGAATGGCACACTGAAGATTATTGATAGAAAGAAGCACATTTTCAAGCTGGCCCAAGGGGAGTATATATCGCCAGAAAAGATTGAGAGTATCTACATTCGCAGTGACCCAGTGTCCCAGCTGTATGTGCATGGGGACAGCCTACAGGTGAGTCCTCTTAGCTCGGAGTATGATGCACCACTTTGGTTTCTTTAGAAAAATCTGCTTGCCAACATATTTCTGCCCGTATGCCGTCTGGTTCATTTCAGAACAATGTTGTCAGTAAATGGAATTCATCAGATAGCTTTGTTGTTGTTGTTATCCTTTTGTGGGCTGTGCTAGTTTTGACATACATACATTTGTCTTTGCAGGCCTGTCTGGTAGGAATTGTCGTACCAGACCCAGAAGTGATGCCATCTTGGGCTCACAAAAAGGGCTTTGGTGGCAGTTATGATGACCTCTGTAGCAATATGGTACGTGTGTATGTGTGTGTGTGTGTGTGTGTGTGTGTGTGTTTTTAACTACTTAAAGTTAACAGTAAAATCTAATGAGTGTGTGCTGTAATCTTCCATTGATGTTATTGCTCATAAGGCTCATTTTCTCTTCTTAAAGGATGTAAAGAAGGCCATAATGGATGACATGGTTAAACTTGGCAAATCCAGTGGCCTACACTCTTTTGAGCAGGTGACAATATGAATATATTTTTTTTAATCTTTGTAAAAGTACCATTTACCTCCATGTTCAGTGTCCACTTTCTACAAATTATTCAGTGGAGCATTTGAGTTTTTTTAAGCCACGGATATTTAAAGCGACACGTACAGTAAGGTTAATCACAAACACTGAAATGATAATTGGGTCTCTGTCTCCCTCTTCAGGTTAAAGACATCTATATTCATAATGACATGTTCTCAATCCAAAACGGTCTGCTCACACCCACACTGAAGGCAAAGCGACCAGAACTCAAGGAGTATTTCAAGGAAAAGATTGAACAACTCTACAGGAACATCTCTATGTAATGACCTCCACCAAATAAAAGCCCTGGTTTATAGGACATATAGTATCATCGCTGTTCGTGAACCATTTGCCCTTAACCCCCCTCATCAAAACCACAAAAAAGATGCTATGCACCCACGATGGGTTGTGTGTGGAGAGACAGCTGTGTTTATGCCCTCTGGAAAAAAAAACTAACATCAACCAACCCTCCATCTCTCTTCACCCTGGACATCAAAGTCCCTCAGAGGACCGGGGAGCCTCCCAAAAAATCCTCCCCATCTTGTAAGTTAGCTTGTTGAACTCTGGATGTCTGTCAGCTAGTGGTGAAAAGGTAGTCAATGGCCAGTGTGCCTTTTGGAAACAGCTGACTTACAACCAAAATCGGAGCCCCCTTCATGCAAACAGTGACAGCTGCAGCCTGGATCCACCCTGCACCCTTCTTCACCTCTTTATATACCGTCAAACTCCAAACCTCAGCAATGCAGCCAGGAACTGGTTCTCTAGGTCCTCGCTAGGCTCAGAGGGATTGCCTGACAGTACGCAGCATGATCTGGCCTGGGGCCACTGCATGCCATGTTGCTGACACCGCTGGGGCTGTAGTCTTCGATGAAACCCCTTGAAGATACTAATGCAATCAGACACAAAACGTGGTGAGATGGTTTAGCAAAGGCTTTCTTGTGATGTACAAGCCCCCGAGATCTCAGACGTTCAGCTTGCTGGGCAGAGTGCGTGCGCCATGGACATTGGGTTTTGTTGGAGTAATGTAGACAAATGTTTCTGGCTGTGGAATGATTTCATTCCCAAACTATTCCAGCTGTGATGTACATATTGAGGACACATAGAAGTAAGATTATTTAAACCAATGACTGAATGGATTTTTGTGTGTAGTGAAATGACGTGTAACCCTATTTAACCTGCTGCTGACTGGGACCATCAGCACCATATCTTTGCGAGTAACGACTACAGCAATAGGATGAGTGGATGGAAATGAGACAGACAAATAAAAAAAATATGTTATTGGATCTTTTTTCTTTGTTCAATCTTTTATAATTTTTTTTGTTAGCAAATCATGACCTGTTTTTAGTCATGGAATATGTAACCTTCCTTAAGAGGATAGTAGCCTCCAGTTAGATAGTCCCTGCATAGGACAAATTAACATAAAATACCTGGGGCTTTAAAGATACTGCTCTACAACTCTGACCATTTAATGAACTCTTTTGAAAGGGATTCAACTTTTTGCCCCTGACCCACTGCTGAGAATAAACAGTAAACAGTTTTAACTTAATTGTACTCCCACCAATGCCATCAATAAAAAAAACATGCATTCATTGTAAACACGTTTAAAAGTAATTGAAGCATAATTATTCTCTGCAAGTCTGCAATTTTAAAAAATGTCATTGTCATACCTACCCATGTACCCTACACCTTTTTTGCCCCATCAAGTTCTGATTTGCTAAGGGACTGTAAAACAGCAAATCTTCATCAGATATGTGATGCACCATTATAACGGTGCAAAGACTGTACACACTATAGGTGAGAGTACAAGCATGTTTATATAACACTTTTGGCAAAATAATTTCATGACTCAAGCAAAGGGACATCCTTTTATTTAGTTAACTCTGCATGTATGATCAACAACACCTCAAACTGCTACAAATGTGTAGCATGAAACCCAGAGGGATCCATACAAATGCATCAAATCATCTGATGAATGTAAACAGAAACAATTACAAGCATGATGTGGAAGGAACCAAACACCTATTTTGTATAATATGTGTAAAGATAACTTAGGAAATAATGTTGTAGAGCAAAGAACAACTTTTCTATAGTAAAATCTGACCAAGTGGGTGAGAGTGGAATAAAGTTGTTTGATTGATCTGAACTTAACAGTGAGTGTATTTTTTGTTTCTGATTAGCTTAGTCAAACTGAATTCAAATGTCTTCGACATAATATTTCCCCGATTACAAAAGGTAAAAGCGGACAGAGTAGTTAATCCATGTTATGGAACATGGTTTGTGAAGGCAAGTTGGTGGTTGATTATGTCACAAATATATCAGTAAAATTGGACCAAATAATAAGATCATAAGAACTGAGTTGACCTGGATTACAGTGAAGCAGAGTAAGATGACATTTCTGTTGTAACCCTGCTGCTGTAAGATCATGACTACAGCCACTCTCTACTGTCTAATCCTCTTCCTCTTTCATCATCCTAAACTCTACCATCTCACAAATAATATTCAGCCAAAAAGGTCATATTCATTGCAATAAAATTAATGCAAAATTGTTAAACAAGGTCCTCACTCTAAATATTATTACAGTTTTTTCCAATCATTTTCACACTTGTTTTAATACCATATACACTTTTTCAAAACACTTAACACATTCACAATATCAGTAGACTATGTTAACTAAACTGTGGATACTTTTCCATTGCTTAGATACAAAATGCATTCAATGACCACTTCTTCCGAAATTCATGGATACCTGTCTGAGTCAACGTTCACCACCAGAAAAGCTCTGCGCAACCACAGCAATTTTTGCCGACATTTAGATAGTCAGTTAACTTTCAGTACAAAAACCGGACAAAATTTAGATGATTGCAGATGGAAAGATACTGTATTTTGACAGACAAATGAAATGATACACTTGCAATCAGGCAGATTATTCTATCATTTTTGCTGAAAATGTATTTATTTTTCTGCTTTGTTGTGTTTGTTTGCAACCTTGTTACCAACTATACAATACAACTATACAAAAGTCGTGCAGTACAGCATTTGCATTAAAATTTGCATGTATGAAGGAAAAATATAGATGTAGTTAATGCTGAAGACATTTTCCTACTATTACTGCTGTATATGTAAGTCATGGGGTATCAATGAGACAAAGTGACCCAAAAATGCAACTATAACAAACACTTTTATCCAAAGTCACTTACAATAGCATCTTGCATTGCCCAGGAACTGAACCCAGGTCAGCTACTTGTTATTCAACAATGCTAACCACTGTACCTCTGATCACACATGGCAAATTTGCCACACTCAAAACTGGTATATACAGTATTGTGACAGGTAAACCAACAGATCACAAAAGTTTGTTCTTGGTGTCATGACAACAGCTTGCCTTGAAATATTTGTGGAATATCGAGAATTTTATGGGTGAATATTATGTGCTAAAGATTTTTTTCTAAAGTTTCAAGGCAAGGGAGAAACTTTGTGAAATCTGAAATGTGTACTTCATACAACTTTCAACACGGTTTAGCACTAGGGCTGTAGGACTCTTCTAATGGTAGGCTCATGTGTTGTTGTTTCACTTACTGTACTGGGAAAGAAAAGTGTCTGTACACGATTTTGTACTATAGTATACCACAGAAAATTTAGCATGGAACTGTCTTGAGGCATATAGCTGAATTTAATATTTACTGTATTTTATTTTATATTACAATTTGTACAAGGTGTCATAGGTTTTTCTTTACTTTTGCAATGCAAGACTAAACTGTGCAAAAATAGAGGATACAGCAACACATAATACATTCATTTTGCAATGCTTCAAGTTGTCTGTGTTTTTGAGTTCATTGTACATTGAGAGATAAAGTAGTTTAATGGGAGAGAGCATATGCTATAGTTATGGCAGCATGAGTCACGTTTGGGTAAAGTATGAAGTGTTTTGGTGGTTGTAGTGCATTTTGCACCAAAGGTTAACTGATGTGCTCAGATGTTTGTCTCTAAAGCTTACTGAGTGAAGAGTTTTGACAAAGTGGACATGGTATTGAGACAAGTGTGAAAATGATTGGAAAAAACTGTAATAAGAAAAGATTATTGTGACTCGGAGGTCATTCACCTAAATGTCCACAAGAGGGCAAGCTGTACCTTGATAACGTGCCAGAGAGAAAGCACTTCTCTGTAAAATGCCATACCTTTTGAGGCCATCAGTCAATGGAGATGGGAAAAATGTATACCCAATGGTAGACCTTTTTGTTGGGATCAGGGGTGGTGCCACCTCTGTAAAAATGGAAGTATAGGACCTTCTTCTTGTAGTCACAGTTGTTTAATTACAATGTATTGTCATTTCGACTCAATACATCTGGGAAATCAGGATTATGAGTAACCTCAATACAGCACTACCTACAAAGTTGATCATTAACCAAATACAAATAATGTATCATATGATCAGATGTTGGGTTACTTTTAGGCAGGCAGGCAGACAGGCTCTCCAGGTATAGACTTCAGTTTATTGATTTGAGGATATCAAGTAAGCCTTGTTGTTCAGTTTACTACCTCAGCAGAGACAGGTGAAGGAGACAAGTAGTTGTGTATGACTACCTGTGCCCCATGTTCTGCTCTCTTAGGCAACAATTCAATAAAGGGAAGGCAAGTCCCTACGGGGATTAATAAAGGTTTATCTTATCTTTATCTCATCAAATCTTTCGCAAGGGAAACGTGGAAGTGTGGTACTTTGCCATTGCCACTTTAACTTGTGTGCTCTTATGCTGCAGTGAACTATTCTTGGTTTCACTTGTCTGTCCATTTGCGCGTACAGCTGGAGTTTCTTTGCCCTAACCACATTATTTCCAAGTCTTCTGCATCAGTTAGCGAGCAAGGCTACATGCACTATGCCGGCCCTCCTCTGTACTACTTTTACCTCTCGGGTAATGACTAATTCAAGCATATAGTAGTCATGGAAACAACCACTGTAGGGGGGAGTTCAAAGGGACTTAAAAAAAATACTTGCTCCCAATGCACTCTTGAGTTTTGTTGTTACTGATTGATTAGCAACTGTATGCAGAACATCTGCAAAAGTCAAGCATTTTCATTCGTGCTTATAAGTGCCTATTTTCGTTGATATCTATCTACATGAACACAAATATTAGCCAAAAAAAAAAAACAGCCCAAACATTTTGTTGCTACCTTTCAAAGAATCATAGTACCCTCTGCTCTGATCTTAACCTCAGATTCAGAATCTATTTTCAGTGTTCACATGGTGTGTCAGAAAATGAGCCTAGTGTTTAGCTCATTAGTTAATTAGGCTATTCTTGCACTGTATCTATGTGACAAAAATGTAACTATTTCATTGGTCATTGCTTAAAATAATAAGATCACCACAATAGTTTAATTAATCTAAATGTTTTGAACAATTTTTTTGAAGGTTTTCAGTTTTGCAGCCTATGATAAGCACATTCTAAACTAGAAAAGTCAAAATTGCAAGCAACAAATCTGAATCAGGATTGATTATGAACAACGGAATAAACTTGCTACACAGAACCCCTGTGTAGCAATTCAGTCGTAAACAAACTAACTAGCAAAACAATTTACATCGTACATGTACAACAAAACAACAACAAAAACTGTAGCCCAGTGGCCGCTGGGGTCACTGCAATGAACGAGGCTAATCCGTGTCCATGAATGAATTTAACATATCGCTTGAAACATTAGTAAATGGCCCGTTGCTTGACACAAAGGCTATAGGCATAGTAGAAAAGCCACTAATGAGGGGTGATGTGCAGGACACTTGAAATGCGCAGATTAGAATTATGTTCAGCATACTCAAAAGTCAGGACATGCTGTCTTCTCAAAACCCTAATTCTAAATACTTTGGTTGCTAGCTATGTGTGCTTCAAACCAAAGTAAATAGTAATTACGTGTACGCCAAAATGTGGTAGGCGTTTGAGATGTATCGTCAATATCAAAACATCAACACTGCGTTTCCGCTGACCACGTGGTACGTTGTCAAAAATAGCAACCAATCAAGGATTTTGTACCGATGGACTGTTGCCCAATCAGAAAATTGTGGTGGCGTTTCCAAGCTGCTCCTGTGACTAATGCCTGTCATATGACTCTTATCGTTACACAAATGGAGTTAGTTTCAAGGAACTAGGTGTGCTTCTGGATTGATGAGAAAAGAGAATTTCTGTACCGACATATTTGGTACAAGATGCCTCCAACTCTTTTTCAAAAACTTTTTAATAAGAGAAATGCCTTTTCGCCACCTCCCAAGTGCAGTAAGGAAGATCCTTCCTTCAGGTACGTGTCAAAGCTAGCTACATAACGTTATTCAATACAGTTGGCTAGCATAACGTTAGCTAATTGACTGCGACTAGTCTGTTCCATGATGCTTTCAGAAAAGCATCTGTAACTTTTTATGTGGGTAATGTTGTGATGGTAATATAGTGAGTTTAGCTAACCATACCCTGTTAGGTTGAATCAGACTTTGAGTATTGGCAATTCAGTGTGGCGTTCTGCTGGCCTAACCTGACGACAGTGTTTGTATATGCAGACTACGTGCTTCACCAGCAAGGCACGGGATATTGATTGTTAGCTAGCTGGTTAGCCAAGCAGCTAGCTAGTTAGCTTTGCTAAGAGCTCTCTCTTTTGTTGTGGACCTATCAGTGTTAGGTCAGTCAGATAAGCTTCAAAGAAAGGCTGACAAAAATGTGTCAAAATAGTAAACCAGTAAACATTACAGGGCTGTATAAAATATGTCATGGAGATAGTTACGTTGATTTCAGTTGTTTGGAAATGTTTTTGGAAAAGTCGAAGGACTGACGTTTACGTTAGCTGCAGTTAGCCTTGCCACCTGCACGCAAACAAAATGTAAATGTCTAAATGTAAAACGAACGCTACGTAAATTTGGTGCATTGCTGTGGTGTTGCATTGTCATTAATCCAAATGCGTCTGGGTTGTGCACTCTGTCGTCTGGGACAGTATGTGCTAAATACTGCCTGCACGTGACTATTCACGGTAGCTAACTGTTATGGCAAAATGCAACTGTATCAAGTAAGTACGCCTTGCCTTAGGGCGGGAGTCGCACCATAAAACCTGCGAACATGATACAAAGGTATATTTTACATTTTGTGTTAACATTATATAATACATTATTATGGGATTGGCTACTTGTTTGACATTACTTTCTACACTCACACTAACATTACTGATATAAAGAATAAGATCCTGCTGCCCTATACAGTTGCACCTAGAAAAATAATATTTGCAATAACTTGTTGTCCTATTGTATCGTATCTTATTTTCTTCTATGCCGTATCAGTGCTCCTAGCACAGTAGCGAAGAGCGCAAGCCAAGAGCCATGACCGTTTATCAATAACACACGCACTGTATGATACAGTGGATATTATTGCGATTCGGTTATTTCGGCTATTTCTTTCCTGTTGTTTTCTAAAGTGCAAGCTCATCCGGTAGCTTTTTAACTTCTCTCACAAATCGTGTCTTGATATGCCCTTATATCATTGTACTTGCTTAGTTTGCAGTCAGAAAGGCCTAACTTAGTTGATTTGACATTATTTATGTCCCTCAGTCAACCAGTACACTTCGGCATGCCACCTCAATAAACCAGTACACTTCAACACTATTAGATGCCTGAGCTTTTTTTTTATTTGTATCAGCCATAAAGATGTCCAGGTTGCTGAGATGTATGTGATGCAGTGTTGTCTGTGCCGTCTGTGCCCCAGCCCTCAGTGTGCCAGTGTGCTACTACTGCCTCTCTGCACTTTAACGTCAGGACATATCTTTGGCACCAGCATTGCATTCATCTAAGCACTGAAATGTTTGGGGGTAACATGTGCTTGTTAACCAATTAGCTTCAATACTACTCTTTTTTTTTCCCCTTGGTATATGGTTCTATTGCTGTAGTGAACAGACATACACCTAGTGTAGCTCTTCATAGATATTTGAGGATGTTCAATGTGTGAATCTTTTTAACATAATGTATTTTGGATTCTCTGAGCTGTTTTACTACTGGTCAGGTAAGTTCAATAAACCTTTCAGCAGGGTAATTTTGAACATTTTATTAAAATAATGCGTTTATCCTTATCTTGGTTGGACCCAGGTATTCTTTTGAACGTTCATTGTAGAACGTTCAGTGATTTTAGACAAATAACCTGAAATAAATGCATTAAATAATGAATAATAGCAAAAGATATTGTCTGTGGATTTTTGTGAATGTTTGAAAGTGACATTGCTTCTAGTCCAGTGCTATGTCATAACACAACAGATATTCCGATTAGTGTAGAGAAAAAAACAACTTGTAGTGACTTTAAGTAGTGCTCTAACTGAATGTGAGTTCATCGGGTCCAATTTGACAACATTGTTTGAAAGAAAGAAAAAAAAGATTGGGCCCAATTTGATTGAGTAGGTCAGGTTATGGCAAACCAACACAATTTTAAGGATGGTCTAAGTCTGTCATTTGTCTGAAGTCTGATCAGTTTTTTTTCCATTCTACAGACAACAGCAATTTTTTTGTCCTGAAAGTAGGTTTCTCTTGCCTTCTTTGAAAATGAATTCAGTGAATACTGCTAATTATGGAGCATGAGTCTATGGCAGGCCTATGTGGTAAGATTTATTTGCCATGCTTGCGTCAGAATGGGATGGCGGATGTGAAGCCATTCATGTAGCATACTAGAGTTTCATTACCACCAAGGCTATCCTGTCATATGACCATCAGCAAAAGGACACGGAACTGCCGAACATGAAGATTTCTAACATGGGTATCAGAGAGCAGCTGGCTCTATTACTACTTCTTCCTTTTAGAGTATTGGCCCATTCGTCTCAGTATGGGGGGGAGCAGCAGAGTAGTGGTCTGCTAAGTAAACTTGTCGACGTGCTTGTAAGAGCTATTTTGAGTGGCTAGCAGCTACAGGGTCATAGTAATAGTATTTTTGTGTAGATGTGTTCACCCCTATCTAAGTCCGTTGAGTTCACTTGTCAATTGGCTCTATATTTTGCCCTTATCAGTCTTCAGGGAGCAATCATCATCAGTCATATTGCTTTTGCGATGGAGTGTTCAGGCTGCCCAAAATGAGCCACCATATGGTAGGCCTAGTTTGCACATTGAAGTCTGTGCTGCCGTTTGTCTTCAGTATTGCCCGCCCCAATGGTACTTATTTTCTAACATTGTAAAGTTTTTTTGAAAAAGTATAAACCGACTATTTGTACGGTGTGCTGAACCGTCAGTTCTACAGGGCTAGTCCATGGATGTACACAATAACAGATATCAACACATTATTCACTTCTAATTAAGAACATTTTAATTAGGATAATCAGATAAATAATGACATACCTTCTGATAACTTTTGTTGACATTGTGGTCATAAGATCAAACATGAAAAAGACGTTTTCTTCTCTTCAGGCAACCCAGAGGGTAATGAAGCCTCTGACTGGCTCATAGAGATGTGTGTATCTCTGGCTGGCTCATAGAGATGTGTGTATCTCTGACTGGCTCATAGAGATGTATGTATCTCTGACTGGCTCATAGAGATGTATGTATCTCTGACTGGCTCATAGAGATGTGTGTATCTCTGACTGGCTCATAGAGATGTGTGTATCTCTGACTGGCTCATAGAGATGTGTGTGTGTATCTCTGGGTTCTCATAGAGATGTGTGTGTGTATCTCTGACTGGCTCATAGAGATGTGTGTGTGTATCTCTGGGTTCTCATAGAGATGTATGTGTGTATCTCTGACTGGCTCATAGAGATGTGTGTGTGTATCTCTGACTGGCTCATAGAGATGTGTGTGTGTATCTCTGACTGGCTCATAGAGATGTGTGTATCTCTGACTGGCTCATAGAGATGTGTGTATCTCTGACTGTCTCATAGAGATGTATGTATCTCTGACTGGCTCATAGAGATGTGTGTGTGTATCTCTGACTGGCTCATAGAGATGTGTGTATCTCTGACTGGCTCATAGAGATGTGTGTATCTCTGACTGGCTCATAGAGATGTATGTATCTCTGACTGTCTCATAGAGATGTATGTATCTCTGACTGGCTCATAGAGATGTGTGTGTGTATCTCTGACTGGCTCATAGAGATGTGTGTATCTCTGACTGGCTCATAGAGATGTGTGTGTGTATCTCTGACTGTCTCATAGAGATGTGTGTATCTCTGACTGGCTCATAGAGATGTGTGTATCTCTGACTGGCTCATAGAGATGTGTGTATCTCTGACTGGCTCATAGAGATGTGTGTATCTCTGACTGGCTCATAGAGATGTGTGTATCTCTGACTGGCTCATAGAGATGTATGTATCTCTGACTGGCTCATAGAGATGTGTGTGTGTATCTCTGACTGGCTCATAGAGATGTGTGTATCTCTGACTGGCTCATAGAGATGTGTGTGTGTATCTCTGACTGTCTCATAGAGATGTGTGTATCTCTGACTGGCTCATAGAGATGTATGTATCTCTGACTGGCTCATAGAGATGTGTGTATCTCTGGCTTCTAGAGCAATGGGGCTTGAGTTGCACAGGAGAAACAGGTGTAGCACAATTGGCTCAAACAATGATCATAAGGTAGCCTCAACAAGCTGCTTGGATATGTAATGGTTATTATTTCCAGTTTCAACATCAGTCCAGCCCTACTAAATGCACATGTATTAGGCTAAGCAGTAGTACAATGGATGGTGTAGTAGTAGTAGTGCAATATGTAGTCATAGTTTAGTATGTAGTAGTATAGTTGATTGGTCAGAAAAAGCTTTCCCAGCTGTCTGCGACTCATACCCTCATCATGCCTCATGTGTAATGCCATAGTGCTGATGGCCTGAGCAGCTTATTATCAGACAGCTCTGATCTGGTCATATGCTACAAGGTGGCCGTCACTTTCAGCACGCCATCTGATTACCCGCTTTCTCTTCTCATGCTGATGTATTTCTGAGGGTTTCATGTTTTCTGAGAACTCTTCAAAACCAAGTAGTCTGAGGCAATGGACAGGGAGCATTGTTTTAAAGTTTTTATGCATTTATTGAAGGCGTTTATTTACACCTTCACATTATATTTGGCACATTAAGCCATATAGAAACCTTTATTGAACTGAGATCCAGTAGACAGCAGGGCACATTTTACATGTGATTTTACACATGATATGTTGTTTGTTCATTATTTGTTGCCCTCCACGGTTAAGGTCATTCTGTTTTTACCACTGGCTTGACCGGTGTCTAACAGTGAACAGGGTGGCGTGGCCTACATTTTTGAACCTGCTTGAGTATCATGTGATGATGTCAGCAGGGCATTCAGGTATCATGTGAGTCTGGAATGTGCATCTTCCTGAAACGTCGAAGATCAGTCATGACGAGGTGACCAAGAGGGACTTTTGAGTTCTGTCTATATCCACACAGCGTCTCAGTGTTTAACCAGCAGGATCCACGGATAGCGTAGAACGTTGGAAGTTTAAATTGAATAATGGTGGTGGTTTAGTAGTGAAAATGTTCCTGTCCCTGTAAAATTCAAACTAATTAACGAATAACACCTAGAAATAAGAACTTGGATGATTGAAAATCACAGGATTAATGTCAAACATTATCTTTTCATTGTAATGTGATTTTTGTATCATTACAAAAGGTCAGGAAACGTGTTTGTTTTTTTTACAACAAAAAACAAACATAGCTCCTTTAGAATCAAAGGACAGTATTTCAGTAGTGCTAATTCAATTTGATTTAATTTAAACAAAGGTGTGATATTGACACATTGAGTTAAGCTTCCTGTATTTCTTTGTAAGGAACAAACTACAATTGAAATATGAAATCACTGGCATATTCTCCACTTAGTGTTGAGATCAGACAATCCGGCCGTGTGATACACAGACAAACAGCATGGCATTTGACAAATATCAAATGTTAATAACAATATTAAAACGTCAACAACAACCATTATCCTTGTGTGCACTTTGCAGGGTGATGGTAGCTTGAGGCAGTGTTTTCCCAATGTTGAAAAGAGTATTTTGGAATTACTCCCTTTAATCAGTACGATTATTGTTGGATTTTATATCTTTGTACAACATTAAAATAGATAATTGCTCCATCCCTTCTCATTACTACTGACTATTATTCATAATTGTCCTAAAACGCTTGCAGAGCTTTTCAGTACAGTTTTGCCCTGCTACCCCCCCTGTCATTTCAAATAAAGAAATTCAACAGCAGACTTGTTTCTCAGGCTGTACTCTCCACATTATCAGATGGCACTAACAGTTTTTAGGCTCAGCGGCCATGGCTGCAGTGTGGACATTTCTGATGTTTCTGATGTGTCATATTGCAGCGGGACATTAGGACCTGCTAGGTGTTGCCAAGTGGGTCGCTTGGTAGCTGTTTGCCAGCTTGTTTATCACTAGCTTGTGATTTAATCTGTGCTGCTGGAAAATTTTACTCTACCATGTGCAAAACAAGCAAAGTAAATGTTTTGATGGCTTGGCTTCTGCACATTTTATGTGATCTAGAAAATATGTGATCCAGGTGGCTTAATGACCCAGGAATTCTGATTATGGCAACTGAGAAAAAAAGACTTTGAATGATCCAAAGTTAGTTGTGTGAGAAGAATTGCTGAATTAGTAATGGCTAGACAGGGATATCTTAGTCATAATCACTTAATGTGGCTTTACTGTGATGACCATTGTGCCATGTCTGGACGCTGTTAGAGGTCAGAGGCGGGTCAGAGGCGGGTGAGTACCCGCAGCCCTTCCCCTCTCACGCTCTCCTTCTCGCGGGCCACACCGTCTCAGACACAGAAGGCATGGGGATGTCCGGGGCAGTGGCAGCCCTGGCTGTGATTCACATCCTTTAGTGCTCATGAGTCTGACTGTCTGACTGACTAACTGACTGGGGGGCACGGTAATGAATAAGGCCGTGTGCTCCTGTGGCTTCCTCTTTAAATTTTATTACTCAGGGCAGGCGCAGAGCCTTGGATGAGTTCAAGCGCGCGTCTGTGTGTGTGTGTGTGTGTGTGTGTGTGTGTGTGTGTGTGTGTGTGCGCTGGGGAGTAGATGAGGGGGTGAGCAGGTGTTCGTTTTCACCCGTAGGAAAGCATGATTAGGCTATTCTAGCACAGAGCGACCTTGTCAACGGCTTCATTTTTAGAGGGCCAGTATTATATAGCAGCCCAGGCCAACTCGCTCGGAGTTGTTTGTGTGTGTTTGTGTGTTTGTGTGTGTGTGTGTGTGTGTGTGTGTGTGTGTGTTGGGGGGGGGGGGGGGGGGATGGGTAGTAAGTGGGAGGTCAGGCTGGAAAATTACGGTACCCATTTAGCTTTTCAAAATCGACCATGAGCGACGTCCGGAAGTGCGTCACACAGCCCATCTTGTGGCCTTTATGTAACACGTACGGCTGCCCTGCGGGAGCACCCTCACCCCCCCGTCCCCTCACCCCCCCACTGCAGGACTGCACAGAATCCCACCGTAGAGCACCAGCTCTCAGCACATGGCAGCACTCGAGTGGCTGGGTCGGTGTGGGAGGAGAGCGTGTGCGTGCGTGTGTGTGTGTGTGTGTGCGTGTGTGTGTGTGTGTGTGTGTGTGTGTGTGTGTGTGTGTGTGGGGGGGGCTCTTTGAGGTCACAGCATTGGCTGGATTAGAGGCTCCCGGTGGATCTCTGGCTGTCACTTTCTTCAGTTTCAGGGGGGGGGGGGGGGGTGCGGTGGGTGTAGCGAGTCCCCGTTAGGCAGCCCTACCACCCGCATGCCTTTGTCCCGCTGCTGTCCAACACAGTCCTGAGGTCACCTGACAGTCTCATGTTGTTGTGTGAATTTAGTTCAGTGCTATTCTTAGCCAGGCTGTGGCTAGTGGGAGAGAGGGAGAGAGAGAGAGAGAGAGATAGGGAGAGGGAGAGGGCTGGGGGAGAGGGGAGGAAGGACTGGCAGAACGACAATGATGTCCAGGTACCTAGTAATGTTTTAACTAGGCTTTGTGTATGTTTGTATGACACATTATCCTCTGGTTTTCTCTCAATTGTATGTGCAGTTGACTTGATGGAGCGTTAGTAAAAGGTTAATGATGTCTGAGTGTTTGGGTGGGGGTGTGTGTGTGTGTGTGTGTGTTTTGCCATGTGTCTCTTAGCACTGTGTTGATGTGTGAGCAAGAGAGATGCTAGCAATCGTTTTGGCTTTAGCTTTGGTTGTGCAGTTACCTCTTGGGTCAACATTAGTGGGGTTGTTCCTTATGTTATCAGAGCAGATTGAGGCCAAGGGATTATAGATTGATGTTTTACTAAGACTGTACCCAGCTCAGTAGCCTAATGAGAGTATTTTAGTGGGTGACTTGGCCGAGTTGTCTACAAGTGATTTCCAAGATATATTTGGGCTTTTGTTGAGATTGTTCAGTAACTGCTTCTGCATGATGTGAAGTGTTTGGGGTTTTAGAGTTGAGAATTGAGGTTAGACCATTTTATTCTTGTGGAAACATAGTATGGTGTTTTTACAGGTCATAGTGGATGTGTTTGATGAGTTTAGAAAAGTTGTACTCTGTCCCACGTGTGTGGGTACCCCTCCTCACTTTTGTCCTTTGTGTTAGCGTGATAAATCTCATTCAGCCAGCTTGAGTTTGGAATCAGTTCATGTGGTTGGGCTAAACATTCAGCTTCAATGTCATTCTTTTCAGTTTGTGTGACAATGGCTTGGACCAAAGCTGCTCCAGGTTATGCATGTCTGGCTATTATTGAGGGAGATGGGCCTTTCATTTCTATTGTTCAAGTATAGCTCAAAGACTAATATGTCTGCTCCATCTGAAGGAAAGCGTTTATTTCTAGATCCTCACAAAGCCGTGAATGGGCATAGTATTAGAATGTATCAGACATTGGTGCCCCACTTTTGGTTTGTGTGTGACTTGTTCGATAATATCATTTCCGAAGGAGAATATGTTCGGGAGTGTATGTATGTGTGTGTCTATGTTCTGCTTGCTGGTCTGGATCAAAAGGTCTCTCTTGGCTCAGACCTCGGAATGTTGAGTCCCCCAGGCTTTGTTTGGGTCTGGCTATGGACAAACTGCACCAATTTAGGCACAGAGAGGTGTGTGTGTGTGTGTGTGTGTGTGTGTGTGTGTGTGTGTGTGTGTGTGTGTGTGTGTGTGTGTGTGTGTGTGTGTGTGTGTGTGTGTGTGTGTGTGTGTGTGTGTGTGTGTGTGTGTGTGTGTGTGTGTGTGTGTGTGTGTGTGTGTGTGTGTGTGTGTGTGTGTGTGTGTGTGTGTGTGGTTCTATTTTAATTTCCTCTCCTCTTTTCAGAGAAGCCTGTGTGTGAATTCAGTCATTCAATGGGACCCTATTTCAACCTAACCCTAATGTTTCACTATCCTGGACGTAGGTCATAACGGGGAGGCTGCTCAATTTGACAGGAACACTTGAGACGATGTGCAGAAATCTGTTGGCATTTAGTTGCGTACGGCAGACGTGACGAATGCTCCATACTAACCCTTTGCCAGTGAACATCTAAACAGGTCGGCAGGAGGAATTATTTCTGCGTGCGTGCCTATGTCAGAGGGGAGTATCTGACAGTTAACAGCCATATTCTCAATGCCAGCCCACTGCACAGGCCACTATGTGTGTCCCGCCAGCCTGTGACGCAAGCAGCAAAAATATCACAAGGTTGTGACTTAGCTGTTCCAGGTCGCTGTCAGTGGCCTAATCTTCCCCATTAAACAGGACCCCTCCTCACAGGACTCAACTGTATGAACTCCCCAGCATTCAGTCCCCAGGCCTTTCCCACCAAGAGGGACACACAGTTCTGTTTCACCCCATAGAGTGAAGGGATGTGAGGAATGACAGTAATGGCTTGGCTTGTTGGCATGATGGCATTGTGTGCCAGCCGACGGCTTATGAAGGGTGTTTAACCAGCTGCTATTTGGTGTATTTAGGGGATGGTACATTTTTTTTTTCTTTCTTTTTTAATTGCCTGACTGGAAGAAGTCTTAGAACAGGGTATTTAGGACCTGTTTGCTCCTCATTAACTCTGCTTCTGTGAACTGTATTGGTTCAGCTCTGTAGCACAAAGTTGTCAAGAACCTTTCCATGATGCTACAACCGTTGGGTTGATTCTGAAGAACCCCGATGACCTTTGAGCAGGTCCCAGAGTGCTGGCTGCGTGCTGCGTGCTGCGTGCGTGCGTTGGCTCATGTGCGTCCGTGTGTGTGTGTGTTTGTTCCCCAGCTGGCCCACTCCAGAGCTGGAGCCCGGCCAGATCCGACTGATAGTGTATCAGGACTGCGAGCGGCGCGGAAGAAATGTCCTTTTCGACTCCAACACCAAAAAGAGAAGCACCGAGGAGCCCCAGGTGTCGGTGAGTCTTTGTGTGTGTGTGTGTGTGTGTGTGTGTGTGTGTGTCGGTGTGTGTGTGTGTCGGTGTGTCTGTGTGTGTGTGTGTGTGTCTCTGTGTGTGTGTGTGTGTGTGTGTGTGTGTGTGTGTGTGTGTGTGTGTGTGTGTGTGTGTGTGTGTGTGTGTGTGTGTGTGTGTCTCTCTCTGTGTGTGTGTGTCTCTGTGTGTGTGTCTCTGTGTGTGTGTGTGTCTGTGTAAGTGAGTGAGTGTGCGCTCACGTGTGTGTGAGCCAGAGGACTAGGCTTGTCTGCCTGGGACAGGCAGGTAATACCACTTTAAACCTCTCCAGTCCCCAGGCTATATTAGAGGTCCTGACCGGTTTGAGCTGGAGGCCTTATCTCCAATAATAATAGTGTCAGCTGACAGCCGATGTGTAAGCATTCTTTGGCTTTCACATGACAGGAGGTGCTTTCTCACGTCTTCAGGCTGTCATTAATTGCAACCCATGACAGCACAGTCACAGCAGCCTGACACCTTAGCCATTGAACTTATCTTCCTTGTACACAGTCCCCCCTCTTCTTTTTTCTTTTGAATGCATTTAGCGTGAATTCATTTATTACACACAGGATAAGTTAAACCGCCCATAATTAGAAAACTTGCCATCAGGTATATTCGTACTGATGACATGAAATCCTTTTCTGAAAATGTAACCATGATGAACTTCTTACTAGCTGCAGGAGAAGCAGAATTTCAGTCATGAGTGGCAGAGTTTTGTCATGCTTGCAGAAGGGCGAGGTTAGAACTCTATGACTAAGATTCAGTGTGGCCACTATCACAAGGCTGAGAATATTGTTTCGACAGAGAGAGCGAGAAACAGGCAGACAGGCAGACAGGCAGACAGACATCACACACACACACACACACACACACAGACACAGACACACAGACAACCAACAAGAGAGAGGGAGGGAGGGAGAGGCACACAGACAGACAAAGAAAGAGGGCACGAGAGAGAGAGAGAGAGAGAGAGGGAGGGAGAGCGGGCGGGAGGGAGGAAGCGAGGGAGAGCGCCAGAGAGTGAGACTGGTTGCGTTCCAGCTCACGAGTTTCTGAGGAAGTCATATGACAGAGACTCACATGCTCGGGCCTTTGTGTACTCCAGCAGGGCTGTGCGAGACGCTTGTTTGATGTGAGCCATTACCAACCCCGAGCGGTGCACGCATTCCACATCCACATTCCAGCCGCACTGCTCAGGGCACAAACCACACACACACTCAAACCCCTCGTTTAGGATCATGCACAGCAAAGCTTTCAATGGGGTTCTGAAAAATGTGATGGTGCTTAAACAAGTTAACTTATAATTATCCAAAAATTGCACTTGCACTGGTTTTAAATCATCTGGGTATGGCCTTCCTGGAGCATGTGAAAGTTATGACCTATTCTAATGGACCTGTAGTACATTCAGTTACTTAGGGAAAAGCGCATTTCGGCTGTGCAAAGCAAGATTTTACCCAGCGCCTAAATATTGATACCAAATCCTGTGGAGGGTAGGGTTGAGGGCTAGAATGGATAGATACTGCTGTGCCTGGTTCTTTTGTATAGGCATGTTCACGAGTGTGAGGACTGATCAAAGCCTGCATGAGGGACTGAAAGTCTGAGAGAGAGAGAGAGAGAGAGAGAGAGAGAGAAAGAGAGAGTGTGTGTGTGTGTGTGTGTGTGTCTGCTTGCGCTGTGTTTGGACATACACACATGTGCACATGATGTAAAGTCCCCCCCCCCCCCCCACTGCCTGTGTGTGCTGCAGAAGATGTGTGGGGAGGCGCAGGTGAAGGTGTTTGGGAAATGCTGCCAGCTGAGGCCCACAGGAGGCAGCACCTCCTCGCTGGACAGCTCCTCCTCCTGCACGTCGGAGCCACGTGAGCAGGGCCTGCGCTTCCAGGTACGACTCACGCACTCGTGACCCATCTCACCTGCGCGCTCACTGAAACTTGTCTGCACTTGGCTGCCTCTGATTCAGCTGATTGTTGTAATGTTTACACAAGTTGTATGAGAAGATTAGTTTGTTTGATTTGTTTGCTCTCTTCGCACCTCACCCCAATGCTTTCTCTCTCCCAGGGCTCCCGCTGTTCATCCGATGCAAACATGTTAGGGGAGATGATGTTTGGCTCAGTAGCCATGAGCTATAAAGGCTCAACACTAAAAATCCATCGGATCCGGTAAGTAAAGTAGGGGGGGGGGGGGGGGGGGTCATGAAAAACTAAAGCAAGAAAATAAACTCAAAAACACTGGAAACACTAGGTTTGTTGTCGGCACTAACACATTGATCTGGGAAACGGCATTGTTTCCGTGCTGGCGCTTTGCTGGCTGATGGGACTGATAGGGACGAAGGTAACTTCTGTGCTTGTTGTTTGTGTGTGTTTTCAGGTCTCCACCGCAGCTCATGTTAAGTAAAGTGTTCACTGCACGCACAGGAGGCAGTGTCTATGGTAGCCTGAACACGTAAGAAAAATTCTCATGTTCACACCTGTTTGTAGCCTCACTCTTTCTGAGTCAGAGTGAGGGAGAAAGAGAGACAGACATAAACACACACACACACACACACACACAAAAAGTGAGAGACAGCCACACACACAAAGTGAGAGACACACACAAAGTCTGAGACACACACACACACACACACACACACACACACACACACACAAAGTGAGAGACACACACACACACACACACACACACACACACACACACACACACACACACACACACACACACACAAAGTGAGAGACACACACACACGCACTCTTAGACAGTGGCTGTTAATAGCTCTTTTCCATGTACAGACTGCAGGACAGCCTGGAGTTCATTGGCCAAGACACAAATGCTCTACGAGTGGACCACAACACCGTCACCAGTGGCTTTTTGGGAAACATAGGTAACCACAGCACAAGTGTCAAAAGAGAACTGACAACTTTTATCTCATGATGTGTGTTGCCTCTTCCCCCTTTGTTGGTTGTGTATAAGAGCATGTTTTTTTTTTGTAAGGAATATGATAGTGACACATCAGGCAGAAATACATAGCACAGCCAACTGGAACACACTCATACTAAGTTTTGTTTATTAATGTCTCCTTCATCTATGAGTAGAATGATCGATGCCCTTTTGCTGTCTGTATCTTGTATCTGTTAAACGTTACTTATCTTTGTCAGTTAAGTGTATGTCTTTGCTCTTCCCGTGCCCTAATCATTTCAAAACTGTTTAAAACATGTTGAGGTTGTAAAAATCAGAACCAAACCTCTCATCTAGTCATGTTTGAGCTGAAGGGTATTTCACGCTCATTTATGTTTTAAACAGTGTTGATCAATCACACCCTCACAGAAAATGTGCATTTCTGTACACCCGACGCCATCATTCAGATAATAACAGAGGTAAAGAGGTACAGGTTGTGCCACTTCCTGTATTAATCTGTCCAGGCTGTGTGTTTTCTGTGAGGGTTTGCATTTGACATGACATCTTTCCAGAAGATGTATTGTGTGCTGTCTTCCGTTTCTCTGGCTCTGTTTCTCTATGGGGTCGGAGAGCCTTTCCCAGGCGTACTCCTGCTTCACTAACCTGCTCCCCTGTCTTGTTCTTTCTTTTTTTGTTTTTCTTTTTTTTTTGTTTGTTGTCTTCTCTCTTTCTTTCTCTCTTTCGTCTCTGTGCTGCCCAGGTTTCTCTCAGCTCTGCAGCCCACGGCGGGCACTCTCTGAGCAGGGTCCTCTACGTCTCATCAAGAGTGCTTCTTTTTTTTCAGGTTTGCCTTCTGTGTGTGTGTGTGTGTGTGGGTTTGGGTTTGGGTGTGTGTGGACGTGCATGTATTTTGTGCGCATATGGCTGTTTTTGTGTACTTCTGAGGCCTTGGTGCCTGGGGAGTTAACAATTGAAATGTGTTCAAACGTGAGCTTGTGTGTGTGCACTTTAACCCTTCAGCAGGTACCGTCACACCAGTGTGTTTAGAATGTTGTACGATGAACGTTCTAAAATATATCTGGGTCCATTGAATATACGGTAATGTGGAATCTTACATTGACAATGAACTTTTATTAGAATGTTCAAAACCCCCCTGCTGAAGGGTTCTGTGTGCAACAGTGGTGGCCGCTTACCTTCCCTCCCTCCCTCCCTCCCTCCCTCACTCCTCCTTCACATTCTTCTTTTCTCCTTTCTTTGACTCCATCTCTCTCCCACTCTCCTCTTCCGTCCCTGTCAGAGTCTCCCTCCTGTATCGCGGTAAGCGGCATCACTCCGGCTGTGATTCTGTATAAATAGAGCTCCTGGTGACCCTTTTTCTGAGCCGCGGTGGGGTGGCACAACACGTAGCACGCCAGTTATGTAATAGCACCGAGACCCCAGCTGTCTCCTTGTTGATGCATCTAAGTGAAGCCTGCAGTGATTTCCCCATAAATCACATCATCAGCAGTGCCACTACACTACCCACCGCACAGGGGCATCTGGGCACCAGAGGGGGGGCCTGCTGTGCTGGTAGTTTTGCCTGGTTCTGCTAGTGAATGTGTGGTGTTGTGGTTTTTTTCAGCCAGGCCAGAGATGGGTTTGTTGGATTGGTAAGAGTTGTGGTGGCATGGTGCCTGGATACTTAAGACTGGTATTTTGGAGAGATTTTCTGGCTGACTTCCTGATTCTAACTCTTCTTCACCCCTCCTCTCTAAAGGCCACAGTAACCCCATGGACATGCCTGGCAGAGGGCTGTACGATGAGAGAGACAGTGGCATTGCTCGATCAGGTAACACACATGCACGCACCCAAGCACACACTGATTTCATGTAAGAGCAGGAGCATGTTCATGTTTATCTAGTACTGTACATCGCTTCCAAAACCCTTTCACTGCGGTCCATGGAAAAACCCACTCATAGATGTTCCGCCATGGCTGTGCGATGGCTCCAATCCACTTCGACCCTTCCCGCGCACCACATGGCCAAAGAGCATCCAAAGTTTTCTTGTGACCCCAGCCCTTTAGCATTGCTGGTTGTTTGGTTTGACAGGCAGGAGCTGGAAAAGGTTGTGCGATGAAAACGGACTCCCTGGTATGACTGGCATGGGGAAAATCTCACTTTCTGTGTGGTGCATCACATGCAGTCTGCTTATATTTAGCCACACTCTTAAACCTCCCCCTTGGTACGAGTAAGTGGGAGGCTTATTTTGCCCCTCATGTCCTTCCCCCTCTACATCCTTTTGGAGCCCGCATTCATAAAGCACTGTAAGGATTAGCATAGCTCTAATAGATTGAAATATGCTTGAAATATGCCCAGCAGCATATCCTTATGCCTCCCTGCAGGGCTCTGTAAAACAGGCTCATTCAGTGACCTGGACTGAATGAACGTCCTTAATTATGAATGAAGTATTTACTTCTGAACATTCTCAGTTCTAGCAGGAGCACGATAAATGAGTTCAATGTGCGAAGTCAAAAAGTTATTGTTGTGTTAGGATCCGATGCAGTGTTCATAGTTAAGATGGCGTGAGTTGTGAAGGGATGGGGTAGTTAATGTTGTTGTTGTTTTTTTTTCTCCCTGCTTTTCCCAGCGTCTCTGAGCAGTCTCTTGATCACCCCATTCCCCTCGCCGGGCTCATCCCTCACCAGCAGTGCTGCGAGCAGCTACCAGAGACGATGGCTGCGCAGCCAGACCACCAGTCTTGAGAACGGAGTCTTCCCAAGATGGTATGAACCTTAGGAAGACATCTCTGTCAGTTGAAATTACTCAGACATGTATAACAATCTAAAGGACAGATGGTAACCTCACAAGTCTCACAAATGTTGTGTAGTGTAGTGTCAGCCAGAAAATAAAGCTATTTTACTTATTTTGCATCTGATAATCATGAGTGTCTCATGGGAATTGTACCCGTAGTTGCCATGGTAATGAGTCTAATTTGGATGTGATCAGGTCTGTGGAGGAGAGCTTCAACATGTCTGATGACAGTGGTGGCCCAAACCTCGGGGTGACCAGAAAGAAGAAGATTGCCATTGGGGTCATCTTTTTGCTTTCACCCAATGAGGCAGAGAACAGCAGATTCCAGGAGTTCTTTTTCTCTCACTTCCCACTCTTCGAGAGCCATATGAACAAACTCAAAACTTCCATTGAACAGGTGAGCAAAATGCCAACATTACCCTGCAACACAGACATATGTGTGTATATACATATATGTGTATATGTATTTGAGCCTTGTAAATGCTTCAGGATTATGTCTTTCACAAGCCAGCTCCCAATCCCCTCCTCTGTTTTCATCATGCTTCTGTTTTGTTTTACAAGGCTATGAAAATGAGCAGGCGCTCGGCAGATGCCAGTCAGAGGGCTCTGGCCTATGCCCGGATGGTGGAGGGACTCAACGAGTTTCGGTGAGTTTACAGTTTCATGTAATGAAGTGTTTATTTGTCTTGCGCCTTCTCATTTTCTGTTAACAGGCACACCCAGCCCATACAACTCACTACAAGCTAGACCAATGTCGAGTGCATTCGTGTAATATTAGCAGACAGGCTACAATCTACTAGCTTCTTACCAAACAGCTCTGAAAATAGATTGGAGGATGCTGGCTTGTGCTTTTGGTCGATCAAGTTCAATCATTATCATGGGCCAAGTTGGTAGACTGCATTGGGGCCAGAGTCTTGCAAAGGGAAGATATTGTGAGATATTCACATGTGCATGTGCATGTGTTTGCCTGTTGGAGGTGAGATGGGGGGAACTGGGGGGGTGGGGGGTCTTAACTGGTCGCGAGAGTTCTGTGTATCCTTTTCCAAAGTGTGTGTGTGTCTAGTTTTAATGCCCTTAATCCTGCCATGTGACCTGCAATAGGTGTTGAGTTAAGCCTGTGAGCAGAGGACCTGGCTCTCCTCTCATTTACCTCTCTCTCTCTCTCTGTCTCTCTCTGTCTCTCTCTGTCTCTCTCCCACCCACTCTTCACACTCATGATCGCCTCTCAAAGGATCCTCAGTTAAATGGTCCAGCCAGGGCATGGTGTTTTGAGAAGCACTGCATGCTGGGATCGGTGCAGCAGAGGCTGTGGGGTGGCTCGTGTCTCTGCAGCGCTGCCAAAATGCCCTCACCGTGCTGCAGTCATATGCCTGCTGGCAGGGTGCCATGGCAACCTGACTCCCCTTGGGAGGGAACAGTATCTGTCACAGACAGTCAGCCTGACCAGAATAGTAAATAATATGCTAGCGGCATCAGGAGGAAGGCAATTGGCGAAGGCGATGGAACAAACGGATACCTGTAATATCTCACCCCTCGGGCTAAATATGATGGTGAAAATTTGGGCTCTTTAAGATTGCGTTCAGGTCAGGAAGTAAGACCGGATGAGAGAGGAGAAAAGAGGAAACTCCTGTTGTGAAGTACACCGCAACACTCTTTCAAAACATGAATATGGGCACTTATGCACACAAATACACACTCCTTATACACAACTGAATATTTACAAATATTTTCTTAATTGTGAAATTGGTAGTGATACTATGACTACACTATTTTCAGATTAGCATACCCAAGTCTTGCTCAAATGCCCCTTACTGATTGTGTGTTGTGTTCTAGTTACTGTACCATCTACCTCTTGGAAGTTCACCTGATCTACTGCTAAGGTAGTGTAAAGTTAGATTGTGTTCTGGCCTGGCTGGAGAAGTCACAGGTTATTGGTGCAGAAAAGAGACGGCAGGTCTTTTTATAGGATACTACCTACAACCAGAAATAAAGTACTGCGAACTGGAGTAACGTGTAGGAAGGAGGACTATTTTATTTCTGCTTGAGTGCACATGCTGCTGCGCTTCCCGGAAGTGTATCAGAACTTGTTCGGCCTATCATGGAGAGGGTTATCTTGAGCCCTGAATTTAAATAAGCAACCTTTTTGCAGATTTTAGAGCTGATCTTTGAATTGATACAAACAAAGAGAAAAGTATGGAGCTCTGGAAATTTGTAATGCATGAAATTTCAACACATTTCACACAGCAATGTGTGTGTAATATGCTGGATGTTGTTTTGACATGCTGTTGTGACAGGAACATTGTGACATTTGCATCCTCCCCGAAGAATTTCTGTAAAAATGGCCTCCATTCTTTGTGAAGTGGGAGTGTGAGCTGTTGGTTTGTGTGTGTGTGTGTGTGTGTGTGTGTGTGTGCATGCATCAGCCCCCAAAGCGCGAGCGGGCTGCTCCTCCTGGGAGATTCCCCCTGTTTGTGTGCGAGGCTCTGGCTGTCAGCCCACGGTGGGTCTCCATGGAATTTCCTGACGATGAATCCACACAGAGGGTCTCCCCGCAGGCGAGACCCAGAGAACTGTGCTGCCCTTGTTCGTCCCCTGACAATGACCCTGCTGTTTTTCTGCAGGACAACCATCTGTAACCTTTACACCATGCCTCGCGTCCCCGAGCCAGTTTGGCTTGCCATGATGTCTGGCACACCAGAGAAAAACCAGCTGTGCAACCAGTTCATGAGGGAGTTCGCCTTATTGATGGAGCAGGCCTCTAAGAATCAGTTGAGTAAATGGGCTGTTTGAGCTCTTCCTTACATCCCTAGCTGCACATGTAACATGCCCTGACCATGATGCCCCCTTTCTAGGTTCCTTCCTGCCCTAATCACAGCCGTCTTGACCAATCACCTCGCGTGGGTGCCCACTGTCATGCCCAATGGCCAGCCACCTATCAAGATCTTCCTGGAGAAGCATTCATCTAAGAGTGTGGACATGCTGGCCAAAACACACCCCTACAACCCACTGTGGGCGCAGCTCGGTAAAGACTAGAATACAGTTTCTGTGGACTTGAAAACCATGACTGCAGTGAATGTAGTCTGACTATTGCAGACACCACACAGAAATCCTTGAATATCTCTAATGTGAAGAGGTTGCTCTCATCACATTTTTCATGGTGAAAGTTAAATTGGTAATAAAAGGAATAATTATCACTAAATCAACAGCCTTAGGAGATGCATATGGGAAGGTTATAAGATATCTGTAATACTTCTCATACTGAAGAACCCATCAGGGGCAGTTCATGAAAGTGTAGCTTGATTGCCACCTAGTGCTCAAGTTCAGCAGTGCTGGTTTAGAAAAGTGGTTATTGTAAGTGGTTGGTACCTGCGATGCGTCGTCTAAATAGTCAGTATTACCATAGAATAGTTATAGGCACGTTGTTGAATATGCAGCCCCTCCAGGATTTTGCGATCTTTTTTATTTTCACAAATTCCCGCTAATTCAAGGATTTCCTGCAATTGTGGGCTGCAATTTTCTTATTACTGCAATATTTTTGCCAATAAAGTCATGGATTTTCTGCATTATTTGCAACTGATTTAATTTTAACTGCAATATTTGAGACTGTCCGCAGCAAATGTTACTTTTGGCTGCAATAATCACGATTTGGTGGGATCACAATAGGTAGAAATTCCCACATGAAATAAAAAAAAAAAATCAATAAAACAAATCTCAAAACCACTGCAATTTTTGTGAATTCCAGCAGCAAATTCAGGCACTTTTGGCTGCAACAATAACAACAAACTCTCCCAAGATCCTTAAGGGACTGATTGTGTATAAAAGTGATCAATTCATATTTTTTTTTCTAGATTGAAGTTTGACTATAACTGAATGAATCTGCTCCATGTGTGCAGGTGACCTGTATGGGGCAATCGGCTCTCCGGTGCGGCTGTCGCGGACGATAGTGGTTGGCCGGAGGCAGGAGATGGTGCAGCGGCTGCTCTATGTCCTCACCTACTTCATCCGCTGCTCGGAGCTGCTGGAGACGCACATGCTGGACAGTGTTGAGGACGAGGCCATCGTCATTCCCGGCTCGCTCATCACAACCTCGCTGCGCCGGGGAGAGGTGGAGGAGTCCGACTACGTGTTGGTCACCGTGCACAAGCCCAGCGGAGACTACCTCTCTCAGAGCACAGCCGGAGCCGAAGGGGGCAGCTGCCCATCAGACACTCACAGTATACAGAGCAGCACCTACACGGACACGGACACTGGCCTGGGGCCTGACGACGAACCCAGTCAGAGCTCCCAGAACACCATCACACACACCCACTGCACACAAGCAAACACACACTCACACACTATTGGCACTGTGCCCGTCATCCGCACCGAAGACTCCAGCGAGCAGACGGCGTGTAAGGAGACTGGCAGCCCCCGCATGGAGGCCCGGCTAGAGACGGTGGTGTGTGTTGGTTCCACCTCACCCAAGGAACAGCCACTCATGTTGCGCCCGGAGAGCGAGAGGGAGCAGGAGACCCAAATGGGGGTCCAGGCTGAGCTGGATGCCTCTCTCGGCCAGGAGGAGCCTCAGACAAGTGGTACGGGCATCAAGGTGTTTCGTTCGTCTGGGATTCCTCTTGAGAAAAAGCCTCCTGACAAGAGCCTAGTCACACCGTACTTGTCTGACGAGGAGGAGCCTGCCACCAAAGTCACGTTTCTCATCGGGGACTCCATGTCCCCTGAGTCTGACACAGAGAGCAGGCAGAGGAAAGTGGAGGATCACCTGAAGAAGCACAAGAAGCAGCTCAGGGAGAAAGAACAACAGCAACAGCAGCAGCAGCAGCAGCAGCAACAGCAGCAGCAGCAGCAACAACAACAGCTGCAGCATAAGGTTGGCACCGAGCAGAGGAGTGAGCCCAAGTCAAATACAGTGGACCAAACCAAGACCAATGAGGGCAAGGCCTCTCTCCAACGCATCTCCAGTAAAATGCCCAAGTGGATCCCAGCCCCAGAGGAGGACATGGCCTTGATGGATGAGTATTTCAGCGATGAAAACCCCGTAGAGACACGGACTATTGACGAGAAGTCCAAAAAGCACGAGACTGTTGGCGAGCCCCAGCCAAAACAGTCTGACACCAGGAGCATCGCACAGCCTGAGGGGCAGACCTGCAAAGAGTCAAGGGACAAGAGTTGTAGCAGTTGTAACAGAAGCACGGGCTCCTGTAGATGCAAAGAGACAAGGGACAAGAGTTGTAGCAGTTGTAACAGAAGCACGGGCTCCTGTAGATGCAAAGAGACAAGGGACAAGAGTTGTAGCAGTTGTAACAGAAGCACAGGCTCCTGTAGATGCTGTTCTGCTGAGCAGGACAAGGGCATCATCATTTCAGTTACTGTCCCCCAAGGGGATACCAATAGTGGGGACCTGAAGAAGGTGGCTCCTGTCAATGACTGGGAGATTCCACGGAATGAGAGCTCAGATAGTGCTTTGGGGGACAGTGAGAGCGAGGACACGGGGCAGGACATGCAGCAGCAGCAGCAGGAAGAGCAGTACTACAGGGAGGATCAGGATGAGTGGCAGGACGAGGTGGAGGTGCCATTACCAGGGTAAGAACCTTCGTCTTTTTAATTATTTTACACTATTGGCACATTTCCACTGCGGGGTAACACCGTGTCATTTTTAGTTTGGTCCTGGAGTGGGGAAGGGCCTAATCAGGGCTGTACTAGGGAGTTTTGGAATGGCATACAATGCAACAATGAAACCGGAGAAATTGAAAAGACAGATAGGAAGGAAGGATAGGAAGTGTTAGTTTAGGTTGCCTAGCAACAGACAATACTTTGCTTGTATTGGGAGAGAAAAACTATCTACGGATAAATAAAACTTGGCAAAAGAATCAAGGACACTGTTTCTCACAATTTCATGATGTTTTAATTTCATTTTAATTTTTTTTACTTGTTCAAATAAACTGAAATGTATGGATGAGGACATTTTTTTTATTTTGTTTTGAATAGTCATTTTAATTTATTTTATGTGTACTCGTGCGACTGTTGCTAAGCACGGTTTAGCTGTTTTTTTTATGTTCTCCGTTTGCTAATGTCTCCAATATTGCAACTCCTAATGGAAACAGAAAAGTGAGGCTATTCACGGTGTTTAAGCCTCAGGAAAAGCCTTGTGCTGGCCCATTCTTAAATGGAAAAAGATCCATCACAAAGATTTAACATCAGTTTTGGCAAAATGTTTGAAGATTTCATCTGTCAATCATCAATAAGCGTATGTCACATAATTTGTGTAAAAACTGCTTTCATGTGGTTAACGTGTTAGTTTGTGTTAACAGGTCAAAGCTGGTGGAAAACTTCTCTAAGCCAAATGTAGCAAACTTCGGGAGATCCCTGTTTGGCGGATACTGTCCAACATACATCCCTGACTTTGTTTTACATGGAACGCCAAATGATGAGAAGCTCAGGCAGTGTCTGATGTCTGACCTGGCACATACTGTGCAGGTAAGCTATCTCAAAGCCTGTCCTGGTAGCAAAGGTATCCAGGTGGCAGATGTATGGAAATGTATTTCCTAGGACACAATTGCACAATTGTAATGCTGTCTGCTGGTGTGTCATTGCAGCATCCAGTACTGGATGAGCCCATTGCAGAGGCTGTCTGCATTATAGCAGACACAGAGAAGTGGACGGTGCAAGTGGCCAGCAGCCAGAGGCGACAGACTGACAACAAACTGGGGAAGGAGGTGTTGGTGTCTAACCTTGTATCCAATCTCCTACAGTCCACCTATCAGCTGTATAAACTCAACTTGTCTCCTAACTTTGTAAGTGCTAACCAGGTGTCAGCCTGTTGTTGTTGTTGTTGTTGAAGCTCATCTGTGTTTGATGCAACATTAGCCCTAACCTTTTGTTTTTGTGACAGTGTATCATGCACCTGGAGGACAGGCTTCAGGAACTGTACTTCAAGAGCAAGATGCTGGCAGAATACCTGAAGGGCCAAACCAGAGTGCATGTCAAAGAACTGGGCATGGTTTTAGGGTGAGGATTTTTAGTTGTTACCTTTAGAATCAAGGGGAAAAAAGTTCTGCCGTTCACAAAAAAATGTAAACAATGCAAAAAATAATGTAAATGCATACATAGGTATTGACTATATGCGTCTCATTTGAACTTTTCAGAATTGAGTCCAGTGATCTTCCCCTGTTGGCGGCAGTAGCGAGCACTCACTCGCCGTATGTTGCTCAAATACTGCTGTAGACACATCATACACAGCAGACACACATCAATGGGGACGCTCTGTGGAGCAGCAGGAATGGTGTTTTTCTTAATCCTGCATATCAACTGTGTTCAGCCACAGTCAGACTGTGGGACCCAGTGGGCCACAGTAACCCCAGGGGTGGTGCACAGCGCCTGGGAGAGGCCAAGGACCAGCTGCCTGCAAGAGAGACAATCTGCCACTCGGGGGCAGCAGAGGTCATTGCTCCCAATGATTGCTAGATGGACTATCACCACAGGTACTCTCATGAACTGTTTCCTTGTTTAATTTGACCCTTTTATCTGTTTACTTCTGTACCTGTGGGTTTTTTTTCACGAGGAAGACTAGAAAGCCAAAGAGAAGTGTTCAAAGACATTCATCTCTATCAAGGAAGGGACAAACAGACTACTTTCACCCCAGAGCACCATTTGCTATATAGAAATGGTAGTAGTCCTTGCTGCACAAACATAATAGGATGTTTTTTTTAAATCACAGTTAAAGAAAAGTTATCATTTGCCCAATTATGTCTTATGGATCAATGGCAATTTCCAGCAATTCCCATAATGCCCCTTTTTATTTTAAATGATTTGTCATTGTGGGTTTTGACAGTAGATGGTATATTTCTGGTCTTCACATTTTTCAGTTGATTCAGCACTACCTCAAACAAATGTGAGGATTCACAGCTGTATTTTTAATGAACTCAAAAATATTATGAGGCCCTGATCAGTTTTTATTAGTGTAACGGCAAACTTACACTTGTTAAATCCTTTGCTGTTTCTCAAATGTATGGTCTTGCTTCAGGTGTAGTCCTAAATAACTTAATTATGAATGCCATTGATTAAAGTAAGATTTATATTTCAAAATGAAATACTGAACTATTTTCACACTATACAGTTTATACAGTTTTACCATCTGGTTTACTTCTGAAATGCATGTGTTAGAAAGATGATGAAAGGAATACAAGTCAGTCATGCTATAATCAGATGGAAAGCATTGCTTTTGACAAATAATGACATGTTAATTTTATAAAAGGTAACTGAAATTTATGGATGAGGACATTTATTTTTTACAAATATTTTTAACGTCTGTTAGTAAATTCATGAATTATTTTTGTCTTGGGGTGTTGCGCCTCAGAGTCTTAATGGACATGTAGCATATGGAATGAAGGTATCTGGGAAATGTATTTTGTTGGTTATAACGCATTTATTTGCTTTCAGTGTATGATGTTTGGCTTCTGCAAATGACATGCAATTCATTGCATTTTGTAAAACACCCTTTTTGCATTTGTCTAATGTATTTATATCTACATTCTTTATACATGAATTCAGTTAAATTATTTAGAATGGTGTGTATTGGTTTATGTAAATTGTATATATTGTTTTCAGTTTGTTTCCATTTATTTGTAAATAATGTCTTTCAACATTGGATTATTTTTCTGTAATTATCCTCTCCCAATTTTCTGGGAATGTTGTGCAATAAAACATGCCAATATGATACCGTTAATCACGCCATGAAAAGCCTTTATTACCTGATGCAAATATCATTGACCCATTGATTGTATGATCTTTTTTTTTAAACTGCAATATATCAGAGAACATTTGAAAACAAGTACACGTATTACTGCACAGCTAAGTAAACGTTAGGAGTAGAAGAAAATAAAAGACAAAAGACGACTCTAATAAATTAGTCCTAGCACTTCTATTGGCCGAGCGCATGTTGTAGCCTTCTCCTAACTTGGATCAATGATTTTTCTTAAAAGTTTTTGGCCGGCTTATCAGTCATTTCAGCTATGTTTTGAAATGCGGGTTATGATCATAAGCCACCATGTCATTACCATTTCTTATACGAAAAATAAATCATCATAATACCAGAAGGCGACAGCCCTCACGGACAACAATTTAAATTTGGAATACTGTCACTGATCAATCAGCGGGCTACGTTTCATTAAGTCCAATCAACGTGGTATTTGTTGACATGGAGAGCCAAAACAACTGTCGAAGCCAAACTGCCAAACAAGAGACGAAGAGGGCAATTACTTTGCCAAAGAGGCATAGTAAACTCGGGAGAAGATGTTTGAAAGTGAAATGCGTCTTCTCGCGATGTTTTCGAACCAGTGTGGGAGTGTGCTTCTCATGCTAGATAATGGAAAGTTGTTTGGGGAATATGTTGCCTAACCTTGTAAACTAAGGTAACAATCTGAGGAGTTTCAACGAAACGGAGTTTTCAGCAGCTTCTAAACAAATATTTTTACTGGGACTGCAAGCTAATTATAACGTTTGCGAACAACACAATTAACACTTCCGTGTGGTTTAATAAAGGTTTAGAGGACCAAGCTCCTGACAGTCTCGTCGTCGCCAAGATTTATGGAAACGACTGCTAATTTAGCTCTGAGGAATTAGCCAACAGCCTTGGCTGGGTGTTGCTTTTTGCCAGTAAAAGTTGTGTTTCACGCGAAGCAACACGTAGAACCTCTGGACACTAACAGCTGGACAGATGTTAGCCAAGAAAGTCATCAATGGAGCTAATGTGACTAAGTTGCCACTTTGAACATTTCGTGATTGGTGGATCATCCGAGATTAAACGGCGGGACTGGAAAAGTCAACTATGCTAGTCAACTCAACGCTGACTCGGAGGCTGAAATCTCTTCAACTCATTTCGGTCTAGCAGATGGCTAACTCTTCGAGAAAGGGGGACGAAGGATAAAAATGAACGCAACTTACATCTGTACCTTTCTACTCGCGATTTTATGTCGTTCTGATCTTTTTAAAAGCATGACATCAATTTTGTGGTCGCCGTGGTGCGTAACGTGAAGTTTCATTTAAAGCCAAAAGAATTTGTGCCTCCCCAGAAAATCGTATCCATGCTCGGACGAAGTAAAGAGGCACGGGTTGGAGTCAAGGTATTGCTCCAACAGTCTGACTGGAAAGCTCACAAAGTGGAATTGTGACGAACGAATTTATTTCTTAAAACGCGTGGCGACTTGGGAAGCATTTAAAGGAGTACGAATTTATGAAACAAATCTCAGTTATGGACTCCTCACTTAAACAGGCTTTGAAGAAGCCTCCATCGCGACGAACTGCAGAGGTAAGTGAAGTTGACTTGCTATAGCTTCAGCTATATTAGAGTAATTTGTAGACTTTGTACTCATTCCCCATAAAAGAAGCGCTTTGACCAACTTCGTTTTTTCGTTCTCTCCTCCCTGTCAGTCATGTCAGAGCTGGCGTCACTCCTGAGAGATAAAACTAAACGCGCCAAACGCGTCTGCTAATTACCGCTGCGTAGGTTATCGTTGGTTAGCTAAGATAGTTATAAATCCGTGAACCCATAGTAAAGAATGTATTTCTATGAAGAACTTAATTATAGGGTAACCTAGCCTAACATCTGCGCGCAAGAATTCATCGGGTCGCTGTCTTGCTAGTAGGCTAACAGACTTTACCTAGTATAGTAGAGTTCTCTGGTTCTACCCAACAGTTGACTAGCTAATGTTAAATGGCCTAAACTGGATAGCTCACCTATACAAACCTGTAATGTTCAGGCAATACCAAACTTGGCGTATACTTGCTAGACTGGCCACTAACCTGTTGATGTAACATGACGTTATATTTCTTTATAAATATTCAAACAATGAGAGTGACACTGGAAAAGCCAGCATTACAGAATTTCTATTATTGCCCTGAGCAGCCCTTTCCCATACCCCCGAGGATAACTTTGGGATGTCATCATGGGAACCATTGGTGTAAACCTACCAAGTCCTGACATAAGCTTAAAGCGTGAAAAGTTTGACTGGAATTAAAACTGACCGCAAAAGTCCCTTTTAAATGCAGTGGGTTTTGACAGGAGTCCTTGTTGAGACGAGATGTTGATATCTGATTTAATACAAGTTGTCCATGTTGGTATAGTAAAAGATTTGGCTTAGCCTACTCAAGGTTAGAGGAATTCACTGACAATCCACAGATGACAACACCATTATCTGTCAGTAGACTTCGGTACCTTATCATAAGGGTCAGGGATGTTTTTCATCAGTCATCTAGAACTAATCTTTGTAGCGGTTTCAATGATAGACATTTGATTTTGACTCATGTCACATAGTGTCCCATGTGATTTCGAAAAGGGTTGAATGTGTTGCATACAAGTTCTTTAAAGAAAGGCTTAAATAAGAGTGAAAAGGCAGGGAAGTACTGGCTTTTTGGAACTTCTTTGACTGTTATGGAGACATCTGGCTTCTTGACTGACTTGTGAATAATGGATACAAAATTATTTCAAGAGGGACCAAGGGGGACCTTTGGAGGCCTGCAGTCTTTGATCAGTGAAGAGAGGTGACTGGGTAGCCATGACTGCTGATGTCTGCGCTCCTGTCTTTTCTCTCTTCATTAGGCTTTGTGCTTTTCAGTTTCACTGGTAGTGCAGTTCAAATGGCAGTTCAAAAGGCAGCTGTAGAAAAATATTCGTATTGCAATAGAAGATGATTGATTTCCCCAAGTATGCACAAGATTTGGGAAACCCCTCCAGAATGGTGAAAGGCAGGTGATCTCAAACTCCAGGCCATATTTCTCTGTTGTACTAGTTCTCTCAGGCTCTATTTCCTGGAGGGACCAAAGGTCTTATAGTGCTGTTGTTTAAGGCATGTTTGAAATAAACCTGAAACGTTGTGCACAGAAACAGTCAGATTAGTTCTACTTCAAGAACACTTTTCACCACCCCTTCAGTTACCTAAAATACCTGCGCATATTTGATGGAGCCTCTGCCTCCCAGGCTTGTTTCAAAGGTGAAATAAAATCATCTGAGGAATGTGAAAGAACTTGTGTGGACCTTGTGTGTAAACATGACCAGCATCTGACCTGCATCCTGAAAGCCCTCTTTGTAGCACTAATAAAGTCCCTAAGGTTCGGATAAAGAAAAACCAAGTTATCGCAGTGGGTTAGTCTGGAGAACAGGCGTGAAATTTAGACCAGGGCACAGAGTGCACAGCTTGTGCATGTCACTGACCATTCAGGGCTTTAGGCTACTTCGGGGATCCAACTGAGATGAGATGCCTTCAGCTTGCCTCTGGAAAAAGGACAAAATTTGACCCGTACCTGCCTGTCTAATAGCCCTGTCTCTGAAAAGTGCATTGTTTTGGACTAAATCCAAATGTTATGTTTTGTTGTTAAGAACACAGTATGTGGTATGTCACGCAACTGGCCAGCAGTGAATTCCTTCCTGTTGCTTGGGTGTGAGGAAGGGCTTTTACCTAGGCCTTGGTAATGAAAGCACTGCATGTAAGCAGCCAGATAGCATTAGATGATTATGCTTATGTTTGCAATTACATTATTCTACAATTGTTAACAAATGTTATTACTTTCATGAACAATATGCCTACGTCCAGCCAGTGTAATAAATACACTGTTCAATAATCAACGTGCCAATACTTGGGTAACACATGATGTTAGAAATTGTTATCAAGGAAAGATTGTAGGGAAGTAAACAAGTAAACAACTGAAGCCTAACCCAACTCTGCCTGATTATTGTGAATCTTGTATCTTATGTTACATTTGTTGGCCAATACTGTCAGTAGGCTAAAGGGTTGAAAATGTTCATAATGTCACATTTGTGTACAATTTATGGTACAGTAGATGTTTCGCTATAATTGCCAGTTACCATACCCATTGTGGTATTTTGACCCAGTTTCATATCAGATTGCCTGAATCTGGCAGATTAGCCGATTGACCACTGATTGAGCAGCAGTTCAAATCGATGCCAAATTAGCAGGCTGTGCCCCCTCTTAGTCAGGCCCCTCCCATTTCTCTTCACTTTACAAAAGGGTGTTTTGCAGCCTCTGAGAAAGCCAGCTTGTTTTCTGCTCATAGCAATTGTTTATTGTGTTTTTCTCTGACTTCTCTGGGTTCGAGCAGTAGCTGTGCTTTGTTAGCAAGCTGTAAGAGTTGATGCAGCACACACATTACCACTGAGGCAGGCTATGTGCAGCAATGTTGCTGTGGCATGAGTTTTCTTTTCGGGCAATCTTGGTTTGCCAGCGAGACATTGGTAGATAGATTGTCTTGCACAGATGAGTATGACAGAGGATCATGATGCTTGGCTCAACAGCGTGATGAATGTCAACCATCGGTGACAGATGATCGCATCATCGCTTGGCCCAACCCTATTAACCCTATTTTTATAAGTTCCTCATTGATTCTCGCCCATAGGCAGTAGTGTCAATGGTGCCTGTGAATTCCAATTGATGCCTCTCCTTTGAGAGACCCAACCTTGAGCATTTAACATTCTTGACCAAAATAGAGACACGTGACACTTTCAGTTTTTGTTTCTTTTGGAGTGAAAAGACGTCACCTGCGTTAGGTTGCAAAACAGATGAATGTGAAAGGCCTCCTGTTACAATAGGTCAGTCTGCCGCACAGTATTATCTGCTTTCCCTGCTCAAGTATAGCTGACTCACCATTGTGACTACACCATTGTGCCTACAGACTACTTACTACTGCCTGATTTCAGCTCTTCCCTCTTCACCACTTGAAACAAAACTGTCAGGCACTTGATTTGCTGCTCACCCTGTGAAAAGGACAGGCATCCACTCTATTTTAGGGCCCAGCTTAACATTTTGAACGTGGAGCTCTGATGCTGCCAACTTTCTCTGTCAAGTAGCGCAGCGCATTGTTTGATCACACCTTAACTTTAGTGGTTGTGCAGAGGCAAGTAAAGTATGATGACTCTATTTAAAAAACAAAAAGTTATGACTTGAAGTGCCTGACATTGCAGATGTCTTTAATGTGGTAAGGATATGGGCTGAGCTGTGGTAAAAGTGAGTTTGATTTGATTTGTGTTTTGTGTTGTCTGAAGTTAATGTTTTATGAAAATGGCTGTAATGATTTGCTGGAAATAAAATGTATTGCTTCATTGTTAATTTGTAATGTATTTTGAATACTTAAAACACAATGGCTGATATTGTTATGGGCAGCCTACAAGAAGGGGGCTCATAACAAAAGTATATGAATATATATTTTTTTTTTAGATGTAGTTTAATTAATTAATTCAATAAACCGAGGCAAGCAGGCACAATAAACTGGGCCATAAAAATAATATAATAATATAATAAAAACACTGATGAGTCTTTGGTGAATTTTCAGAGGCCTTTGAGTTGCCACTGACAGCTCTGGGAAAAGAGCCTGTTTGAGCGGAAAAAAAACTGAATCTGAATATTTGGCTAGAAGTATGACATAGACCTTGCAATACAATGATAAATAATGTAGATAGGCTCTTTTTTGTAGTGTTGTGGCTAGATTATGTTTTGAGAGCATCTAATACGAACCCTTACATGAAAGACAGTTTTGCAAATCATTGTTAAATCCTGTTGTCACCACCTAACAGAAATATTGAGTGGCTGTGGTGTTTTTAAAATTGTGTTTAAAAAAAATGATAAGTAAAAGAATGGACTGGGTAGTTTGTCACTAATGACACTAATAGAGCTGTTGGAAGTTGCGAAAGTGAAAAGCCTCCCTAACTCCTTGGTGAGCAGTGGGTGCTAAATGTGACTGGTTGTAATTTCTTCTGGTCACATTCAATTATTTACAAACGTCATTCAGGTGGCTCTTGATATACCGACTTCCTTTTAAACATTGGCCCTTGGCTCAGTATCACAGTGAAAAGTTAGACTGACCTGACACAGTTTTACGTGACTGAGATCAAAAAAGAATGAAGCCTGACTTGAAGGGAGGGTTTGAGTCCTGGCACCTACTTAAAGTGCAAAACAGGAATGCAGTGTAGACGCCCAGGGAATGCAGTGCCTGTAAGTGTCTGTCTTTCCCCGAGGTGCCATCTCTACAGTAACTGTGAAGGCCTGTTTGCACACCCCACAGCACACAGAGTGACTTCTGGATTAACCATGTTTGTCTGGGACGAAGAGATCCACCGTAGCTTCAAGCGTTTTGATCAGCATTGCAGTTTTAAGCATGCAACTTTGATGCCAATAAAGAAAGCTTTGTTTACGCTCACATGTGACCAGAATGAAAGCAAGAAGTAATGCAGTTTCAGGGCTTCCATTTGACTTACATGGCTAAGTAAGCAGGTCATCATACTTGGTAGCTCTTAGTCGCTAGACAGCCAACTGTTACTTAGAAATCTTACCCATTTATACATTATACTGCACTCTAGTGGACAAAACCTACACAGTATCTCTTTAATTCTTCTCCTTTTGTATCATAACTCCCAGCATTTGCATTTTTTTTTTTTTAGTTTTCTGTTTGCTCTCCTCCCCAGAAAACAAATGAAGGCCTCAAACGCTATCAGTACTTAAGAATGTTTGCATATCAATCTGAAATGGCAGACACGGATATCTAAATCTGAAATCAGATCTTGGCGAACACCAGGTCTACACCCTGCTTCTTTGGTCCCATCCCTGCCGTATAGTTGGGTACAGTGAGTCAGGAATCTGCCTCCTACGTGGGGCCTGGCCTCCCTCAGCCCACTGTGCTCATGGGCACACAGTGAGTCTCATTGTGCAGATCCCATGGTTGGTGTCCTGCCTGAGAGAACAGCCACAGCAGCGGCAGGGGAGGAGAAGAGAGGGGGAAGACAGAGAGAGGGTCATGTGTGTCTCTCACTGTGGGAGAACCAAACACTCAGGGTCATGACCTGGGAAATGCTTCCTTAGCTCCACGTCACTAAATTCCTAAAAAAAATTTTTTTGTTAATTTACAAATTTTTTTGTTAATTTACAAAAAAAGAATTATCCACCAAAATATTTCCTAAAATGGAAATAGCCAGAATGTCCATTCTAGATGGAATGGCTAGGCGTTTATATAGCTCTGTTATTCCCCACCACCAACATGTTTAGCATGATGACCATTAGGCTTTGTTGCACATTTAAGAGGTTCACAGTCCGTCTGTTCCACATCCGACCTCCGCTTGTCCTCGACAAGTGTTTTATGAAGGTGGTAGAGAGTGTGTATGTTCTCTGTTATATGAAGTGAGAAGGTGGTGGAGAGTGTGTATGTTCTCTGTCGCTCCCAGGTAGTATTCCGCTGCCAGCCTGGTCTCTCTGATAAGACTGTGAGTCTGTGTGCCCAGCTGGCACAGGCAAAGAGTGCCATATGATTTTTTTCCCCCTTCTTCTTCTTCCCCTGGCTATTGAAACTGTCTGCCCAATCCTTTCAGGGCTTGCAACATTTCGAGTGGCAGAGGAGTCTGGCATCAAACACAACCCGACCAGTACCTTTCAGATTAACACCTACACTTCCTAGTGACAAACCATCATGATCAACAACGTTTTGGTAGTCAACGTTTTCCTGCAAATAGCAAGTCTGCAGAGCAGAAAAGGCGAATGAAGGAGAGTGCTTTTTCACTTAGAGGATAGTTTCTGATAGCCCGACGGGAAAACTCTTTTTTTCCCGGGATGTTGGGATAGCTATTTTGTGAGCCCTGCCTTTCGTGCCATCCCCCAACCCCATGTGGGCTCAGCGTCTTTTAAGTGTCCATTTACTCATTCAATAAAACCTGCAAATCCGACACTAAATACTCAGCTGCTTATGCAATAACAAAAAAACAGTCGATCAGCCTTTGGCTGCGTGTCTCTTATCGCTCACCAGCCTGAAATGTCCCCGCCCCTCCTCTTTCGGACAAGCCAGAGCGTGTAGGCCTCTCCGAATTTGCATCTGAAGGGTTTGGTTCATTTCTGAAAGCAAATCGAGGTGACTATGGCCTTACATTTCGTTCAGTCATGTCTCTTGTTAACAGTGCACAGTAAGAAGAAAATATTTTGTTGAAATAATGCGATTTGAAGTTGCGTTGGTCGCGTACCTCTACTGTCAACTGAAACCAAGGTCTAAGTCCTCTCTCCTGGGACAGTTTTGAGTCCACCATCATACGGTCTGTTATTAACATTGACTTTCTGCGGAACATGTTTCCCCTGAGACTTGGCCCCAAGGACAAGGGGGAGAAGTCATGCTGCTTTCATTTATAATGATCCCTGGCCAGAGAGCCTGATTGAGACCTGTGGCATTTAATAAGCTAGATAATTGGACAGTGGACATATGAAATTATCATTGCTCTCTTTTCTTGCCATGGCTGCCCCAGCTTTTCAGTTTTCTCTCATCACTCTGGGGGTGGGGGAAGGGTGGTGCCCGAGTCTTGCCATTTGTGTAGTGGGTAAGGGCTACGAATTAACCAAGATTATGTAACATGGAATTTTTTTTCCCCAGAATCGCCATGGTAACAATTGGATTCTTGTGTTCCGCTGTGTGCTGCGTGTTTTCCGTGGCGTATTTCTGTTTGGTCTGGCTGCGGCTGAGTGGAGAAAGGGCAGCTGCCGTGGCACAGCTTCAGCCCTCTCTGCCCGGCTCTTTGCCCTGGCACTCCTTACGCTGGAGTTGTCATTCTCACCACCTCTCTTTCCATGTGCCAGAAGCCTGGCCCTCTGGGCGGTGCTGCCGGAGTGGGATTTTCAAAAGAATCCAGACAGAGCGAGGCAAGCCTGTCAGAAACACAGAACAGGCAGGAAAACAAGTAAACGTTATATCAGCTTGGTGCACTCCAGTGCAATGCATCATTACATTGGAATATTATAGAGACTATTACTTTGATTCATGTTTTGAGCCGTAAGGATATGTGGTACCTTGTGTATTTTCTATGCTTTATATGTTACTTGGACCCCTAACACTGTGTGTTTGGGTAGGTGAGTAGTAGGGGCAGAAATTGCCACAGAGGCGATGATGCAATACTATCACGATATTTGGGCCACAATATGGTATTGCGATTTATTGCGAACATTTTACGATACAGCATGTATTGTAATTTCGATTCTACGATACATTATGATTTATTTCTTCCGTATATCACGGTTTGTATACCGGGAGTCTCTGCAGCCATCTTGGCGTGGTAAATTTGTTCTCGACTCTTTTTAAAATGTTTTCCTACCTCGAGTGTGTTTGTATGTAACATTACCGATAGATACATTTCATATCTGTTACATTAACACAAGACACAACACTTTCAGAGTCATTTATAATTGCCATCAATTTCTATTCAATTTAAAATGTATTTCTTCATATTGCATCATTAACAATTAACACTGTGTCACATCACTTTACCTTTCAATCACACAACGTTTGAAAAGCAAACCTTGAACCTAGATGTTTCCAAATATTTAGTCTTGTTAATATTCAGATTTATTTTCATCTTTATCTTTTATGGACTAGTTCATTAACACATTTTTGGTCATTTAGGATTTTGGCAATGTCAAGTATATCACAAAAAAAAGCCATGTTCTGTTATGAAGTGGACAATACTTGGGTAGCTAGCTCCCTGGGTAGCACTCCAGAAACCTTTCTCTTTTCTCTATCTCTATCTAAGGACTGAATGGATGGTAACTTTGTGAGGACTTCATTCCAGTAGGGGGCAGCAGCGTTTACTGCCTTGTAGTCCACCGCAGACTGATGCTGTTTTCTCTGTGCTCTGACTCACAGTATTTATTGTGTGTCTCTGTGGATGGCAGGCAGAATAACATAACTGCAAGCAGGTGTAACCTATTCTGGGCTCCTAGAGTCAAAGCCGGGGGTGTCCAGTGAGGTTAGGACAGGTCACAGTGGAGGACCACCAGGGGTAGAGGTCAGTGGTCAAAAAGCCCTCGGGACAATGACAGGAGGGTAGGGAGTGGGGGAGAAAGGCCAGAGAGTTAATGAGCCTGCTAACTGTTTTAGATGAATAGCTCAAGTTTCACACCTGAATGCTTTTTTATGCCTATGTAGCCTTTGATGGTTGTCTTGTCCTTTGTATTGTCTTCCTATTTGTCTGATGTTAGTCTTTTGGGGCAGCTCACTGGGTGCTAACATTTTTCTTAAGAGACTTGTTTAGTTATATAAAAGTTTAAAACTAGACCAAGCTCAAGTGTCAAGAGCTGTGTGGAGACACCATGCAGCTAAGTTAATGTGTTCTCATTGAATTTGTCTGTTGGATCGGCAGACGGTGTATTGAAAAGATTGGCATGGTTGACTTGACATCCTGTATTGGCTTTTGCTCCAGACTGATCAATGGAGCCTAGTTTGGAAGGGGAGGTGCGGGGGGTCCTTGACTTAGGAGGTTAGGACAGGCCTAGCAACATGTCTGAATCCCTGTTAGCCCTTTAGGCAGTCATTCTTCAGGCTAAAGCAACTTGTTCGAGCAGAAAAGGTGAATAAAGGACGGAATTTTATTTCACTTGGGGAATCATTTCTGATAGCCCGTCTGACAGGGTGTTGTTACATTTTGGTAGCCTGATGGGAAAACTGCATTGTCCCGGGACGTCGGGCTAGCAATGTTGCAAGCCCTGTAGGAGTTTCTCTGTTGTGGCTGGAGATCCAGATTTATCTTACATTTAGATCTCAGAGCTAATGTACTCTACTGCACAAGGACAAAGACATTTAATCTGTTTGCCCATGACAATGGCAGTCGAGGAAAGACCTTTTAACAGCAAAGATATGTTGCTCATTAAATCACTAACCACATGCAGCATTATGTCTGGTAGTCCTGAAGATGTGTCTATCGTGTCGGAACCCTGCTGAGCTCGGCTCTGCCTGATCCGGTCTCCCTGACACATGGGGCTCCCGCTCATCGCCATTGGCAACCCTCAGGGCTTTCGCTGACCCTCTGCAGGGTGATGAGGACCACATTGGGAGCTGAACCCGCACAGGGTCAATAAAGCTTTGTTTTGTTTTTATGTGCCCCTTAGGAGACTTTGCTGTGCATGTCATGGCTTTAACAAATTGGCACTAAAATAAAACGACATCTGGATGCATTGTCGCTTTTTTATTTTGTGTTGGTGTCCTTTTAAAGAACACTTCAGCCCACTTCACCCGCATCGACGTGAGGGTGGAAAAAGGGCATGTTTCAAGATGGTCTTATTTTCAAAGTTTTTATCTCCTTATAAATACGATATTGATTCTATGGTTAGAGACATCAGTCTTTATCTCCTCCGTTTTTTGTTTTGTTTTGTGTTTTATCTTTTTACTCGTACATACACAATCCTCTTTTTTCTGTCGGCATGTTTTGACCTGTCAAATCGCGGAATTGTGAATAGTGTGAAAACGTGTCTTTTCACTAAATGATGCAGCGCTCATCCAAATCTCATCTACGCCTTTGTATAGTTTGAACCTAGGTGTTGATTGAAGGTGAAATGTTACTTTAAATATTTATCAAAAAACCAAAAACAAACAAACCAAAAAAAAAACGGCATAAAATACACGGTTTCCCATTCACGTTTCCCAGTTTCTCTTTGTTTTGGGTGGGAATATTAAGAGTGAGTCTCTAGCTTGCTGGGCTCAAAGGGTTTGCTCTCCCTCCCTGACACGCTGCGGATGCAGGGATTAGTGTGGATCCCTGCGTGACATTGCCATGAGCGTTTCTCAGGGTTTCACCATACTTCCGCACAGATTTTTGCTACTCTACACTGTTCTTCCTTGACAGCCTTTGAATCAGGTTACACATTCAGCTGCTGTTTCTCACCTCCAGGCTTCCTTAGCCTGTCGTCCTCCCATCATGTTGAAGTTTGGTATCAGTATCTTGCCTTTCTGGACATGTTTCTGAGCGAATGGAATCACTCACTTACTCATGACTTCTAGTCACTATCAGAAGACTAACTGCCAAACAGGGGGAAATTTGTTTTCATGTGAAATGAAGTCCTTGTCAAATGTAGCCCAGGAAATTAGTTTTTTTTTCCCCTGTATGTAGATCTTGGCTATATATGCTTTGGGAATAAACTGACTATTTAGAAAAGAGTAAGCAGGTTTGTGTTTCCACAGTAGTGCATGGACAGACAGTGTGTCCACAGTGGTGAATGGACAGGGTTTTTTTAAACTCTGACCGTGTGTGTGTGTGTGTGTGTGTGTGTGTGTGTGTGTGTGTGTGTGTTTGTGTGTGTGTGAGAGGCACTCAAGCATGCCCTACACCTGTTAATGCTAGTCGCCCACAGGCTCAAAAGGCCCTCTGTCCTGTTCTACCATCTGGCCACATGTATTTTTTTCACATGCATTCTTCTGCCTATCGGCGCTACATGTTTGAACAGCTGTGTGTGATAATGGGCTATTTTAAGTGCTCTGTATGTGTGGTGAGGAGAAAAAAAAGCAGTTTAATGGGAAACGATCAACACTAACAGCCCCTGATTTGCTCCTGACCTGCTTTTTTGAATGATATTCCTCTCAGCACTGAAGTAGCGCTTTCAAAGATGTTTCAATTCTTAAAGAGATTTTATGTTTTCGGCGGAATGCAGACACAGAGGTGGAATCGGTCATCTCACAGGGCCAGGCATGACTGCCGTCACAGGGGTGCACGTCAGGAGAGACAACTTGTTGGAATTTTGTTAGTGCGTAGATGGCCTAACCCTTTTATTATTCTCACCCACATTTAGGCTAAGTCAAATTCCTTATGGCTGTTTACAGATATAAGAGGCTTGTGTTTGACATTTAGGTAAAATGATTGGTAATTCTTGTAGGTGTTGACCTGCTGGCAAAACATACACACTCTGATAGAACTGTTGACAGGTACTTGATGAGGTGACATGCAATGGCCTCAGATGACCTATTTGGGTCAGGTTAGATTTGCAGTGTTTTCTGACGTGTCCTGTTCTTCCATGACGTGGAATGGCATTGTAACAATGCATGGCGGTGCATTCAGTCGCAGACCTCTCAGCAACATAAATTTGACTTTGATTTCAGTACATCTAAATTTGGTCTAGGGACGTCACCTTCAGTTACCCTCTGCATTTCTAATGGGGATGTGGTTTCGCTGAAGATATCTGATAGAGCTGATTCTTTTAATACTTAACTGCTTTCTGGCTTTTCACACTTGTTGTTCTGCAAATTTTGTAAATGAACAACCTGCCACACATGTGCACCAGAGGCTTTGGCTTTTTAAATAAGGAAAAAGCGCTAACGGAAGTGTTTGTGTCAAACTAAGGAGAACACATCCCGCATAAGCACGAGTGCTGCGTCACTCCAGGTTACAGTTAGTACAGCTCTCTGTGTCATATAGTCACACGTGTGCAGTGAAAACTGAAGCTTTGTTGCGTTTGGGCCTCTCGTTCACACGACAACAGGGTTTTTGGGGCCTGAAAAAGGGGGTTCAGAGTGGTGTGGACAGGAGAAAATGAAGCTTTTTTAAAACGATGAGGACATTACCCCAACTTTATCCAATCAGCTTTCATATTCTGTGAAGGCTGAGCTGCGCCCTCAAAAGCCTCCACCACGTCCTCTTTAGATATGAATAGAACATCTAATTTTGTTTGTCAGACGCATCATGATTGTCAGCCAATTTGTTCTTTTTCTACGAGGACGACTTCTACTTTCTATCGGAAACATCATAGGCCAAAACCTTTTCTGGGTTTGTTTGATATAAAGTGATGATAAATAGCAACTTTAAGCAGGCTGGGTTCACTTCACCGGGGAAATTCTGTTTGCTGATGTTGGAAAAATAAACGATTTATTGGATTTATCTCATCTCGTCATCTCGTCTCATCTAGGTGTGGCCTATAAATTGCAGCATAGGTTATGCAAGGAATGTGATTCTAGAACAACCTACGCAGCTAGCAACAGCATTTTAATTTGTTTGGGTTTCCTTGTGAACACGGATGAACTCTCAAAACCTCAATGTGGATGAAAATCTTTTTGAAAACGCAAAGGAAAAAACATTGTTCTCAGAACACTCCTTTGTCGTGTGGACAACATCATAGCCAACGCTGAAATACCTTGCCTTGGTCTTGGTCTTGGTCTTGGTAATGGAGAAACCATACCTGAGCTGAGCAGATGTTTCTGTATTCATCCCCTTTTACATGAAATTCTGCCTCTGTCTCACCCTACGTGTCTCCTCTAGGATCTGAACAACATCTACTGTCACCTTTACCACATGGATGTACTTTCACACCTGAGAGAACACCAGCTAAGGTAAAGTACCGTCACCGCATGACACACAAACACACACAATTTAAAGGCTGGATTTTGATCCAAACAACAAGCCATCATATTTGTTCAGTCCTGTCACAAACTCTCTCCTCCTTCATCTTCTCAGGTCTATGTGCACCTCTGCAAGATACGAACGCTATGATGCTAACCACATCCTGTTCTAGTGAGTAAATGCATCTTACTGACATAAACAGCTGCTCTGTTTGTGACCATCCAAATCCTTAATAGCCCAAGTCACAGTCCTATATCAAAGATGGATCTAATCTCATGTTTAACAACACTTTGGTCCTTCACCCTGAGACAGATATATGGCATTGAATTACATCACTGAGGGGTGTCTGGTTTTATTGCTCATATAATAGAGATGCTAGATGGGCTGCCTATCCTCCATTTTGTTGTGCTGTTTTCCTCCATTAAACTCCCATCTTGGGCTTTGGTATCTGATCAATGTCAGGATGGTCCAGTCGGAGCGTCAAACAAACATCATGAGATGTCCCACTCACTCTGTATCTAGTTTCTGGACCAAAGCCATTATTAAACGAACTCTCTCTCTCACATACACACACACACACACGCACACACGCACGATTAAACTCAAACGACCACTCCCCTCCCCGACAAATCTGCAGAATTCTGCATGAATTTCCCTTATGGTGATTTTGGACAGTGGTCTAGATTTTGTTCTGTAGTCCCGTGGTAAAATCCATTTGTGTTATTTAAAAAGAATACACTGATCCAATTATGACTACACTCTTTGGACAGTACCGCCGTGGACAGTATTTCAGAACGTTAGCAAAAGTCCCATCCAGGTTCCAAAAATTACTATACAGATATCATCAGTAGGTTTTTTCCAACCACATGAATGGGACTTTTGCCCACAGTCTGAAATACTGTCCAACTGTGTGCAACTGTAACAGTGAAAGAATGGGAACATCCCATTTCAAAAAGGGGAACTAGTAAATGGGTTTTCAATCCTCAATGAGAATGTTATTGGATGATTTTGTCATTCAGCATCCTGTGCGTTGACTCTCATTCTCCAGTCGTGTTTGTTTTTGTCCCACAGTCCGGATACCATCTCCACGTGCTGGTACATTCTACTCACCGGCTCCGTCTTCGTGAAGGAGCACATGTACTTGGCGCGCTGCTGGTATGTCCCCTCTCTCGGCTAACGCAAAGCTTGTGACACAACAGGCATCCTCTTTGGCATCACTTGGGAGCATCACTTCTGAGAAACAGTGTGTCAACCCATCTTGTGCAATGAACGGTCACTTGCCTTTACCAGATATTTATCGCTAATGGTAGACGTCCATTTTTTAATTCCCGTTAGCTTGGCTTGGCTACTGTCCAAAGGTTACCTTTTGGTCATTGTGGTTAAGAGGATGATGGGTGTAACCATGAGATAACTTAACGATAAACAGTTCTACTGAAGTTCTACTGAAACAGCAGGGTTTGCACTAGCTAACCTACATTCAAATTACCTCTTTAAGCTCTGATCTGTAAGCAAAATGTCTCCGATCCTTTCACTGTGTTCATGTCAGTCGCGGGCAGACGTGAGACTTTTACCGAGGGAGTCTTGGAATGGGCCTGTTGGCTCTGCAGAGGCTTGTTGGGATGTAGCAGATTACAGAGAGATGGTGAGCAAGATGAGAGGCTGCATGGCTGGAATAAAATTACATTACATTGTAGCCTCTTCCATTGACGTGAGGACCGGTATCATCAGCGGAGAGTAATGACTGCTCTGCTCCGTGGGTTGTCGGTGCGTTTGTTCATGGCGAGCAGATGGCTTGGGGAGTCTCAGGCGCAGCAGTCAGACTGTAAGCCGGTCATCATGCTTTTTTATCTGCACTGCTGTGTCTGCCAGCAGCTCCACATCATGGCTGACCCTCCCACTCCTTTCATACTTCAAGATTGACTTCTTTATATTAGACTTTCAACAGTTTGAGTTTAATTCCCCTTGCTCTGCCCATTACTGCACAATTAAAAGTTTGTTGTTTTTATTTAAAAAAATAACACAAAAAAAAACCCATTTAATTCATCAGTGCTGCTCAGCCTGAAAGGGATCCAGCTGTTTGAAAGAAACTGAAAATGGCAAGTGAGAAACAGAAAAACAGGAAACGTGAAAACTGGAGAGGAAGCGCTGTGAGTCCAGCGGTGTGATAAACATTCCTGTTTGAGCTGCAGTCGGCGTGAGGTCACCGCGCAGGGCCCTCAGTGAAGCATGGCAGAAGAAGTTGGGCAACGCACTATAGCCTGGAGGTGTGTGTGTGTGTGTGTGTGTGTGTGTGTGTGTGTGTGTGTGTGTGTGTTCCCATATGACTATGCTGAGTGGCCCAGGGTTGGTGGTTTTTCATATAAATGTATGTAAGAGTAAATGGTGGTCTTTCATGTGTGTCTGAGTGAGTGACTGTCTGTCTGTGTATGTATGTCTGTGTGGTGTCCCTGTATGACTTGATGAGCAGCAGAAGGTTAGTGGTTTATATTGTGTGTGTGTGTGTGTGTGTGTGTGTGTGTGTGTGTGTGTGTGTGTGTGTGTGTGCGCTGGTGAGCATGAGCGTAGGGGGATGGGGTTGTTGGAGAAGGGGTGGTGTGGTTTGGAATGCGGAACTCCTGGCAGGACTCTGACTGAGCCATGTGTTCCTGAGGCGGCTGCAGCCTCATGAACACATCCCGGCAGGAAATGAGCCCGCTCTGCTCAGCCACTGACTACTCCGGACACACACACACACACACACACACAGTCCCTCCCTCACACACACTCTCTCACTCACACACAAGAGTCACACACACACACACAGAACGACCACTGGCAGAACATGGACACTCTTCTCCTCATATCCCCAACTCAACAAGCCCACATGGATTTTAACTCAGGATCTCTCTGCTTCTCTGGAAGTTGGTCTCTGCTTTTACATCTCTGAGGATTTTTGGATAACTTCTTCCACAGAGGAAGACAAACCTCCTACCAGAGGTTTACAGAAGACAAAACAGAGGTCGATATAAGATCAATCTTTTCATTGAATTTTTTTTTGTTGAAAACTCTTCTCATATGGATTCTGATATGGAGTGATGGCATTTTTGATTACAACATTACAACAAGGATTAACCACTGCTTTTGGATAACATTTGAGTGTCATGCTGTGCCCATCGCATCTGTGTGTTTCTGGAGGGTTTGGAATTCCCCTATGTTAATCTGTTGGGTAATGTAGGGTTTGCCCAGTCCTTCAACTGGAACGCAGTTTAAATATGGGACCTGTATGAGTGCTTTTTTCACTTTCATTTGAAAGGAACAGTCTTTATTATCAGAAGGAATAGAGACCTCAGCCTCATCGAATCCACAAGTAAGTGATCCGTGCCTCTCATGTGGCCTGTGTCTGCCTTGTGGTCCAGTGTTTTGATTTTTGTGAAACCACAGACGTACGATGTGCTCCGTAGGTTTGTCTTTGGACATTTGTTTTCAAAGCCGCATGCAAACAGCGGGGGTATACGGCCTTATCAACGGCATGTTCATTCACTGAAAGAAAGAAAGAAAGAAAGAAAAAAGAAAGAAAGAATGTTTGTGCCTGGTTTAAACTTTCATGAAAAAATGTCACCAAAAATGTCAATCCAACAGGGGATTTTTTTTTTTTTTGTGAGCGCAAAAAAAGTGTCATTTGACATATGTATGACCTGAACTGTCCCCAGCTCAAACAATGTTGTTGTGCAGTAAAAAAGGCCTTTGAACGCACCTGAATCATTCATGGCATTGTATGCGGCCCGTTTCTCGCTTACGGTGCTGCTTCTGTGCCGTTTGAGCGGCCCCTAATCTATTGTTCCATCAGCGATGACAGAGCTCCTGTGTCTATGCTCTGTGTGGAGGATGTGCTTGCTCAACAAAGCCCCTTGCATGTTATGACAACCAGTAGCTCACTGCTGAGATGAGGATCTGTTTTTATCTATTCCTGTTTTTTTTCTCTGTCTTTCCTCTCTCTCTTCTCTCTTTTGTTTTATCCTTCAAGAAGTAATATCTCTGGTGTCAGCAGTGTGTGGTATCATGACAGGGTAGCCCCGGACGTCGCTAGCCCTCTTCCTCCCATCTATCCCGTGACCTGAATAAATCAAATTTGCTGTCTGCCGTTTCGGTATAGAGAGAGAAAGAGAGAGAGAGAAAGAGCTGGAGTCCTGTCAGAGGCAGTGCGGTGGTCACTGCACGGCACATCCCACAGGCTCAACCCTTCACTCACCCTCGACAGCTCCCGAGCACATCTCGGGGACTCTACCACATCGCACACCAGTTCCTTTTTTCCGGCCCACATTTCCCAGTATGTTTTGGCAGTGAACGTTCTGCGTAAAGGCCTGTCCAGATACTCAAGACCCCGGTCATTTTTGTAATTGTTTTGAACTAAACCGGAAAAGATTTGAAGATTTTAAAAGGTAGACTGCAGGGAAGAATGCAAATCTATAATGTTGCAGTCTCTCTTGCCCCCCCCCCCCCCCCCCTCCTCTCTCTCACCTAATATTTAAATTTAGATTCTGTAGATGTCTGTAGAAAAAAGGGAAAGGGAAGAACAGAGAAAGGGGTGAGGCTGAAATCTATCTGGCAGAGCATCTATACAGCTCACAGAAGCAGCAGCCTCCCTGGAGTACAGAGAGAGTTGTCAGGCAGGGTGACCTGCATCTCACCTAGACAGCTCCTTAGTTCTCCCTGTAGAAAGAGTGGGGATGGAGAGAGGGAGGGAGAGGAAGAGAGAGAGCGAGAGAAAGGAGGAAGGATGAAGAGGAGAAAGGCCCATTCAAACAAGGTGAAGGAGATGAGAGCATTCAGCCCGCAGACAGAGGAGGGAGCAGGAGAGAGAACAGGCCAATTGCATCTACACTCTCATTTATATTCAGGGACGGGGAAATGATATTCAGCTGCATGACAATGCAGTGCTATCTGCCTGAGATGGACGCTTCTCCCCGGCCTGAAGGGGAGTCATTGGACACGCTTCCCATGATGGGAGTGATTTTCTTTTGCCCTTTTTGTTTCCTTTCTTGTTGTCTCTCTATCCCTCTCTCCTTTTGCCTTTTATTGTTTCTTGCCCTCTCTGTCTCTCTCTTTTTCTTCTGTTTCATGTCACTGATCTATGCTCTGTGTAGATCACTGCTGGACAGTGGTATTCTCATGAGCATCGTCAGTAATGGGCTGCCTCTTCATATCATATCTGGTATAAAGAAAAAGAGAGAAATGACCTTTTGCACCGAGCCATAATTCAAGCAGCACTGAGGGGAGAGAGAGGGAGATTTCTAGGGTTCTCTCCAGAAGTCGTGATTTGGATCATGGGCTTTCCCAAGCTCGTCACACGCTCCTCACACCCGCATTCAGGATTAGACTCTCCCCTAGAGCCGCTGCTGGGTACAAAACTGAGTGCTTGATAGGTGAGAATTCACCCTAGTTACCTCAGGACTCCGGAGCTGCATATAAGTATATTCATTAGACAAACCACAATTGCAATCGGGCTCACTCCCAGCACAAGGCTGAAAGTGAAGCAAGGATAAACCCATCGCACAAGGTTTATATAGACAGAAGTTTAGCGTTCAGCAGGGATAACCACGCTGGTGGATCTCTGACGTCCGAGGCAAGGATGGAAGTTTTGCAAGGTCGGAAGAAGCACAGTTCGACCCTTCTTATCACCTCTGGTCTAAACATGCTGTTGTACATATGCAGACTAAGTGGCACCTAATATTCTAAGTTACACACACGCAGAAACACAGAAAATCCATGTTCCTGCTTACATAAGTACATGATTTATATAAGGTAATTCATAATGCAAGGCACTTGATTATTATATTCTTAAGTCATTAACAGTGTTTGGAAATTATCTCCATCAGTGCTCATGTTTTCCAGTATTAATTGGCGCATACATTTGTCAAATCCCCCCTCCACAATGTCCCCTGGATGCAATGGTGTAACAAAATAAATGTATCCAGACCTGTGATAAATACAATGACTGTTATCAAGAGTCAATTGCTTTTGCTATTTCAAATACCAGTGTCCTCTGTCTGTGATCGTAATAATCTCTGACTGCTGAATAAGAAGCTTTACCATGTAGCTGTGGGTGGCACAGAGTCCCTCAGCTGGATTTTTGCCGCAGTAAAGTCAAGAACACGGTTAAGACCTGTGTCGATCAATGAAAACGCATGCATGTGGTCACAGCTGAACATGACCCTACTGGCCAAGAGCGACAAGCAGCAGGTCGATTCAGACCTGAAGCCAAACGGTAGTCGGCCCTATAGGGGGCCTCCCTCCCGTTTAACCCCATAATTCATACCTCATGACGTTGTCTTAAGATGCAAGACGACTACAATTAACTCTGTCTAGGAAATGTTCGGTATAAATAAACTTGCCTTGCCGTGCCTTACAAAATGCACGAGTTGTGTCGAATTCTGTCAGTGAGAATTCATTTTTCCTTGCTGGTTTTCCGTGAGTGGAGTAAAGATGTCTGTGTGTTCCTTTGACAGACAGCAGTGAGTTTGCCTGTGTGTGGGAGTGGGTGTAGCGGGGGGGGGAGGGGGGATGTGTGTTCGGTTCTGTTCTGACCCTCTTGTTTTTTCCTGTACAGCTTCGGGAAACAGCTGGGTGGACGACGAGGCTGTGAATGCATCACCTTAGAGCCGTCCGAAATGATCGTGGTGAGTACTCCAGCGGCCGCCCCTCTGTCATTATCTCAGCCAACCAAACACTGACCTACTCATATACCCATCGGTACTTTACTGAAGAGGCATGATCACGCACAACATTTGGAATGTTTTGAATGGTTTAGATTGTCATCTTGGCAGAATGAAAGGGAGAAGCCTTAGAGAAAGGACCACTTCTTATAGTTGAGTTCATCCATCATTATAGGAACCGACGAAGGAAAAAGTCTGGTTGCTAATACAACATGCAAACAACTTTAGTTTTGCTGAGAGAAAGAGCTTCATCTGATATGAGTGTTCCACAGGCAAGTACCTCCAGCTGGGTCAGCGTGCCATGTTAACCCAGAGGTGCTCATGGACGGGGGCGCTGAGCAGCTGCAGAGAGGGGTCTGCTGGAAATGGCCGTCTCTATTAGATTTGGCGCGAATGACGTCTGGTGGCAAGGGGGAGGGGAGGGGAAGTCAAGGCCGTGTGTTTGTGATGGCCCGGCTGATTAGCCCCTCCGAAGAGGGCTGAATAAATAGCCTTATGTAAGCCTGCTGTTGATGTCAGCGCTCGGCTTTCCACGCTCTCTCACGCTCACCCACTCGGCTTTGAGGCAACCTTATAAAATGATGCCGTCCACTTATCACAGCGTACTCACACAGGGTCCCAGGGTATCAGTCGCAGTACTGTTTCTTGCTGGACCGTGTGAATTGTAAAGACGCTCCCACGTATTTTAAGTGACCACATAGATGCTGGAAAATATAGCGGTCGTGTGGTCGAGGAATCTCCAGTGAACTCGAGTGTAGAGGACATACAGTGATGATTTTGAGATTTATTCTGCGGACCTTGAAAACACTCTCTTTAATGGTGGTCATTAATGGTCATATTTCCTTGAAATGCATACACACACACACACACACACACACACACACACACACACACTTACAATCACACTCACAGTCAGACATCCAGAGTAGTATCTAATTTACCTGGCTATTATTATTGTAATTGGCTAAATTGGCTTGTGAGAGCCAGAATGGGAGTCTATGAAGTCGACTCTTGCTTGCTTTGGAGTAATGATGCATCCAGTCCTCTCACTAATTGAAATGATAGGGAATTATGGGAGGTAATTGAACATATCATTAGTGTAGAGAGTACTTGACAATGCTTGGCATTTCCTCTCTGTGGGGGGAGGGCATTGTCATGTTACTCAACACCGCCCTCCCCCAACCTCCAAATGGGTTGTGGACTGAGATCTTAAGACCACACACGTTCTATCCCACCCTCCAAGAAACACACACACACACACACACACACACACACACACACACACACACACACAAACAAACATTCAGACAGCACCTGTTAACTCCGCTGGCACACTCTAGCTGACTACCATGCACTGTAAAAACACCAGGCCTGTCACCAAATCAATACATCAACAATTTAGTTACTGGAGAATTCCTATTGCATGCAGCAAGCTTTGTCGACTTCCCTATATTCAAACAGGACCCCCCCCCCCTGTCCCCCCCCCCGCACGTTCGGAAAGCAGCGTCCCTTCAGCCTCACTATAGATTGTGTTAGGACCAGAGACGTGACTGTTGCTCCCTCATCTGACAGGGACCGAGGTCGCTTCGACTTAGACAGCCACACGGCTGGCATCTCGGCAGGAGCGTGTCTCAGTGGAGGGTTTGTGGAGGCCTGCCTCCTCCCCCTGTCAGCCAGCAGATAGATGGAGTGCATGGCCTGCCGCCTGCCGCCTGCCGCCTGTCTCATCTTCCCCGTGCCACTGCGGCTGCCTCCCATATAACCGCACTGATGAATGGCTGCTTGGCCTAAACCTGACAGTGCCTCAAAATGGCCGTCTGACTTTCTGCACATTTGGGCCGGATCTTGAAACACTCTGCAGCCGATGTGGTACTGCGCAGTTCATATTCACTAGCTAGCTATGACTTGAGGGAAACGGTCCATGACCTGTGAGGGGAAAAAACCCCATCTACATTTGACTAAGTAGAAAAAAGCAGATGTGTCTATTTTTTTTGCTTGGCGTCTCTGGTGTGCGTCATTTCTCTGGTGTGCGGTGGAAAAAGCCCAAGTGGTGCACTGGCAGGGGTTTCACTGGAGTTGGGGGTTGGTTTGGAAGCAGCCAGAAGGCGGGAGCTGGTACTGGAGCCCTCTGTAGATGTTTTCTCCTGAGTGGTGCTCTCTCTCTTTCTTTCTTTCTTTCTTTCTTTCTTTCTTTTTTTCTTTCTGTCTCTCCCTGCCTCTCTCTCTCTCCCCCTCCCCTCTCTTTCTCCCTCTCTCCCTCTCTCTCTCTTTCTCTCACCCCCCCTCTCTCTCCATCTCTCTTTCTCTCCCCCCCATCTCTCTCTCTCTCTCTCCCTCCCTCTCTCTCTCTCTCTCTCTCTCTCTCTCTCATATTCAGCTGCTGCTTGTTTTCAGCGGTTCTTCTGTTGTTGGCCTCTCACTCTGACCCAGGCGGCCCTGTTTGATCAGCTTAGCAGTGCTCAGCAGGGCTGGGAACACAATGACGGAGAAAAACACAGAGCATTCTCGAACTCGCTCCGTTATTAGTGGTGTAACGAAGGTCAAGTGCCCACTCAAGGCACGTCGAAGCACGTCTGTTCTCCTGTTAAAATCTTTAAAACATTTGAACACCAGGACTGCCATGGGTTTGGATTTGTGTTGCGTAATGTTAGCTTGTAAAATACTACCAACAACAACAAAGTAGCAGAACGAGCCTCCACTTTGCAGAGAATGAATTCTATGGCCGGAATCTGTTCTTTTTTTTCTTTTTCTTTTTTGGTTCTCGTTCGCCGAGAGGAAATTTGTATATTTACAGTTTCCTACAGGAAGCTGTGGCCTCTCTGCAAGGCCTGTGTGTTCATGCTGTCAGACGTACAAAGCGTTTAGAAAGTGCTGCCTTGCTCATAGGTCTGGCACGTTTTGCGAGAAATAGCCTGTCAGACACACACACACACACTCACACACAGGCACGCTCTACACACACATGCATACACACACATTCCTCCTCACGCGTCGGGTGTTTTCTGTGAGTCCAGCGTTGTTTCTGTGAATGCCGTTCCCATGAGCCGTCTGCACCGCCTCTCGTTCATATGGAAGACCTGGATGTTCAACCAGGAGCATGACAGGCAGTTTTCGCCGCAGGTGGAAAACGGCAGCGAGGGCGCGGACGAGGCGCTGCAGAGGGACGGCGCGCACCGACACTCGCGGCGGCGCTTTCGCCGGGTCAATCCCCACGGGGAGCGCGAGCTCATCACTGACGGACAGGACCCCGCCAGAGCAGCCACGGTAAGGAGCGCACGCTTTCACCAGCATTCTGTCTCGTAACCCAGTACACTTCAACAACTTTCAAAATCTCTGGTGTTCAGCAGAACACGAAAGTCACTGGAGCACACAGACAGATAATACCTTCATTGTAGGTGCCAATAAAATAGGTTAACGGTACCATGTCAATCTTATTTGCACCTACAGTAAAGGCACTATCCACCATTATCTTGTCTTATTTGGCATTATCCGTTCGTGTGCCCCAGTGACTTCTCCTGCTCTGCTGTTACCGAGATGAACAGTAACTGACTAAGGTTCAGCTGAAGCACTTTAGCGCCTAACGAAGCTGAAGAGCGCTGCGATTCCTTTGCTTCTTTTTAATGTTCCTCACTAACTAACCATCTCTGGACATGTTGTGTATATTGCGGGAATCACATCCGAGAGCAGATATTGTCTGTTTAATGCTGAAGTGGATGTAAATATTTATGTACATTGAAAATAATATTTATGTACATTGTACATAAATATACATTTAAATATATCAATGTATATTTATATAAGATTATGTGTTGCCTATGTTCATTGTTTAATAGCCTATTTCTAAGTTGTTTTGACAGTTTGACAGACTGTCATTCAGCATGATTATACTTGTATGTTCAGTCATGCCTCCCCGTAATCTGGCATGTGAGGGGAGTACTAAATGATAGACTCCATCTTGAGGTTTTCAGTTTGAGTCGTGGTAATCTCTCTGACCCACGCCTGAGTGTGGGCATGTGTTCATGTGCCCATGGTAAGCATGGTAAGGGTTTTCCCCGCACAGGAACACATAGCAGGTCATGCAACCTTGTCTGGATCCTCTCTTTTGACAGTAAGCGTGAAATAATGATGATTTATTTGTGTGTGTTTGTCAATTTGTGTTGTCTGTGACTGTGTATGATTAAGGCTGTCTTCATATTTGGTCCGTTTTGCTGGTCCAAACTTGGGTGCGATTATTCTGACCTCCTTCTGCCCCCGCTGGTCTCCTTTCACATAAAAGGTTTTGGTTGCGGATTGTGGTCCGTTTTATGACATCAGCACGTAAGCAACATTGCAGCTTTTATTTACCAATGTCGCTAAGCAACAACACAAAGTAAGTTAGAAAAAAAAGGAAAGCCGGAAAGGTGTTATAGCAGTGTTCTCAGCGAACGTTGAACTGTAGTATGTTTGAGAGCTGTGTGTGTCTGCCGGTGAAATGAGTGATTTGGAGTTTATGAGCTGCCTAAAGGTAGACCTGCCGAAGAGAAAGCTTGCTAATGCCACCGTTAAACTTGCTAGCTTTAAACAACTTGCAGAACACTTTTGGGCGCTGAAGCAGTCACACTTGGCAGTTGGAGCATCATGATGTCTCTTTTTGGGTTTGCCTTTTCCTCACCTATGGTTCAGTTTGTTTATGGAGGGCTATGATCACTTCATCCAGTGGCAGACATCTCAGTTATATTTACTAAACTTGAAAACGGTCTGTTTGACTCTGTTTCAGCCGTGAGTGTTCACCCAGGCGACTGCCTCCTGCTACATGTTGGATGTTTCTCTGAGGGGATGTTGAGAGGTGGAAGGGCCCTTAAGTTAGCAGGGTGTGTGGGGTCATTAGGCTCAGGGTCATTAGTGATGGTCACAGGCGTGTACACAACACTCACCAGCACACCGGGATCTTTCCAAAGTGAGAGAGTGATTTACTGGGGTAATGTTTAAGGTAATTGAGTCCTGAAACTCTGCTAGAGATGGATAGTTACAGACAGAGAGAAATAGGCCGGAAGAAACGGTTTGTGGTGCACTGTTTCCTGTCAAGTCTGCAAGACGTCTGCCTATGATATTTCCTCTTTTGCTTGCACAGGACTAGTGTGTGGTATTTCGGTTTGTGTGTGCTTGCATATATGTGTGTGTGTGTGTGTCTGTGTGTCTGTGTGTCTGTGTGTCTGTCTGTCTGTCTCTGTTTTGTTTGGTGTTGTGGTCCACTTTTTTGTTGTTGAGGAAGTCTGCCCTTTTTTGAAAGTCTTTTCTAAGTATATCACTGATAATGGCGATGAGCATCACAGCACAGAGAGAAGCAGATGGGGAGAGAGAGAGAGAGAGAGAGAGAGAGAGAGAGAGAGAGAGAGAGAGAGAGAGAGAGAGAGAGAGAGAGAGAGAGAGAGAGAGAGAGAGAGAGAGAGAGAGAGAGAGAGAGAGAGAGAGAGAGAAAAAAAATATACATCATGGTATAAATTGGTACAAGGTTTGAAGTGTCAGCATGGGTTACTGGCTTTCTGAAGTGCCACTAAGCATGGGCCATTCACTCTATGACAATTAGGTCTACTTACTGGTATTATTCAAAAGTCTCAAGCACACGGACATGGCCCATCCTCTCCTGCAGATTCATACAGCCAGAGTGTGTTGGCTTGCTCTCAGGTAGGGGAGAGGAAGGGAGGTAAGGGAGAGGGAGGGAGAGAGAGAGGGGGGGGGGGGGGGGGGTGGGAGGGAGGGAGGGAAGGAGGGAAGGAGAGAGAGAGAGAGAGAGAAGGGCTGATGGAGGGGGTGGAGGGGGCCTCTGGGGGGTTTACCCTCTCTGCTCCCTGTTTCCAAATGATTTATGAGAGCTGGATGAGCAAGTACTCTCCCGCCCCTTCGAATCTCACACAATCTCAAACTATCTAATGTTGGCTGTGCCTAACATGAGGTGCTTTCTTTAAAAAAGAAGAAGAAGAAGAAGAAGAAGAAGAAAGGAAACGTACATAATATATCTGGAACCCCTTGTAGGGTGGTTGTGGCAGAATAAGACCTGGCAGTGGGCTTTTATCTTGGGTATTAACATTGTTTTCAGTGCTGCTGCCGCTGCTGCTGCTGCTGCTACTGGACCTGCTGAAGCTGGAGCTAATTTTAGAGGATTACATCATAGAAACAGAGATGACAACCTTGCTGCCCCCCACCCCCCACCCCACTGAGGCAAGCTCATATTTTCATCAGCGTTGGAGCTCCACTTGAGCTGCAGTCTGACTTGCAGCCCAACAGCCCACCCCCTAACCAACACAGCTAGTCTAGCCTGCCCTCGAACCCTGGGGTTAGGTCCCCCCTGCTTTCGTCAACAATAGGGCTCACGCACGTGTTTGCTCCATAAACATCCGAGGCATTTGTTCCAGCTTGAAAACAAAGGAAGCATGTGTGCTTGTTGTTGTTGTTATTGTTGTTCTTCGGTTTGTTTTTGAATCTGAATCTCGGCAGTATGGAAGTTGTTATGGTTGTTTTGTATGTGTGTGTGTGTGTGTGTGTGTGTGTGTGTGTGCAGATATTGTCAGACTTCTATCTCTGCCCTTAAGCCAGCCAGATGTGGGAATCTGTGGGGTAAAACAGGTATGCGTGTGCCAGCAGTGCTTGTTAGCACACATGCAATACAGCATGAGCTCATTGAACAACAAGCCCACGATTGCTGCGTGTTCATCGGCCGGCACCGAAGACTAGCCTTGTAGGCTGACTCAAGTTGTAGGCCTGATTCTGGGCCTTGTTCTGTTCCTAGAGACCATTTTGGTATTGTTCTATTCCACTGTGATTTGTGTTGGCCACACTTTCATGTTTAACACTTTCATGTTTACTTTGAGACTGGATTGCAGTAGCTCTCTTTGTCTAGAAACGTCTTATGTCTCTTTGAGACGAGACTGCAAAATCCGACCGTGTCTTGCCATGGGCTCACACTCATTAATGGGGCTGAAGGGAAGGTCTGCTGCTCCTTGTAGACAGTTCACCCCACCCCCCCACCCTCACCCTCACCCCCCTCCCAGCCTTTGTCTGGCAAAAGGCATCCCCCTGAGTGCCCCCAACCACCCCCTCAACACACACACACACACACACACACACACACACACACACACACACACACACACCTCACCTCTCCCACTCTGTGGTAGGACAGCAGATGATGGCAGTATTTCGTGCTGATTTCCAGGGCTTAATACTAACACACAGTGAGCCCTGATTGCTCACCACACCAAGACAAACAGCACGAGGCCCATTCCAGTCACATCAAAATGGGGACGAGGACAACAACTGTGAACGTGCATTCAGGAGCGCCAACAGGATACACATCTTGCGTGTGTGTGGTTGAGCGCCTGTGTGTGTGTGTGTGTGTGTGTGTGTGTGGGTGGTTAAGTGTGTGTACGTGTAGGTGTGTGTATGCGTGGGTTACCTCCACAGCCGTGGCCACGTTCAGGTTCTCTACCAGCCTCCCCCACTCTGTCTGTGGGTCTGTCTGCCGCCACATCCTGTGTATCCACTTCTCTCCCTCTCGCTTGGCTTTCCCTGTCTCTCTCTCTCTCTCTTTCTGCACTTGATGGATGTCAATTAAGGAGAAGTTCAGCAATGACTGGGCCTGGCCGAGGGGGGAGGAGGAGCAGGAAGGAGCGCTGTGCAACATGAGCTGAGCTCCGGGGTTGATACTGACGCTAATGGGTGACTGTAAAGCACACGCGTGTGTAATTGTGAGAGTGTGAGAGATAGTATGTGAGAATGTGTGTGTGTGTGTGAGAGAGCGAAAGAGAGAGAGAGAGAGAATTCTTAAACTGGCATGCATATGAAAGAGACGGAAAGAGAGAACACGAGAGACAGAATGTTTTGAGAGGGTGTGTGTTTTAAATAAAAGATGAGAGTAGTGCCTACACACACACACACACACACACACACACGCACACACACACACGCAGAGGGGGGACTGTAGCTGGGGGGGTTCACCAGCGGGTGCCCCTCCTCTAATCTCTCTAAGGATGATGGCGGGGGGCTGGAAGTGGGGGCTAGGTTCACAAGAGCACCACACCATCTCTCTTTCCTCTTCCTTTCTATCCATCTTTCCCTCCGCTTGTTTGTCTGACTTTCACTCTCTCCATCCATTTATTCTCTCCCTATCTTTCAGCCTCACACAAACACACACACACACACACACACACACACACCCTTTTCTTTATTTTCTTCTCCTCACGGAGAACACTGCTCTCTGGAAAACTCCATGTGCTGCTCTCCCATTGGCTGCCTGTGAAAGGGATGATGTCATTTTCTAGCATGCGGGCGAGCGAGGAGCGAGGAGCGAGGAGAGGGGGCGTGATGGGATGGAGGTGCTGCTGGTCGCCTGCAGCGACGGGGGAAGCACACAGCCTCCTCACGCTCTCAGCATCAGCACCTCAACCAGCACCAGCAGCAGCAGCATCAGCATCAGCATCAGCCTTCAGGGCTTTAGCCTCCATCCTGCCCATCTTTAACCAAAAGCTGAAGGACAGAGACAAAGAAAGGAGCTCACTCTTAACTGCACCTAGACTGCACTCATTGTCCCCCCCCCCCCCCCCCCCCCCCCCCCCCCCCAAGGGATTTCTTCATGTTGGCCAGCTGTGTGACTAATGTGCCAACAGTGGTGACAGTTAGTGATTCTGAAATAGTGTTTTACATTCACAATAAAGAAAAAGAAAGGCAATGCGTATTTTTTTTTTTTTTTAGAGGCTTTGTGCTGTGAAATACGTCACTGTGCACATTTGGGTTTATTCCATTGTCTGATCAATAGAGATGCTCCCTCTCTCCCCCATCTCTCTCTCTCTCTCCCCCATCTCTCTCTCTCTCGCTCCCCTCTTCTCCCACTATGACCAGACAGCCAATCGGTCTAATGCAGTTCCCCCATGGCACTCCCTCTTCTCCCCTTCCTCCCTCCCTCCCTCCCTCCTTGCTCTTTCTCTCTCTCTCTCTCTCTCTCTCTCTCTCTCTCTCTCTCTCCCTCCCACTCTCTCTCTCTCTGTGTATACAGGTGATGTCATTCTTTTTCTGCTCTGCTCTCTCCTCCCTCCCGCCCTCAGCTTATTATACGTTCCGTCTTTGCGGCGGAGCGTCCAATCGATGGGAGCTTCTCCTGGGGGAGCAGGGGAGGGCTAGTCGGGGGATGAGCACTCAGTTCAGGCGGTTTGGCCCCAGCACATGACAGAGAGAGAGAAAGAGAGAGAGAGAGAAAAGGGGGATAGCAGTAGCAGCAGTAGTGTGCAGGGCATAGTGAGGCAGCCTGCCACTTGTCTGAGGCTGTAGTGATTTTGCCGGTACCAACTCGAGACCCCCCCCCCCCGCTACAGTCAGAGTTTCTGCACACCCAGCCTAGGATGTGTGCCATCCAGGTGCGCTCTCTGGTGCCGACGGAGACTTCTCCCCTCAACACTTTCTCTGAGCCAGAGGATGCTTGCCGATCGGCCAGCGCACCGCGACACTGAACTTGAGCAAGTTTGCGGATGCTCCACAGCTGCTCAGAAGCCCGTGTCCTCGGCAGGAGACCCCTTTCCGTGCCGGTGCTGGAGATGCAGTGAGCGGAAGGATTGGAGCCAGTGCCCTCACTGAAGTCTGCTTTGATTCTCTCCTCTGAACCTTTTCTCTTTCTCGGGAGTTTGGCTGAAAACACCTGGTGCACAATTTTTCCGAGAGGTGATTCCTCCCTGGAGCCCCAAAAAAGAAAAAAACAAAAAATACATCTGCTCTTTCTTCTTCTTTTTTTTTATTCGTGCTGAGAAAGGGAAACTTTCCTCCTCCCTGTTGGAGAGATGGCTTTCCTCGTCCGTTGCTATGCCAACTGCCTGCAGCCGTGGTCATCCAAAGTAAGCGATGCTGTAATCCCTCAGTGTCCCTCTATGGGTGGGATGCTGTTCACTGTGTGCATGTGTTTGGGTGGGAACATTGCAGCTCTTCACTGTCAGCTACTGCAGACTTGAAAAAAACACTTGCATGTGAAGCAATATGCTGACAGGGTATTTTTCCAAATTTGCTCTAAATACTGTGGTTTGGATGTCTACCAAATATTAATATGCTGGCCTATTTACAGTTCCAGCAGTTGGCTGCCCCTGTAGCCACAGGTTACCGTTAGAGACTGATGCCCTATATCTCAGCTTTCTAAAGACATTCGTTTACTAAAGGCTTTGTGGAACTGTTATTTGAGCCTGATCTATAACACGCAGAGGGATCTGCTCTAGTTTGAAGTGTTCTGTAGATATAAAGTGAGGGTGTTTGACAGTGTCTTTGTTCTGCAGTTGGTGCTGGTTTGCAGGGTTTGAATGTGAATGCACCAAGGCCTTACAGCGGTTCCACGTTTAGGCTGAGAGATCTGTTTGATATCTGTAAAGTTCCCTTGAAGTTTCTTATAGGCTTTCATTTACTGAGATTATGGTATGTTCAGATTGTTTTCTGTGTGTGTGTGTGTGTGTGTGTGTGTGTGTGTGTGAGTGTGTGCCTGTGTGTGTGTGTGTACCTGTGTGTGTATGTGCCTGTGTGTGTGTGTGCGTGTGTGTGTGTGTGCGTGTGCGTGTGCGTGTGTGTGTGTGTGTGTGTGTGTGTGTGTGTGTGTGTGTGTGTGTGTGTGTGTGTGTGTGTGTGCGTGTGTACTCTTTTTCACTGCATAGCTACAGGTTCTGTATGTGTGAGGTGTTCGCTCAGGCTGTAGATGGCTCCCCGCTGCATCCAGACCACGTGTCTATCCTGCAGCTCTGTGGCTGGGAAACCTGTCTACAGCTGGATATCTATGTTAATGACAGCCATTTAGGCAGACTAATGAGGCCTTCAGTGACCAGTCAGGCCCCAGAGATGTCTAGCGTATTTACATTTCCCTGTCTTCCACTGTTTCCTGATGCAGTAGGCTGTGGCTGTAGAAGCAAAAACATGAGCTGTGGTTGCAGGCTGATGCTGTTGAATGCATGGGGGGGACTGAGGGTCTGAGGGGTTAAGGGCTGTTTGACTATTCATGGCCATTCATCACACATTTGCATTTGACTACATGTTACCAAGTCGATATCGACTTTACTTGAGGAATAGAGAAGATACATTGTGCCATTTATCATTCTAATTTAAAACAGGACAGGCAAAAAATGATATGTGTCAAAGTACTTGAAAGTGCTGGCGGATTAGACTTCAACATTTTGATTTTGAACACTTGATATAGAGAGTGTACAACATACATCCTTTTAAGAAGAACCCAAGTACGCATTGTCAAAAAACAAACAAACAAACGCTTAGTCCAGTAGTCCAGATAGAGGTTAAATCATCTCACTTCATGGCAAGGCAAGTTTAATTATATAGCATATTGCATACACAGTGGAAATTCACCGTGCTTTACATAAATAAAAGCAGAAGGAATATCCAAAGCAAGTAAAGAACATTACGAAATTACGAAAAATAGAATAAAAACATTGTGTAAGTAGCCCCCACTGTGTGTTTATCTCTTTCGGAACACCGAATAGAACAATAGCCCAAATAGAATCCGTAATAGAGCCCTACAGAGCCCAGTCTGAAACGGCGCTTAGCCCGAGACCAGAGCCTTAGGCCCCGTCCACACTAACCCGGGTAAATATAGAAACGCATAAATATGTCTGCGTTTACACCTCCCGTCCACACTAAAACGGTGTATTCCGACACTGAAAACGATGCTTTTCAAAAACGCTCCCCTAACCGGATACATTTGAAAACTCTGGGTTTGCGTTGTAGTGTGGACGGGGTAAACGGAGGATTTCAGATACGATGACGTTTGGGAAGACTATACTTTCAGGGATCATTTCTATAGTGTTTGACACAGAAATGCGTTTCGTAAGTGTTAAGTCTTGCTACCCACGATGATGATCTGAGACATTCCTTTCTGAGCGTGAATCTGACAGAGGTCAATGGGAACGATGACGTTTGTTTGCCATGGCACTGGGGGTAGCTTTCGCTTGAGATGCTATAACATCAAAATAAACATGGAAGGTGAAATGAATATGCTGCTCTGTCTCTACAATTTACTTAGTTTAGTTAGTGTACTTCAGGTAGAAGTACTTTTACTGAATAGATACATGTTACTCCTAGGCAGAAGGGGAGCGCTGTACTCGGTGTGCTTGAACGATGGGGGGAAAAGGAAAAAGAAGGCGGTTTAAACCCTACATGGAGCGGTGATTCTGGGTAAGACCTGGCTGAACAGCTAGCTGGTGGGACAATTTTGTACACCAAATTGTATTGCCCGAGAAGTTCAGGTTGTCGAGAGGGAGCCTTTACAGGGGGCAGGAATGGCGTAACCATGACAACGATTGTCATTTCAACGGGTTAGTGTGGACGGCAAACATTTGGAAAACGATATGAAAACGGTAGTGTGGACGGAGATTGTTTTTTTGCGAATACGCGTATTTGTATTTCCCCGGGTTAGTGTGGACCGGGCCTTAAAATAGGCCCGCCAGTCTCTTTCCGAACACCAAGCAGAGAACCATGGAGCAGTAGCCGGAATAGAATCCACAATTGAGCCCGAATAGAGCAATAGCCCAGTTAGAATCCTAATAGAACCCGAGCAGATTTCAGAGATGGAGCTTAGCCTGGGAATAGAGCCTAAATAGCCTGCTAGTCAGTTTGATGCAAATGTGTTTTATATGCAGCTCTATGCCACAGATTCCTGAAGCATCTTCATGAACCCACAGACCTGTGGCTGTGCTTCCAGTGGGTCTCTTTCCATTCCCAGCACAGGCAGATCTCGAGCAGGCAGGGAGGCCGTGAGTTGTTGTGGGGCTCGTGGCTGATGAGGAGGCGCCGGGAGGTTAATGAATCCCATTAACTCAGTCTAGAGACTGAAATAGCATTAAGGTCACACAGATGTGGTGTTGTACTTTTCATTTGGGCACAGATGGAGAGACAAATTGAAGAAGGTCCAGAAGGCTCATTCAGATGTTCCCTTATGTTTGGCAAGGAAGAACTGTTATATGGTTACCTGTGGTCAGCTTCTCTACAGTTTACCTTTTTAAATACATCTATTTTCACACAACATGCTTGTACTGTAATAGAATTTAGAGCTATTTTAGCTCGCTACTAGAAAAAGGTACACAAACACACACACTCGCGCGCGCGCGCGCACACACACACACACACACACACACACACACACACACACACACACACACACACACACACACACACACACACACACACACACACACACACACACACACACACACACACACACACACACACACACACACACACACACACACACACACACACACATTTTCACAGGAGGTCTTGGCAGCTGTTTCATCTTGGACATGTCCATGGCTTTGGACTCTCATCATACATAATTCAGTGGGCCAGTAATGGTCCTTTAGAGAGCGCCGCCTTTGTGCTGCTCTGCAGTTTCACTGTCTCCATTCGTCTCCTGGTGGCTGGCAATCTCCTAAGCTGACATGGCAGGGAGCTTCTTCTCACAGTTATTATCTGCCTCTTGTTGTCCATTAGAGGCGACTGGGGCTGTGTGAGCCTTGGCTTGTTTTGTTGGTGAGGAGAGGTCCTCTGCCCCTCCTTCACCGTAGATCATCATTCCCTGCTTCAAACACAAGCTGTTTTATCATGCCACATCAGCAATCAATTGCAGTGCAGGCTTGAGGCATAAGCAGGGTCTAGATTAATGACTCTGAATAGTAGTGGTGGCCGTTTTTGTTTGAGCAAAGCTGCAGAGAAATGGATCTGTGGGCAGGGGGTGTCTGTGTTTGTGTCTGAGACATGTTAAGTTAAAATGAACTGCGTGTTGGTTTACAGAGAAATCAGAGTAATGGACCGCCACACGTAGCAATTGGTTTGATACAGCTGAGTTTACTGGTTTTAGGATTGGACAAGATTCAGTCGGAGATGCAGAGCTCACAATAGCTCTGTCACCCACGGCTGGAGAAGGCGTTCTGAATTTTACATGTGATCATATTAGTTTATAAGTCCAGTCTTCACTGAGGGCCTCCAGGTACGCCTCTGTGACTTGCATGTTTCAGTCGTAATTTCTGGCCTGACAATTAAGTTTCTGTGAGTCTCCCTTCCTACAGATAGTTTCCCTATCTCATCTGTCTCCTGCCCAGGCTGCCCTATGACCTTATGTCGCTGGTCATTCTAAACTTGAAAGCATGTGCTTTGAATGTTATCTTAGGCCCCTCTGTCTGAAACCTGTTTTCCAACTGCCTTTACTGGTTAAATGGGCATACATTGTTAATAGAAATAAAATGTTAATAAATTCATACCTAAACTGAATTTATCTTACAGACACCATGCTCATCATGGTTAGTACTGCTTCATGACCCTTGTCTGCCCAAAGGTGAGCAGTCTCAACAAGAACCCAGAGGTGCAGTCAGCTCAGTATGAAGCGCGTTCTCACAGGCTCAGCGTGGGTACTGTACATCACTAGGTCATGTGCTACTAGTGCCTCAGAAGCTGCTGGCTTGTGACAGCAGCACTACTCTTCTTGGACTCAGTTCTAGAATCAGTTCTAGGTCTCTTGATGTGGCCTAAACTGGGCTTAACTGACCTATGAATGTCAGAATGACATCATGTTGTTTTCTGAGCAATGGAGTTTGTGTGCTTATTGGAGGTTTTTATCAGGGACTATACCTTTCCTGTCAACAGGGGGGGGGGGGGATCCTGCAGAACACTCAATACTGCACAATCTCCTTGTAATGTTTTCTTTAAGTAGCCTGGTTGGAGAATAGGACAGCTCATTTTTTTGTTTGCGCGGCCTCAAAGTCTGTGCCATTGTGCAATGACCGTGGCCTTTGCTGTGTTTTGTAAGTCTTATGGTCAGCGTTTGGCTCATAGATTTCCCTTCACTCACGCTGAGCAGAAGGCCACAGGCTCCGAGCCGCTCAAGGTAAGATGTCTTTGTTGTCCAGCACACCAGAGAGAGGCTTTGTTTGCGAAGAATGATAATTTACGGTGGGGGTGTTGTGCCGTGGCCTTAATGCACGGTATATTGATTGTTATCGCCTGCACTTCCTGTCCAGAGGACACTCTAAACCTCCCTGGACAGGCGGGCTAAAAGCCCAGCGGCTCTGTTGGGGTAATATTGAGATGTTAAAAGCAGAAGGCTAAATAATGCAGCACATTATTGTCTGATTTTCATCACTTTGTTTTTATTTTGAGTGCCATTGTCACACCCGAAGAGGGATGAGCTAAGCGCTTAAGGAGCACGGCGCTGACGTGAATGCCCATAAAAAGCTGTATTGTTCGACGATCATCATTACTCACCGCTAGAGAGGGGAGTTTCTCGCTGTTGTCAAAACTCCACTTATCTCGCTTGTTCTCCACCATACTGATAAGTTAGATTAAGGTCCGAGCCTGAAGCCTTCAGAGAGCAGCCAGTAACAAGGCTTTTGAAATCCCATATGGTTCGGAATTGACAGCATTAGGCATGGTGTGTGTGAGTCCGACCACCGTGGTCCTGTGGTCCTACAGGGAGTTTTATTTTTTTCTTCTTCTTCAGTTTTGTTTTGTTTTTTTACCACCAAATCAGCTTTAATTAGCCCTTGTTAGCCCTAAGAGGCTCAAAGCAGACTCAACAGGCTCGGCTACTGAAACGGATCCCATTACACACTCACTCTAATGCATTTAATCTAACTTGGTGCCCCCCTTGCTCCAGATTTGGAGTTGATATCGCCAGTAGTACTCACCCATTCTAGCTGTTTCCATTATATTATAGCTATTGATTATTCCACCACTGGGGTATCCGTAGCAGGCCCGTCTGGATCATTTTCAAGGACATTCATAAATATGAAATGTGTCGGGGTGGGGGCGGGTTGTACCCTTGCAGGCAGATAGATTTGGAATTTAGTCTCTCTCTATCTCTCTGTCTTTGTCGGCTGCTCCCTTAGTTAATTGTCTACTATTCTCAGCCACTGAGCCAACGGAGCTGAGGATGCCTGATGGCAGCATGGAGGTTACTGTGATAAGAGTCAGCTCCTCCAAGAGAAAGTCCTGTGGTCAAAAAAATCTTAAAGACCAGTCAAACGCGCTGCAGTGTGCAGAGGATCCATCTTTGTTCACGGCCAAGGGTGGCATTCTGGAGCGGGGAATTGTCATCAGGGCAAATCAGAGCCCAAACTCCCACACTCCTGGCCAGGAGATAGAGATGGAGATGGGAATGGGTGACCGTGCCCAGAAGATCTCCCATTAGAAGTGTCTCATAGCGCATGCGTCAGATGTGGTCCAGGAAGCATCTGAGCTAGGCGAATGTGGTGATTGGGGAGGGCTCGGTGAGCGTGGCGGGGTGGTGGGGCTCGGTGAGTGTGGCGGGGTGGTGGGGCTCGGTGAGCGTGGCGGGGTGGTGGGGCTCGATGTACATGGCAGGGTGGTGTGGCGAGGGCTCCAGAACTCTGTGTTCCGAGGGGCTTTTAGAGGCCGACCCTGGAGCCTCTTCCTGTCGTGGGTCCAGGCGGAGGAGCCAGCTGGTTTCCTGTTTCTCTGACGGCTGAAAGCTGCACGAGTGACTCGGCTGACCCTGCGCCGCGGGAGCAGGATGGGCTGGACCGGACCACAGGGGTCCAGCGTCGCTTCTCCTCATGTGAAACGGCTCCGCCCAGACTACACACATTTAAAGCCCAAACCAGGCCCCTTTGTTTATTTGCGCTTTTATTGAGTGGATCCTAAATAATGAAATAATAAATGAATTGAATAATAAACAGGTTTGTTTTCGATGAATCCGAAAGCATTCATCTTTACAAGGGAGAGCGTCTCATCCTGGCCTGGCCTTATATCATTTGGGTCAAGTAAAATTACATTATTATATACATTTATATACACCAAATTATACATTATTACATGGCTCTGCAAAACATGCTCACATCTGATAAGTAAGTCTTAGCGTTCAGAGGTCAAAGGCTAACCGCTGAACGCTAATTGATTGCTGCCAGAGTTGGCCAGGGTTTGTTACTTTGTTGACTGAGGAGTTCAAACAGTCCTCGGAGAAGCTGAAGATAATAAGGCTATGGGAATTCAATTGTTATACAAATAAACATATTTTGTCGTCAAGCTACATCCTACATAAGGAAAAGCAATAAGTCCTTTTTTTTTCATTTTTGTCTCCTCTGGGTCACCATCTCCTTTTCCTGTCAGGTTCTCTCTTATTTTGCTTTGGTCAAAGGAGTGGCAGCAGGACACCCATGCGAGCATGGGGAGAACATGCAGAGGTCATGCAGGGTTCATGCAGGGAGGACATGGGCCAGATCCTAAACCCAGAACCCCCCTCCAGCATTGAGAGGGTCCAGCCCGCTGCTCAAGGCCTCCGTGCTGCCCCTACATGCTCACCATTCACATTCACATTTAGTCATTTAGCAGACGCTTTTATCCAAAGCCACGTACAAGGGAAATGGGCAAAATGAATGACATGTCAGGTGTGGGGAGTTTGCTCCTCTGGCACTGTTTGCCGCCTCCTCCTCCTCCTCCGCCTCCTCCTCCTCCCCTCTTGAGCACTGCAGTCTGTGTGCTTCTCCTGCCTTCTCCAGCACCACAACACTGCGATGAGCTCCCGCCGACACGGTTAGGGCACAGCAGCACATCACTGCACAGCTTAAGCCCATGTTTGCACACAGAACAAGTGTGTGATCAACCTCTAATAACAAAGTAATTTGTGCTCCTCACACACACTCACACACTCACACACTCACACACACACACACACACACACACACACACACACACACACACAGAGAGAGTGAGCAGATGTTGTGTTTCTATATCTATTGTGAGGCCCCAGTAATTACTGCATGGGGTTAAGTCTCTCTATGATTAAGCTTGTATGACGGCATAAACAATTAATCAGCCCATAATTCCCACTGCAACTGCATTCTTGGGAACACAGCAGGTAGTTAACACTCGACTGGACAAAGCTTGTGCACACAGTTCGGAGGCTGACAATTAATTTTTTAAACGCGTAATCCGGTGGCCTCATCCCTCTCCTAAACAGGAATGTCTTAAGGACATGCTCTGTGGCATTGAGAAAAGGTGAACCTTCCAACTTATATCATTTTTTCACACTACTTTGTGTTATATTTTTGCTCTCCATACCAGCTTTTGTGTTCTGATTTTTCTTTCTTCTGCCTTTCTTCTCTCTTTCTCTCTCTCTCTTTCTCTCTCTCCCCTCTTTTCTTTCTTTCTCTCTCTTCTCTCTGGTGTCGTTTTGTTCTCCACTAGCTTCCTCTTCCCCAGTGCTTTCACAGGCTGTCACTCCCAATGCTTGCCTCCATTTATTAGAGTTCGGCCCAGCCTTGCTATCTTTGGCTCTGTTGGGTTGGCTTTTTTTTCTGGGTGGAGTTCCTTGAAAGAGCCGTAGTGTGTAGTACCTCCAGGAAGATGGTCAGTCTTTTTATATCATTTTGAAAAAGCACTTGGCTGTATTTCTGTTTTACTTAGCACATGTGTGCATGATTGTACCCGTGTGCATGTTAAGCTTTAGGTCAATGTTTTTGGTGTCATGAGGAGGTGACGCCATGTGAAGGAGGTTTCTTAGAGGTCGTGCTCCGGGCTTTTGGCTCCCCACAGAGAAAAAAGGATGTGTGGACCTTAATGGTCAACCCGACATTGCTGACGTCCATAGAAAGAGTGTTATGATATTGCAACCTAACTGACAAAAAAAAAAAAACGCTTTAGGCTACTTCTTATGTAGAGCTCTAAAGGGCAGCATTGTTACCTCTGCAATTCTGCGTTTTTGTGTTTGGTCGACATGTGTAGTTGTGTTGCATACATCTCGTTGTGGTTGCATACAATTGAGTGTGTTGCCATCTGCGGTGCCCTGACCTTGCCCCAGTGCCCGCAGCTTCTGTTAAACTCATGAAGTGCTAGCGATGCCCTTTATTGGGACTGCAGTAAAGTTAGGCCTATATGAATATGGATCATCATGGATATTGTGTTGTCGCCTTTTTTATTGTATTAGGTCATATGTTATGACATCTATATCATGTACTGTATCTGTAGGGAGTGTTATTTGCTTTGATTTTTTTTCCCCCGGGATGGTTAATCTTTGTGGGTAGTCCTCCCATACTCACTTTATTTCACTCCTAATCAGACTGCAGTTATGTCAGCGAGGCTGTGGATCTTAATTATGGTCTGGCGCTGGACCCCCACAGCCTGAGCCCACAGCCTCCGATGGGGAGAGAGACCTGGGCTCCCACATCTGTGCAGTGCTTTAGATTCTTCTGCTCTCTCTCTCTCTCTCTCTCTCTTTCTCTTTCTTTCTCTCTCACTCCTTCTCTCTCTTTCTTTCTTTCTTTCTTTCTTTCTTTCTCTCTCGCTCTTTCTTTCTCTCTCTTCTCTCTATCTCTTTCCCAGGCTGCAGTAGTGCAGCGGCGTAGTCTCCCGTGCCCCAGCTCATTCATCTCCTGCAGATCGTTACAGTTTAACGTGCTGAATGCCAGAGTGGCAGCCAGGAGCTGCACTGATTTTTATTGCTGTTAACATAATTGGCTTGGCTTTGCATTGCTCTGTTCAGGAGACCAGAGGCAGCCTGTAGTAGACTGTGCTGTAATGCTGTAGTGTGGAGATATGAGATATGATAAGGTGGAACAATTTATGCAATCTTGTACAATGTATTTTTTTTATTTTTTGTATTTCCTGATTTTGTCTTCAGTGGATCATTCAAAGCGTACATAGACAGGCGAACATAGATTTGTCCTCACAATATGTGTTTCGGGGATCTGTTTTATATTGTTTGCTTACCCTGTGTATTCCTAGTGTGTATTGTCAGTTTTAAATACATGCTACCTATGCATTTTGGAGGGGTGAGTTATTGTCCATTGTTTCTGAGGTCTTTTTCAGCTTTTTTGTGAAATTTGAAGCTGAGGATTTACTTGTAGTGAAGTGAATGCCAAGAGTTGTAGAAATATTCCACTTTTGCCACTATGACAGTAATTTATCTCGTTAATCTTGTTATTAGTGAGCAATCAAATGGCATGGCACCTCACTGTTCGGATCATGTGGGCATGCTGTTCTGGTGCATTTCTTCCGCGGTTGGACAGTCAATGCGTGCTGCTCGCTTCATTACTGACTGTTACTGCTTTTACCGTGAATTCCTACGGTTTGGCATTCCAACACCCTTCTTTGTACATTTTACATTTACATTTAGTCATTTAGCAGACGCTTTTATCCAAAGCGACTTACATATGTGCGACTTACAATGTATACACATTTTACATTTTACACTGATGGCACACCGCACATCAGGAGCAATTAGGGGTTCAGTGTCTTGCTCAAGGCCGCTTCGACAGGGAATCGAACTAGCAACCTTCTGATTACTAAACTACTTCTCTACCTCCTGTACCACTGTCGCCCCTAGGCGGCGCCCTGCTTGTGTGGGCCCTTCTGACCTTTTTATCTGGATGCCAACCAGGGCAAATGCCTTTGAGAGGGCACCAGGACAAATTGGAAATGTTCCATTAGACACCTTCCAGGAAAACACACACACACACACACACTCACACACACACTCACACACACACACTCACACACACACACACACACACACACACACACACTCACACACACACAATCTTTCCATTCAGAACCTGTTCCATATGTCTGCGACTTCAGAAGTCTTACCTTGTTGTTATCCTTATGCTATTTTTTTTTTTACACTTATCGATGTTGCAGATCCTCGCCTTAAATCATCCCCTAGTCACACAGAGGAACGTTGGGATTCAGAGAGGGGGAAGAAAATAAGTGGATTCATTTATTTGAAAATATTTATTTATTTATTATTTGGAAATCAGGACCAACTTAACCCACTGTCTGTCAGTAAAGTTGGAGTTAAACTCCTCCGAAGGCGTCCTGCAGTGTCCAGGAATCGAACCCAACGCCACCAACACTCTATCTGTCCTCGCATGGCTCTTTGGATGGATGTGGACGGACGGATGGATCCATGTGGAAAGCCCATGGAGCTGACATTCATTTTTAATCTCTCTGCCTAATCATTTATTCATGCGGAGTAGGGGAGACCCCCTGGCCGGGAGTGTCGGTGGGTGGGAGAGGGGCGGGGCGGGGCACGAGGAGGGTGATTAAGAGCACTGGGAGGGTGTGGGAGCGCAGCAAGACTAGAGCAATTAGCACAGCCTCCCCGTCACATCTCACACTCCTCCCCCCCCCCCCAACCGTGTCATTAACTTCCCTCTCTCAACAACACCACACACACACACACATACACATACATATATACACACACACACACACACACACACACATACATATATATATATATATACACACATACACACACACACACACACACACACACACACACACACACACACACACACACACACTCGTATACACACACACACACATACACACTCGTATACACATACACACACACATACAGGTAAACGTCATTGCGGCGTCACACAGCCATGCCAGGCAGCGCAGTGGGCGTCCTGATTGACGGCCTTCACCAGAACAGGGTGCCTCGAGTTTAATTTTGACCAACAGTAATGTTACTGTTGGTACAGAAAAAAAAACCTGCAGATATACGCAGATATGGATGTCATAATGATGTCACCTACGTCGGCTTTCTCTCACACCTGCATTAGAGTTTCTGTTGGCTGTCAACCAAAGACGCCGTCCCTAACGACACGTGGAGTTTGTTTTTTGGACATTCAGATATCACAGCATCGTTCTGAGGTGCTTTGTGTTTTTTTTTTTTGGAGAGAAAGCCCCCTGGAAGACTGATGGAGCGCCTCTCTATTATTCATATCCCCACTCCTCCAGTCTGTGCCCACCGCCCCGCCCCGCCCGCACCGCCCCGCCCCGCACCGCACCGCCCCGCACCGCCCCGCCCCGCACCGCCCCGCACCGCACCGCACTCCTCTCTCTCCCATGCCCATCTGGGTGCAGACCCTCATGACCACTCTCTGTGATTACTCTGTCTGGAGCTGGATCAAAGCGCTCGGGTTACCTGTGTACTCTTACGTACGCTTCCTACCTCAAGCTTTGCTGCGTGTACTTAGTCATAATATTAAAGTGACCAACTGAGGGAAGAGTGTGGCTCTCTCTGTCAGTCCCCTCCCCTTTGCTCCTGGTAAGTGTGTGTCTGTGTGTGTGTGTGTGTGTGTGTGTGTGTGTGTGTTTGGCTGGTGGGGGGCTAAGTGGCGTTGCTCTGTAGACTGAGCATATTAAATATTGCATGTTGGCATGACGACTCCAGAGGTGATGGTGGCTAAGGTTTGTCTGGACGTTAGGCTCTCAGATGATGCCATGGACGAGGTGTGCTGCGGTGTGGGCCTTTGTCGCAGAGACTCTCAGGTCAGATGCAGGCCGGTAAGATTTCGGCTTGCTTCCGCTTTAGTTTAAAACAGTGCTTTAACTGAACCGCTACCTCGTGTGGCATTTGTGTAGGTCATATAAATGTGGCAGAGAGTACTCCCTTTGTCTCAGGCTCCTGGGTGGTTTCGGTATTGTTCAGTCTTCATTTTGTGTCTTCTGTTTTCATTTTGTGCGCATTCTATACTTTTCATTACGGTGCAGAATTTTAACAAATTCCGTTCTTTCAAATAAGCGAGGCCAAGAAACCCTCATGGTGATTTATTGCTGCTACAGTGGCGGAATATTTTGCTGAATTGAATAATAAAAATCAGTTCACAAATGGAGATTTTTATCTTACCACTGAGTAGCTGCAAGTTCAATTGATTTGAATAAAAAATAGTAATTTTTTTTGCCTGGTGTTCAAACTGGTGTGTTTCAAATTGTAATCCACCTGACCACTACTTATACTCGGTGATGTATCAACATTGTTTGTCATATTGCTGTTATTGCAGTATAAACTGATATATTTCTACCTCCAGTGGCATTTCGCTTTCAAGCCTCAGTGCGTTTAGGTGCGTCTGTGTGTGTATTTTGAGGAGTGTGCACTCCGTCACTTGCCCCGAAGCCTCCGCGCTGCTGTCATGTTGATGGTGCCGGTGTCATAACAGAAGCCGTGGGGGGCCTGTAGGGGTCATAAAGAAGGGATGCGTGGCGTCTGCTCTCTTCAGATTTACGCTGACAGAGCCGGGGGGACAGGCGTCCTGGAGCAGAGCCACTCTCATAGGTCAGCTGTCAAACGCAAAGAGCTGTGGCCTCTTCCTAGAGAGAGACAGAGAGAGAGAGAGAGAGATTTCTAATATTTACAACTGTAATGTGCTGGTGTGTGTGTGGTCTGTCTCCATGTCCTCGGCTGTGGGAGCACGCTGGTCTGTCGACTCAATGTGTAGCAGGTGGTGCCGTACTGCGGTGACATGCCACTGAGAATCCTGCCCTATTTAGCCAACTCAAGCTCTGTCTCTGTCTCTGTCTCTATCTGTCTGACTGACTGTCTGTCTGTCTGTCTGTCTCTGTCTGTCTGACTGTCTGTCTGTCTGTCTCTGTCTGTCTGTCTGACTGTCTGTCTGTCTCTATCTGTCTGACTGACTGTCTGTCTGTCTCTGTCTGTCTGTCTCTGTCTCTATCTGTCTGTCTCTGTCTGTCTGTCTGACTGACTGTCTGTCTGTCTCTGTCTGTCTGTCTGTCTGACTGTCTGTCTGTCTCTATCTGTCTGTCTGTCTGTCTGTCTGTCTGTCTCTGTCTGTCTGACTGTCTGTCTGTCTCTATCTGTCTGTCTGACTGTCTGTCTGTCTGTCTGTCTGTCTGTCTCTGTCTCTATCTGTCTGACTGACTGTCTGTCTCTGTCTCTGTCTGTCCACAGCTTCCTGGAGACCTCAACAAAATGCATCTCACAGACCACCCCCACCAGCAGATGATGCACATGGCGCCCAGCCAGTCAGGCTGCAGCATTGCCAGTGACTCTGGCAGCAGTAGCCTATCGGACATCTACCAGGTACCGCCCATCCTCCGCCATGCAAAGCTTATAATAAATAATTGAAATCAGGAAACATTCAAAAGACGCAAGAGTCTTTTGTATGAGAAAGTAGCCCATAGCCCGAGAGCGACAGTGATTTGATTTTACGGAGCAGATGGAGACTAATGCAGTGTGTGTGCGTCTTGTTGAGTTGGGCTGTAGATCTTCGTTTTATTCCTCTTTAACGTGGCCTAGTTGGCAGCAGGCAGGAAAGGTGTCTCCCTGTTTCCCTGTCTGTCTGTTAGGCTACTGGCGCAGGAGGAAGCCCTTTCCCCCTCAGCACATCCTAAAGCTTTATATAGTCCGTCAGACCCACCTTCCTGTTATGGGACTGATTGATACTCTCCCATTCTCCCTATCTCTCGTGTGTTTATTGCCCATTCCAGTGTATATGTGCAAAGAAATTAACAAAAGAGTAAGATATGGAATAGAAAAACTGCCTTTTTTTCAGTAACTTGAACTATGCCCGCTTAGACGGTATTTGTATCTGCGGGACGAGCTTGTATCTCCGCCTGTGACAGTGAAGAGATGTTGGCCTCCCTAATCTCTCCCTGGCTGTCATGGTCATTTAAAATCATTACCTCCTGCACCAGGAGATGTGTGCTCTGCCTCCTCCGCTCCCTCCCGCTGATGGGCTCCACACGTTCTCACTCAGTATCTCTCCCAATCACTCGTCTCAGGGCTCACGTCTGCTCGCTGCTGTCTCCATCCCATGAGCAGACGTCTCTATCTGATGCCTGTTACAGGGCCTCTGGTGTCCTACATGCACTCCTGCAGTTGTTGGAATAGTCTTGCTTTTGTTGTAGTAGTCTTGGTTTGGCCTTGTTAAAGCTTCAGCCCTCCGGCAGGAAACCTGTCTTTGGCCCGAAGAACATAAAGATAAACCCTCCAAAAAAAGTTTTTTTATAATCATCCTGTCAAATATTTCAAATAAGGCCCATCCCCTGAACAATAGGCCCTCTCCCTTCCTTCAATTGTGGCTGGACCTCCTACCTCTGACTCTAAGGCCTTCCTGGTGGAACTAAGAAAAAGCGGCTCTGGCCCTTGTGGCTCTGTAGCCAACAATCTCCTCGCTCTGTCTGCGGGTTTCAGTCTGCGTTTGAGTCTGCCATTGTCGTTTATTAGGCAGTGGATAAACAAGAGGGTTGGATGGCACTGAGGGAATTGATTATGTACTTTTCTCAGGACAGCTTGAAATCTGACCAGGGGAATTGGGATTGGAATGTGTGTATAACAAAGGAAACAGTTCTGTTTTTTGAAAGATCTGATTTCCCACAAGCCCTCTACCCAAGTAAATGGGCTTATATATCACTGCTGGGATTCGGATCAACATGCTGGCGTATAAGGCAGCAACAAGCTATTATTTCTTTACCTTTTTTATTTGACTCTTGAGTTATTTGTGAATTCTGCTGATAGTGAGTAACGAGCTGATGCTATGTCCCGTAGGCCACAGAGAGCGAGATGGGAGATGTGGACCTGTCTGGGCTTCCAGAGGCTGCAGTGGACTCCGAGGAAGAGGAGGAGGAAGACGAAGACCTGGAGCGAGCGACAGACCCTCTGCTGGGTCGGGACCTGGTGCGCGAGTGTTTGGAGAAGGATCCAGCTGACCGCACTGACGACGACATCGGTGAGTTTAACCTGCACTGACTTTCAGGAAAGGAGCCTGCCATTGGGTTCACTGCTAGTCATCAGGCAGGCGGATGGTGGTTGCTGGATGGTGGTTGGTAGTTGGTGGTGGGCTGGACTGCCTTATTGCCTGGTGCAAGTCTCAGACCCACTGTGCTGCCATTACACTCCTGCTTTAGAGTAGTACTGTCCTGCAGCCTCGCTGAGATGCTAAAGAGAGAGAGTGTGTGTGTGTGTGTGTGTGTGTGTGTGTGAGAGAGAGAGGTAGAGTGCTTTATGTAAGGTGGTCTCTTGCTGTGTGTCTGCATTCACTAGAATGTAGGGTGAGGTCACCTTGTCCTAGCCCAGTACCTGCACTCTAGCAGAGGGTCTGGAACAGTGAGGGAGAACTCGCCGTTATCAGATAACTCACCATCCTCCTCTCTCCTCTTGTCCCTCCATTCTTCTACCCTGCTCTCCCCCCCTTCTCTCTCTCTCTCTCTCTCTCTCCCCCTCCTCCCCTCCCCTCTGTTGTCCCCATACAGAGCAGCTACTGGAGTTCATGCACCAGCTCCCGGCGTTCGCCAACATGACCATGTCGGTGCGGAGGGAACTCTGCACGGTCATGGTGTTTGAGGTGGTGGAGCAGGCCGGCACAATCATTCTTCAGGACAAACAGGAGGTGAGCTGTCACTCCACACCAAGCCCAAATATGGACACACCATGTTGGCCCTGTTTTAGAACATGTGTTAGGTTCGCTTACGGGAGCCAAACATTACATTTTAGTCCTCACTTATAATAATTCATTTGAGTGTGTGCGTCTTCCAGAGGTGGGTTCAACTGGTTCAAGTAAAAATGTGTATGCAGTGGGCAGAGATGCGATGGCAGCCCATCCCGTAGGTACTCTGGAAAGACCTTAAAGATGGAGGCTGAGACAGACTTCCAAATGAAGCTTTCTTCTCCATGCATCAGTGTTGATTAGTTTGATGTGTTTATGTGATACTCATGCGTTGCCTTCTCCTCCAGACTAGTGCTGTGCAGAGCACTTTTAACAGTGTGTGTGTGTGTGTGTGTGTGTGTCTGTGTGTGTGTGTGTGTGTGTGTGTCTGTGTGTGTGTGTGTGTGTGTGCGCGCACAAGGGCATGTGTGTGTGTGTGCGCGTGCAAGGGCGTGTGTGTACTGACTTATGTGTGCGCGTGGGTCCATGTGCGTTGGCGTGTGTCATCAATCATTAAAGCAGGCTGCTGGGATAATGAATTAACTTACATGCCCGCCTAAAAGGGAAATCTTTTAGGAAGTGCGCACCACAGCTGGCGTGACAGCATAATAATAAATTTAACTCCCAGGGCCAATTTTATTAACACAGGGAAATAGGATTGCAGTCAGAGAATGAAGGGAAGAGAGGACCTTCACCTTATCAGGGCTTGGTTAATGCACCATGTTGGTTTTTTTTAGAGACACGCATATATGTTCCCTCCTCTGGAGGTTCCTCTTTGATTGAGCTTTCAAAGGTTAGCTCTTAGAAGTGGCTGCATAGACGTCTGTCATAGAGAATATGATTGGCTAATGGATTATGCATGATCTAAAAATGGGTGTGTTGGGACGTGACGGACGGAGCCATGACATCAGTGTAGCTGGTTGAAGGGGCTGCCTCTGTGGAGTGTGTGGAGGATGTGCTCTCTTCTGTCAATCCGTCAATCAAATGGTTGTTTTTGGAGCACCTTCCGCACAGTCGTTGACACTCAGAGTGCTTTGCAGAATTGCAGTTTAGACAGATCTGGGAAAACAGAATGTGAAAAGATTTTAAAAGATATGTAATTCAATTTAAATAAAATAATAGTGCGTGCTGTGGCTAAATGAAGTATGTGGATGAAAATGAATCCATAAATCCCTAGTCTATATTATTACAAAATACAATACAATATTCCAATCTGTAAATGTGATATATATATATATATATATGTAGCCTGTTGGCCAGTTAAAGAGTAGCATATGCATTGCATGGCCCTGAGAAGAGTCCGTTGGTTTGTGTTGCCACTGCTGAAGAACAGTCTGCGCTCTTGTGTGCTGTAGTGGTGCTATGTGCAACCGCTCTTTGGTTCAGTCAGTAATCAGTGCAAATACTATTAGGAATGATTCATCAATGGCTTATTTAGAAAGTGTACGCTGTAATATATGCTGCATGACCACTGTTTCTCACTGGTCTGAAATATTATGGGAGGTTTGGTAGAATCCTAGACTAAGTGCTTACATTGGATGATGTTTTTTTTTTTTTTTTTTTGCATCATTACTGCTGGTTACTTCATGCTTATATTTTCTCCCGTCTGAAATCTTTATTGGTGGAAATTGGCAAAAAGCACAGTGTGTGATGTGTGTTTTTGATCAGTAGAGCACCATTTAAATGACCACACTGAACAGTGTGTTAATGGCGCCAGCACACGCACTCGCCGTTTTACACGGAGCTCCACACTCACACCAGGTTCCTCGAGCCTCGTCAGGCTCACCCACCTCACACTGCAGCACGGCCGCCCTCCCGCCCAGGATCACACCATGCCTTGGCTCACCCATCCGTCACTCATCCCTCTCTATCTGCCTCTCCGCAGCTGGACCTGTGGTACGTGATCGTCAACGGCTCCGTGGAGATCAGCCACACGGACAGGGTGGAGATCCTGTGCATGGGCAACAGCTTTGGCATCTCGCCCTCGCTGGACAAGCAGTACATGAGCGGCCTGGTCCGCACTAAAGGAGACGACTGCCAGGTGAGCCTCTCCCCACGCCCCCGGTGTGGCGCTTAATGCAGTGATGCTTAATGTTTCACATAGAGTAGGTCTGTTCATGTGTACTACCGTGCGGCTGCTGGAGTGGAATGATCAATGATTTCTAGATTATATGAGGATTATATGTAATATAATCTGGAATGGAATGATTACATATAATCCTCATGTAATATAAAATCATTATAGTGTGTATTTACTTGTCACTGAAGTGTGTCCACTCGTGTAGAGACTCTTTGTGAATATCTGTCCTACCTACGCATGAACTTACTGCTGTCTGTCCGCTGCAGTTGAGCAAAGGCTGGTCAAATGTATATTGCGGCCATTTCATGAAGGTAGACCGTAGGAAAAAGATGTCTGTTGAACGAAATGGGTGACTATTTGAAGGTTTAGGGTGAGTGGGTGTTTGAGTTTGTGTGTCCGCGCGTGCGTGAGCGAGCGAGTGGGTGGGTGCTTGTACCACTTCTCTGCCTTAAACTGATCTGGATCTTCCACAACAAGCAACACTTCCCTTTGTAACTTTCTGAGAAGTGCTCAGTCAACACAGATAGCCAGAGAGTCCTAGTCTGGACAGAACGAGGTGGACGAGAGGTTGTCTATAAGCAGTAAACCTCAATCTCCATGTCTCGCTACCATGACTCTAAACTGCTGTTGTCCGAGTACCCGACGCTAGCCAAGAGCAGTGTGCTCCTCTACTACAAGTTCATTAAGTGTCCTCATGTGGTTGTGGACCAGTTTGTGTGCATCGCCCAAGAGGACTACTGGCGCATCCTCAACCATGTGGAGAAGAACACTCACAAGGTGGAGGAGGAGGGCGAGATCGTCATGGTGAAGGAGCATCGCGAGCTGGACCGCAGCGGCACCCGCAAGGGACACATCGTCATCAAGGTGAGGACACCCAAAGGGGGCTTGCACGCACACACACACACACACACCCATCTTTACGCCGCTTTCAGCGTTGAGGTTGTTGTTTGTCTTGTGCTTTAAGAAACCCTGTGCTTGCCCGCGTGCCTTCTGGTGATCTAGTGATTTCGTCATTCTGCTGTCCCTCACGTGACTTCTTCTCTGAGAGAGGCTGTTTAGGAGCTAGGGAACTAAGGGGCCCTTTAACTGAAACGCTGCGTTTTCTAACAGATTGCCTCACATAGCGCATGGAAGACTCGTGCGTGTTCATGTGTCTATTTGTTTTGGCAGTGGGGAATTTTTGATGAAGTATTTCTTTTCTAGTTTCTTTATTATTTACTTATTTATTTTAAAAGTATCAGTTCTGGGGGGCACTGTGGCGCAAGCAGTAGCCCCGACCACATTCGGGCTTGACGCCCATGGAGGACACGGGTTTCAATCCGGCCCGATGTCATTTCTTCTGTCCACTCCCCAGCTCTTCTCCCTCTCATTTCCTGTCCCAGTCTTCACTGCACTATCGATTAAAGGCACAAAAGCCCAAAAATAAATCTAAAAAAAAGTATCAGTTCTCCCTTTTAGCCATGCAATTCAGAAATGAGTGTTGGTTTCTAATCCTGTAAAACTATTGTGGTTTCCTTTACAATCTCTCCAGTCATGTGATGGCCGTCAGTTTCCTTAAAAAGGAAAAAATTGTCATTGTAATAATGTGCTATTCACATAGATAATTGGTGTTAAGTGTGTGTGTGTGTGGGGGGGGGGGGGGGGGGGGGCTTGTTTCTGTCTCGTGTGTGTGTGTGTGTGTGTGTGTGTTGGTGAGCTTGTCTCTTGAGTGTGTGTGTGGACTGATGTTGATCTCTGGTGTGTGTTCCCAGGGGACGCCGGAGCGCCTGATCATGCACCTGGTGGAGGAGCCGTCGGTGGTGGACCCCACCTACATAGAGGACTTCCTGTTAACCTACCGCACCTTCCTGTCCAGTCCCATGGAGGTTGGAAGGAAGCTGCTGGAGTGGTTTAAGATAGACAGCCTCCGAGACACGGTTTGTGATTGTGTGTGTGTGTGTGTGTGTGTGTGTGTGTGTGTGTGTGTGTGCACGTATGGTTAAAAGATTTAAGGGTTTTTTGTTTGAATCTTGTACCTATTGCTAAACCTGCCTCAGGTTGCCATGACCTGAGCAATGGAGCCCCTACTTTATCCAGCCTAATTTCAGAGCAATCCTGTTTTCCCGATTGCTTTAATGAACTTCACAGTGATTTGCTTTGCTTTAAATGTAAACAAGATTAATTTAAACTGTGTTTTTTTTTTTTTTTTTTTTCATAGTGAGTTGTTTGGAACAAATGCATTGCCATTAGCAGTATGGGCATTTAACAGCCAACAAAAGCAGAGACACACATTTGTGCAGTAGAAATAGACCATAGAAAGCAAGTAGAAAATCTGTGATCATTTTATTTATGCTGATCTGTTTCAAAATTGGTCCTCAATCTCAAGTTTTGACATTTTACTTTTTTTCCCCCCTCAAGTACCGTTGTTTTTTTTACAATCGTCTGAAGGTCAAACTGTCTTTCTTTGTGTCTGTACAGGTCACGAGAATAGTGCTGTTGTGGGTGAACAACCATTTCAATGATTTCGAAGGGAACCCAGAAATGACCCAGTTCCTGGAGAACTTTGAGAAGCATCTTGAAACATCAGTGAGTAAACACCGCTGTCAGTGCGCTCTTCAAAGCTCAGTCTTACACACTGACCTCCTTTCAGACTTCCTGTTAATGCCTCTGAAGTTTGCGCTTTTATCGCTGAGCGTTAGAACGTGCCGGCAGTGCACTGTTAAATTTAGCTTAAGGGCCTTGCAAAAGACTACCAGTGTTAAGCAAATGTAGTTCATTTTGTAGCATAGTTATCCTGTTTATGTATATCTTTAATTTATTATTTAGTCATTTGTATTCACTATGTAATACCATCTGTGACCTTTATTGGTTTCTTTTCTGGTGGGTGAATCTGAGTGTCCGTGTCCCCCCTCTCCCCGTGTGCAGAGGATGAAAGGTCATCTGCGACTGTTGAACATCGCCTGCGCCGCCAAGGCCAAATGGCGGCAGATCACCCTCCAGAAACCCTCCAGGGAGTCCCCGCTCCTCTTCAACCTGCTGGGGGGCAGCGAGCGCGGCTTCGGCATCTTCGTGGAGGCCGTGGAGAAGGGCAGCAAGGCAGCCGAGACCGGCCTCAAGCGGGGGGACCAGGTGAGGCTCCGGGGCTCTCACAGCGCTCCCCACCACGTGCGGAGGTTCTCTTCTGTGAGATGTTTCTCTCAGCTTCCACGCTTGCACAGTGTAAACTTGGATATGTACTCTTTCGTTGTTCTTTTAGATCATGGAGATTAATGGGCAGAACTTTGAGAACATCTCCTATTCCAAGGCCATGGACATCCTGAGGAACAACACACACCTTTCCCTTACTGTCAAGACCAATATATTCGGTAAGGAGGTGTAGGCTACACCTTAGACTGACACCTTAGATACTGCTTGGGGATGCTTGTTACATTTGACACAGAGGTGTTTTGAATCTCTCTCTCTCTCTCTCTCTCTCTCTGTGTGTGTGTGTGTGTGTGTGTGTGTGTGTGTGTGTGTGTGTGTGTGTGTGTGTGTGTGTGTGTGTGTGTGTGTGTGTGTGTGTGTCCATGCCAGTGTTTAAAGAGCTCCTGAGCCGCATCATCCACGAGAAGAAGAACGGCGGCCCCCACATCCCCAAAATCCAGGAGAAGAAGGGCAACCGCTTCTCCATCCCAGACCTGCCCGGCGACATGGAGTTCCCCACGGAGAAGAGCCACAAGAAGCTGAAGGCCAACACCGTGTCCGGTGGCCGCAACAAGATCCGGAAGATGCTGGAGAAGACCCGCTTCAGCATCCTCCCCCCCAAACCCTTCAGGTACCTGGTGAATTACCGTGTGTGTGTCAGTGGTGCCTGTGGCACCTTTTTCAACCCCCTACTTTCCATTCCAGTTTCAAACGCCACCTGGGTGCGAGAGCATCAATGTGCCTCACCAGTGCTTCTGTCCAAGTGGATTACATGACCACTGAGGCAGGCTGAATGGAAGAGGGGTGGCTGGGAATGAAGGGGTCTAATTCGGGGAACGCCAGTGACCCATCTGGGGGTTAGCCCAGTGACCCATCTGGGGGTTAGCCCAGTGACCCATCAGGGGGGGGTAGCCCAGTAGAGCAGAGCTACAGGGGGAGGCCAGCAGGCACGCTCAGCAGGACCGGGGGATCTTCCACTGCAGAACAGCAGATAGGATCAGTGGAAAGGAAAGGAAAGGGCTTTCACTGTAAAGCAGAGAAGCTGTTTGCTGAGGCCTCTCGACCTCTCAATCTCCCTGGAGCAAAATCTGCTCAGTGCGTGCGGCCAGCGTTTCACAAAGGTTCCTTCTTTTATTTATTCAAAGGCTTATTTAATAGTTACTGTAGAGGGTTGTGTGAACATTAAGAGGCCTATTAGTTTCTCAGTGCAGCTGAAGTGTAGTACTTCATGCCCTTATTGTTCTCTCTATAATACACTCACCCACACACACTCACACACAGTCTGCTGCATATCTTATGTATTTTTTTTTTTTTATTATTAAAAAATTAAAGATGTTGAAAGGGCACAGCAATAGTCCGCCGACGCGGTTTGTGTGAGTGTGTGTCTTCATGTGTGTCCGTCCTCTGCTGACCTGTTTGACTGAATCACTGTGGCTGTGTCTGCTTTCGCTGCGGCGGTGTTTATAACCTG